>NC_138771.1:400573187-401126823 GCF_965119305.1 Pelophylax lessonae
TGGAATCATTTGTGTCCCGGGTGGAGGTGGTCTTTTAAGGGCGAGGTGCTAAGAAACGACCTCCGCCTACCCCTGCCTCATCTGATAACTCAGATTCTGAGTGTGACTTAGCCACCGTAGACGCGGGTCTCCCTGCCGGGTCTGCTACTTCGCGCCCTGTCTCCTCTGACAGTGAGGATGACATTTCTACCTCCACTGCAGCGCAAGATAAGGTGCTGATGGACGCACTGGTTGTATCTGTGCGTGAGACCCTAAAATTGGAGGACACAGCTGCGGTTACGACTGGGGCGCAGGTTACATTTTGCACTCACAAGCCATGCAGAGCGGCAAAGGTTTCTCCCTTTCCCGTGTATTTTTTCAACATTCTCAAAAAAGAATGGGACCGTCCAAAGCATTCCCCTAGGGTGCCTCAGCGGATGCTAGATGCTACCCTTTTGCGGAGTCCCTGATCAAGAAGTGGACTATGTCACCTATGGTGGACCCTCCGGTCTCAGGACTGATTAAGGCTACCGTTATCCCAGTGGAGGATTCCCCATCCTTTAAGGAACCGGCGGATAGGAAGGCGGGGTCTGCACTGAGACCGGTGTTTACAGTTGCCCTTGTCATGCAAACGTTGACTAAATAGGCTAAGTTCCTACACCGTGACCTATAGGGGAAACAAGTTCCCTCTGCCTTTGAGGAGCTGTTGGACCAGCTGGTGCAGGGCCTGCAATTTGTTTGCGATGCCGCACTTGACACTGCTCCTATATTGGGCTGACTGTTTCGGCAGTGGTCCTTCAGCGTATACTTTGGCTGAAGTGCTGGTTTGCGGATCAGACTTCAAAGAAGGCCTTGACTGATCTGCCTTTTCAAGGAGATCACTTGTTTGGAGCTACCCTGGATGACATCATTAAGGGTCTCACAGGGGGGTAGAATACCCTTCTTCCACAGGCTAAACAAGGGTAAGGACCCTTGTCGCAGCCGGGTTCCCTCCTTTTCAGCACACAAAAAGTTTCCCTCAGGGTCAGTCGATAAGGCAAAGCCCTTCATGACTCCCTCGGGCGGTTCCAAGCGACCCTGGTCTGCCAAACGAAAGTCTGGTTTCTCCAGATCTGCGGACAAGACCTCCTCAGCCTGAAGGTGTGCCCTCACCCGTATCTGGGGTGGGGGGACGTCTTTGCCGGTTCCCGGATCTGTGGCTATCCCGGATACCAGACAAATGGATTCAAGAGGTCATACAGTCCGGTTACAAGATTGAGTTTCAATCCGTCCCTTCCGGTAAGGTTTTTCCCTTCCAATGTGCGACTGTTTCCAGCTTGCTGGCGCTCTCTGTGGCAGTTCAGGACCTGGTTCAACATGGGGTAATAGTTTAGGTTCCGTGTGCATAACGTTTTCAGGGCTTTTATTCAAACCTTTTCACGGTTCTCAGGAAGAAAGGCAAGGTGCGTCCAATCCTGGACCTGAAAGCACTAACTTGCTTTGTGCGAGTTCAAAAATTCAAGATGGAATCGGTTCGCACGGTGGTGGCCTCCCTACATCAGAGGGATTTCCTGGCCTCTATAGACATCAAAGATGCCTACCTTCACATCCCAATCTGTGCAGGACACCAAAGGTTTCTCAGTTTTGCCGTGGGAGAGGATCACTATCAGTTTGTGGCGTTGCCCTTTGGTCTCGCCTCTGCTCCTCAGGTTTTCACAAAGGCGTTGGCACCGATCCTGGTGCTGTTGCGGCAGCGGGGGATATCGGTCCTGGGTTACCTGGACGATCTGCTTCTCCGTGCGGAGTCTCCTACAGTGCTGGCAACAAATTTGGAAATCACCATGAAAACTCTGGAGTTCCGGTGGATTCTGAACCTTCAGAAGTCGTTCTTGGTCCCTTCCAGTCCAGACGACTACCTGGGCCTGACTTTGGACTCGTCCTCAGCCAGGGTGTTTCTTCCTCTGGAAAAACTCCAAAAACTCCAGACTGCGGTTCAGCTGTTGCTGTCCAGCAAATGGTCAACCCTTTGGACCTGTATGAGAGTTCTGGGACTGATGGTGCCATCCTTCGAGGAGGTCTCCTTCGTTCATGAGGATCCTCCAGAAGGTAATCCTTCTCAAATGGCACAAGAATCCAAATTCCCTGGACATTCAGATCCAGCTGAGCCGGGTGACCAGGGAGTCCCTGATCTGGTGGCTTCGGTCCCAGATGCTCAAGCAAGGAAAATCCTTCCTCCCTATATATTGGACAATTGTCACCATGGATGCAAGTTGATACGCACGCTGCCTCGCTCTGAGCCCATCGGTGAACCGCACGCCAAGCTCCCACTTCCGGGTACGACGGTAAGGCGCGAACTTCACCCACAGACCCTGAATAACAGCCGCGAGGCTGGATTAAGTCTGAAAGGGCACGAGTGGAGACTTTGCTTTTCTTATTCTGTTCCGAGTGTCCGATTTGGAGTGGTTTTTAAACATTTTTACTTTGATGTTCGTGTGAAGAGTTTTTAAAATAAAGGAGTTTTTAACCTTCTGCACGATGAGGAGCCTTTTTTCTCTTATACTTTGAGCCACAAGCCGTATCCAGAGGACCTCCACCTACCAATAGGAACCTGGAGTATATGAGATCAAGCGCAGATTGATTCTTGCTTGCGTATGCCAACAGGAATCCACGGAATCTGGTAAGTGAGCTACCTTACTATTCAGCACCTGAGGTGAAGTGGAGGGTCACACCACTACTGCATCAGCATTTTTTGCACTGAAAGGACTATACTGCACTTTTGCACTTTCTTCTTTCCAGCACAATATTATGGACTGCATATAAACCACTGGTGTTCAGTGTCTGATCTTCTTAATATTATAACTTGAATATTGGCATATATTATATTTTATTGCACTTATATAATTTTAGTCAGCACAAGTAATGCACTTTATGGATGGTATTCACAGTTAACACTTGCATTTTATATATTGATGGGTACACTTTTTGCTGCTATATATATTATTTTGTTGTGACACTCTTTTACACAGTTTTTATGATATATATATGGATATATAGCACGTATAATATACTACAGTACAGTAAGCAGTGGGGCTGCACAACCCCCACTACCAGAGGTTAGCGCAGTTTTCCCTCCAATCAAATTGTCACCACGGATGCAAGTCTGTCCGGGCGGGGGGGGGGGGGGGGTTCTTGGCAGGTTATCTGCTCAGGGAGTCTGGTCGCTGGAGGAATCAAGGTTGCCAATCAATGTTCTGGGCTGAGAGTGATCCGGCTTTGCCTAGTCCACTGGACCGGGTGCCTGCAGGGTTGCCTAGTGCGCATGCAATCGGACAATGCCATGACTGTGGCTTATGTCAATCACCAAGGGGGCACCAAAAGTGGCCTTGGAAGTGGCAGGCATCCTTCATTGGGCGAAATGCTTTTGTTACAGCTCTCTCTGCTGTTCACATTTCAGGAGTGGAAAATTGGAAGGCGGATTACCTCAGTCGACAGGCCTAGGATGCAGGGGAATGGTCCCTCCATCTGGAGGTGTTCCAGCAGTTGTGCCTTTGTTGGGGCACTCTAGATGTAGATCTGTAGGCGTCTCGGTTCAACAGAAAAGTACAGAGGTTTGTGGCCCGTTCCCGGGATCCTCTGGCAGATGTTCTGGTGGCCCCTTGGGGTCAGTATCAGCTGATGTATGCCTTTCCTCCTCTCAAGTTGCTGCCAAGACTTCTTTGCAGGATTGAGGCGGAAAGGATTCTGGTTATTCTTGTGGTTCCGGACTGGCCTCGCCGCACTTGGTACGCTGACCTGGTCAAGCTAGTCGCAGACTTTCCTTGGAGACTTCCTCTCAGGGAGGATCTACTGTCTCAAGGTCCAATCTTCCATCCTGCTTTATGGTCGCTGGCTTTGACGGTTTGGCTGTTGAAAGCTAGGTGCTGAAGGACAGGGCATTGTCTGATTCAGTGATTCCCACTCTACCTAAAGCAAGGAAAGCGACTTCTAGGAAGATTTATCATCGTACGTGGAAGTTGTCTATTGCATGGTGTGAGTCTCTGGGGCTCCCTCTCGCTCAGATCTTGGCTTTCCTTCAACGGGGAGTTCATCAAAAGTTGACCTTGAGTACTTTCAAGGGTCAAGTTTCGGCCTTGGAAATTTTTTTCTAAAGGCCATTGGCCACCCATTCCCTGGTGCGTAACTACATCCAGGGGGTGCGACACTTGGTACCTCAGGTGCGACCTCCGTTGCCACCTTGGGAACTTTTAATTTGGTGCTGTTGGTTCTTCAGAAACCTCCTTTTGAAAGTATCCGCAGATTCCCCTGCTTACCTTATACCAGAAGGTGGCCTTCTTGGTGGCTATTACTTCTGCGCGCAGGGTGTCGGAACTGGCGGCGGCGTCCTGTCGTTCTCCCTATCTGGTGGTTCACAGGGATAAAGTGGTACTTCGTCCAGATCCGCAGATTCCCCTGCTCACCTTATACCAGAAGATGGCCTTCTTGGTGGCTATTACTTCTGCGCGCAGGGTGTCGGAACTGGCGGCGGCGTCCTGTCGTTCTCCCTATCTGGTGGTTCACAGGGATAAAGTGGTACTTTGTCCAGATCCATCCTTCCTTCCAAAGGTGATTTCCAGTTTTCACTTAAATGAGGACATCGTGTTACCTTCTTTGTGTCCTAAGCCAAAACACCCTTAGGAATTCGCTCTGCTTACTTTGGATGTGGTTTGGGCAATCGGGGTATACTTGGCGACTACTGAGTCTTTTCGAAAGTCAAATTGGCTCTTTGTACTCACGGATGGTCCAAAGGAAGGGTTGCCTGCGTCTGCTGCAAATATTTCCAGATGGATCAGACAGACAGCTGTGCAGGCTTATTCAATTAAGGGTCATGTTCCACCTATCCCTGTTAAGGCACATTCTACTCGGACGCATAGTGCTTCCTGGGCTTTTTGCCATCAGCCATCTGAGGTTCAGGTGTGCACGGCGGCTACCTGGTCTTCTGTTCACACCTTTACCAAATTTTATAAGGTGGATGTGCTGGCATCTGCTGATGCCTCTTTTGGCCCCAAAGCTTTGCAGGCTGCTGTTTAGGGGTCTTTTTGGCCTTCCTTGAGAGTGTTTTCTGTTTGTTTCAGGTGGGCCTCATCTTGTTTTTCTGATGAGTCCTATGTTGCCTGGTTGGCTATGTATAGCCATGGGGACTTGTTTTTTCTGATGTTCCCACCACTCATTTTATGGCACTGCTTTGGGATGTCCCTACTGATATGCATCAGGAACTGCGTCCGTCAATGAACGATAGAGAAAACTGTTTTTTTTACTTACCGTAAAATCCTTTTCTCTTAGGTTCATTGACGGACGCAGTACCCGCCCCTCTATTTTGAGTTGGGTTGGTATTACTTCTCTGACACTGCTTTGATACAAAACTGACATCCTATGCAGGAAGAGAGTGGGTGTACCCTCTTGGACTGCCCATAGGCATAGCCTTTTTTTCTGTATAATGTCCTACTCCTGTAGGGGGCAGTATAACCTACTGATATGCATCAGGAACTGCGTCCGTCAATTAACCTAAGAGAAAAGGATTTTACGGTAAGTCAAAAATTCATTTTTTTTTAGATCCTCAGGTAGTTCTTTGCCTTGAGGAGCCATGTTAAACTTCCAGTGACCAGTATGATAGAGTGAGAGTGATAACACCAAATTTAACACACCTGCTCCCTATTCACACCTGAGACCTTGTAACATTAACGAGTCACATGACACCGGAGACAGAAAATGGCTAATTGGGCCCAATTTGGACATTTTCACTTAGGGGTATACTCTCTTTTGTTGCCAGCAGTTTAGACAATAGTGGCTGTGTTGAGTTATTTTGAGGGGACAGCAAATTTACACTGTTATACAAGCTGTATACTCACTACTTTACTACTCACTACTTTACATTGTAGCAAAGTGCTATTTCTTCAGTGCCATTTTTACAAAAATATGAGGGGTGTACTCACTTTTGTGAGATATATATATACCATAGTTTGTGGACTCTATAACTTTCACACAGACTAAATAATATGCACAGATTTGGGTTTTTACCAAAGAAATGCAGCAGAATACATTTTGGACAGAATTTATGAAGAACATTTTATTTGCAAAATGTTGTAATGGAAACAAAGAAATGTGTGGGGTTTTTTTTTTTTTAAAAATCTCTTTTTTTTAATTTACCAAAAACTTTGAAAAGACACAGTGGTGATTAAATACCTCCAAAAGAAAGCTCTATTTGTGTAAACAAAATGATACAAATTTAATTTGGGTACAGTGTTGCATAACCGTGCAATTGTCATTTAAAGTGTGACAGCGCTGAAAATTGGCCTGGGCAGGAAGGGGGTGAAAGTGCCCTGTAAAGTGGTTAAAGTGGTTCTAAAGGCATCTTTTTTTTTTTTTTACCCTAATGCATTCTCTGCATTAAGGTAAACTTTTCAAGGTCCTTTCCCCCCATCTCCCCTTAACCACTTGACCTTCGGAAGATTTACCCCCTTCATGTGCAGGCCATTTTTTGCGATACGGCCGTGCGTTACTTTAACTGACAATTGCACAGTCATGCAACACTGTACCCAAATAAAATGTCATTTTCCCCACAAATAGAGCTTTCTTTTTGTGATATTTGATTACCAGTGCCTTTTTTTTTTTTTTTTTTTTTTTTGCGCTATAAACAAAAAAGAAAAGACAATTAAAAAAAAAAAAAAAAAAAAAACAATATTTTTTACTTTCTGCTATAAAACACTTCCAATAAAATTAAAAAAATTTAATTTCTTCATAAATTTGTTTACATAGGCATATCTCAATTCTCTTTGTATTGCAGGTGATTGGTGGGTGCCAGAGGATATTGAGTGCCCAGCACCCGCAGATCGGCTTCTGCTGTGAATTATCATAGTGCTATGGGGCGGACGTTAAGTGGTAAATACTTTCCTGAACCGTATCCTATTCCAGCGCTGTGCCTGAGAGCAGCAGCGCTGCTTGCTCTCTCCTCACAGGACATGGAGGCAGGAACAGGAGCCATTGGCTTCCGCTACTGTCAAACTCCGGTTAGTAGGGGGAGGGCTGGGCAAAATCACGCAGTGTATGTAAATAAACGCACACAGTTAAATAATTTCTTCTCTTTAGTCTTCACAAAAGAATCGGGGGGCTACACTAACCCAGCTTGTAAGGCCAAACTAAACAACACACCTCAGGAAGTGCCGCCATGGCTAACAGAAGATAGACTTAGAACTAAACTAGAGAAACTTAACATAAATAAATCACCGGGACCGGATGGCTTGCACCCGAGGGTTCTTAAAGAGCTCAGCCAGGTGATTGCCAGACCATTATTCTTGATCTTTAAGGATAGTTTACAGACGGGTATTGTGCCAGCTGTTTGGAAAAAAGCCAACGTGGTACCAATATTTAAAAAAGGGCCGAGATATATCCCAGGTAACTATAGGCCGGTCAGCCTAACATCTGTAGTCTGCAAGATTTTGGAGGGGATGTTAAGGGACCACATACAAGACTTTAGTAATGAAAATGGTATTATTAGTAGTAATCAGCATGGATTCATGAAAAATCGTTCTTGCCAAACCAATCTATTAACCTTCTACGATGAAGTGAGCTGCCACCTAGATAAAGGAAGGCCTGTGGATGTGGTGTATCTGGACTTTGCAAAGGCCTTTGACACCGTTCCCCACAAACGCTTACTGTACAAACTAAGGAAGGTAGGTATGGACCATAAGGTGAGTACCTGGATAGAGAACTGGCTCCAGGGGAGAGTCCAGAGGGTGGTGATTAATGGGGAGTACTCAGATTGGGCTAGTGTGGAATGCGGGGTCCCCCAGGGTTCTGTCCTGGGACCAATCCTGTTTAATTTATTCATAAATGATCTAGAGGAGGGGATATCTAGTACAATCTCAGTATTTGCGGATGATACTAAACTAAGCATGCCAATATCTTCTATGCAGGATGTAGAAACTTTACAAGCGGACCTGAACAAAATAATGGGGTGGGCAACTACATGGCAGATGAGGTTTAATGTTGAAAAATCTAAAGTAATGCACTTGGGGGCCAGAAACCAGAAAGCAAGCTACTCACTAGGGGGGAACCTCTGGGTGAGTCTAGGATGGAAAAGGACCTGGAGGTACTGGTAGACGACAGGCTTGGCAGTGGCATGCAATGCCAAGCCACTGCAAGCAAAGCCAACAGAATACTGGGATGCATAAAAAAGGGGATTCACTCCAGAAATAAAGAGATTATTCTCCCATTCTACAAGACTCTGGTCCGGCCACATCTGGAATATGCTGTCCAGTTCTGGGCACCGGTCCTCAGGAAGGATGTGCTGGAACTGGAAAGAGTCCAGAGAAGGGCAACAAAAATAATTAGGGGAATGGTGGACATCAGCTATAAGGAAAGACTACAAGCACTGAACTTATTCTCTCTGGAGAAGAGACGATTGAAGGGGGATATGATATCAATGTACAAATACTGTACTGGTGACCCTAGCATAAGGAACAAACTATTCAGTGAGAGGAGATACAATAAGACACGTGGCCACTCACTAAAACTAGAAGAAAGGCGGTTTAACCTTAAAGTGCGTAAGGGGTTCTTCACTGTAAGAGCGGTAAGGATGTAGAATTCTCTTCCACAAGCAGTCGTATCAGCAGGGAGCATTGATAGTTTCAAAAAACTATTAGATGGGCACCTTAAAGACCACAACATACAGGGGTATACAATGTACGGTTAACAGCAAACACACAAACACATCATAGGTTGAACTGGATGGACGGATGTCTTTTTTCAACCTCACTAACTATGTAACTATGTAACTATGTAGCCTGGCTCTGGATCGAACCCGCACAACTACATCAATTGAAAGGACTTGCTTTATAGGGGCAGACATGGAAGAGAATGAACCTAGAATGTCAGCTGGGGGACTCCAGAAGAGGAGATTTGGGGCCACATCTATGCAATGCCATTGCATAGAGCAGGCAGGTATACCATGTTTGTTATTTTGAGAAAAGTACCTTTACAACCGCTTTAACCACTTGCCGACCGCTCACTGAGCTGGTACTGCGGCAAAGTGGCTCGTTATCGTCCAGCGACGTAGACCTACGTCGCTGGACAACGCCCCTTTTCGGCGGCGTGCGTGCCGCCGGAAGCTCGCTCCGCTGTATTCAGACACAGTGGGAGTCGAGCCGGGGAGGAGAGGCGGTGATCACCGCTGCTCTTCCCCGATCGTCTGGGATCGAGTATGGAAATCCGCCCACTTGTGTAAACAAAGCTGGCGGATCTACTCTGTGACAGACAGTCACAGATTACAGGATTCAGCATAGCTGAACCTGCGATCTGTGTCACAAAATCCCCTCCCCCACACACGTCAGTAAGCATGAGGCATACATTTAACCCCTTGATCACCAATAAAGTTAACCCCTTCCCTGCCAGTGTCATTATTACAGTAATAGTGCATATTTTTAGCACTAATTACTGTAGTAATGTCACTGGTACCCCCCAAAAGTGTCAAAAATGTCAGTTAGGGGTCCGATCTGTCCACCCCAATGTCGCAGTCCCGCAAAAAAAAAACGCAGATCGCCGCCATTACTAGTAAAAAAAAATAAACAATAAAAATGACAAATCTTTCTCGTAGTTAGTAAACGCGATAACTTTTGCGCAAACCAATCAAAATACGCTTATTATGATTTTTTTTTTTACCAAAAATATGTAGCAGGAAACAAATTGGCCTAAAATGTTAAAAAAATTTTGATTTTAAAATTTTTTTGGGGGAATGTTATATATCAGAATGTAAAAAATATTGTTTTGTTTTTTTTTCAAAATTGTAGCTCTTTTTTTCAAAAATTAAAAATCGCACAGGTGATCAAATACCACCAAAAGAAAGCTCTATTTGTGGGGAAAAAAGGACATAAATTTAATATGGGTACAGCGTCGAATGACCGCGCAATTGTCCGTTAAAGTAACGCAGTGCCGAATCGCCAATATAGCCTGGTCAGGAATGGGATAAAATCTTCCTGTCTTAAAGCGGTTAACAATACGCTCATTGAGGATTTTTTGGTCAAAGACATGTAGCTAAATACATTTTGGCCTAAATATATGACAAAAATTTAATACATTGGATATTTTTTAACTGTCAAAGTAGAAAATGTAAATTTTTTCGCAAAATATTTGCTCTTTTTTTATTAATATCGCAAAAAATGAAAAGCGCAGAGGTGATCAAATACCACCAAAAGGAAGCTCTGTTTGTGGGAAAAAAGGACACAAATTTTGTTTGGGTTTAGCGTTCCATGACCGTGCAATTGTCAGTTAAAGTTGCGCAGTGCCAAGTTGCAAAAAGTGGCCTGGACGTAAAGCAGGAAAATCCTCCAGTGGTAAAGTGGTTAAAGGGTAATTCCACTTTCGTGGAAATAAAATGGCAAAAAAGAAGAGCATATACAATTGCTACACAAGTCATATGGCAGTTAAATGCTATTAAAAACTACCTTTCTCTATCGTTCATTGACGGATGCAGTTCCTGATGCATACCAGTAGGTTATACTGCCCCCTACAGGAGTAGGACACTAGACAGAACAAAAGGCTATGCCTATGGGCAGTCCCAGAGGGTACACCCTCTCTCTTCCTGCAAAGGATGTCAGTTTTAATCTGTCTGGTCAGGAGTGAGGACCTAGTTCCCTGCTGGGATCTCTGGCCCTGGGAAAGTTTTTTCTAGTTAATTTTTTTTAGTTGGCTTTTCTCCGGATTATTTCCTGTGAGATCTACAAGCAACTATGCCAGATCTGGGCGACGGGCTGGATGTATAGATCCAGTGGTCACCCCATCTGGTCAACGAGCATGCACAGACCTTCGCACCATGCTGGGTCAACCGCAGCACAGTCCCACTGGATGGGGACTGGCCCCACGAGTTACACGTCTCGCCAGGTCGCACATTACCGGGTCTAGGCCCAAGTCGCAGCCTTCCTATTTGGCCGACAACCCCCCCACTTCATCAGAGAGGGGTTCTGTCATGAGATGGCGCCTGCTTGTTCCGGTATGGTGAGTAAATGTTCCCCCCCTCTTTCGCTGGCGGATTTTGGGGTGGACGTGGGCCCTTCCCTGGGAAAGTTGGACCCTCACAATCTTCTCTGACACTGCTTTGATACAAAACTGACATCCTATGCAGGAAGAGAGAGGGTGTACCCTCTGGGATTGCCTATAGGCGTAGCCAGAACTTTTTTCTGTCTAGTGTCCTACTCCTGTAGGGGGCAGTATAACCTACTGATATGCATCAGGTACTGCGTCCATTAATGAACTTAAGAGAAGAGGATTTTACGGTAAGTCAAAAATCCAGTTTTCTCCTCGCACCTTCCAGGACGGCGACACATGAGAGATGAGAGGCTCCGCCCTACAGGAAACACAAATCAGTTCAAGGCTGTTCAAAAGGCCCCACACTTCCCTTTTTCCCTCGGCACTTTACTTGCATGCCCCAAGCTTCTCACAGGTCACCTCTTGATGTGGCACAGGGGGTTCGGACACAGTGTGGGGGTCCCTCGGCTTTGATGCTCTGTTCAGCAGCTCGGGTCTCCTCCTGTCCTCCCCTGCATACAGTGGGCTCCATGCTGTGAAGGGCCGGCCGCATAACATCAGCGATCTGAACAGAGAAGAGGCGGAGCATTCGCAGCGCGACCTGAAAGAGGTAGTTAAGCACGGAGGAGACGCCGGACCCACAGGGCGGCGGGAAAGTGACAGACTCTTCAGCTACCAAGAGCCCGAAGGCTGCTAAGAGCATGAAGCCTGTCTGGACCCAGTTCATGGAGAAGGGGGATGGAAAAATGGCACAGGTGGCTGCAGGCAAGAGCACGTTAGGGGGGCAGGAAGAGTGATGTTTTACTTGTTTCCTCTTCTCTTGCAGAATCCCCAAGTGGAACCCAGGAGGCCTCTGACTAACCACCCCCTATATCCACGAGCACTAGCTCCTCAAAAAAGTGTGGTAATTGTGGGGAGAGATTGTCCAAATCTCACACTAAGCCTTTTTGTTATAGGTATATTAACAAGCTGGCTGGTAAGGAGGCTTCAGGGTTAATGAAGGATTTCCTTAAGTCTGTTCAGGAGGAAATGCTAGCCACTATCCAGTCCTTTCGCTTCTCTTTAGCTTCACCCCAGGTGGCAGACCTGGAAGAGATAACCCCTAAAGAGGGCCCTTCTCAGGAGAGTTTACTTTCCAAAACAAGGCCCAGTGCTTTTCTGCCTGATTCTCAGGGACTTCCCCCTGCTCAACCTAGGGAGGAGGAGGACTTAGGAGAGACAGAAAGTCAGACAAAATCTGAACCCAGCTCTGGGTAGGAGGTTGATCTGGATCTAGATAGTGAGGCAGAGGAGACCGAGTTAAACAGATATCTGTTTGGTCTGGAAGACATAGAGGGACACCTGCAAGCTATCTATGCTACTGAAGAGATCCCGAAACCTGCCAAGGAGAGTTCAGAACAGGACAGGATGTATAGGGGGTTGGTTAAAAACCAATCCAGAGTATTTCCTGCACACCGGTCTTTAAAGGATTTAATTCTTCAAGAATGGGATGTTCCTAAAAGGAGTTTGGTCCAAAAGCGTGGAAAAGGAGTTCCCCTTTAACCACTTTAAGACCGGAAGGATTTGCCCCCGTAATGACCAGGCCCTATTTTGCGATTCGGCACTGCGTTATTTTAACGGACAATTGTGCAGTCGTTCGACGCTGTACCCAAATAAAGTTGACGTCCTTTTTTTCCCACAAATAGAGCTTTTTTTTGGTGGTATTTGATCACCTGTGCGATTTTTATTTTTTGCGCTATAAACAAAAGAGCGACAATTTTGAAAAAAAAAAAAAACAATATTTTTCACATTCTGCTATGAGATTCTCAAAAAAAAAATTAAAAATCCAAATTTTTTAACATTTTAGGCCAATTTGTTTTCTGCTACATATTTTTGGTAAAAAAAATCGTAATAAGCGTATTTTGATTGGTTTGCGCAAAAGTTACTAACTACGGGAAAGATTTGTCATTTTTAATGTTTTTTTTTTACTAGTAATGGCGGCGATCTGCGATTTTTTGCGGGACTGCGACATTGCGGCAGTCAAATTGGACCCCTGACTGACATTTTTGACACTTTTGGGGGTACCAGTGACATTACTACAGTAATCAGTGCGATAAAACTGAATTTTTGTAAAATCTTACCGTAAAATTCCTTTCTCTGAGTCCTCCGACAGTCGCCGCCCCTTATAAGTCATCACTATTGGGTATTGACTTCCGCTCCGCTGGAGTAGCTAGGCATAAGACTTAGTTAAAAGACAAAAGCATTTAGCATAGACACACCCATGGGGGCTGTCCCACTGGTCAATACCCCCCCCCTGCAGTAATCCCTCCCAACTCAGTTTGGTAGAATAGCAGTAGGTGTACAAGAAAAAACCCCAAAAGAGGGGCGGGGGCGGCGACTGTCGGATGACTCAGAAAAAGGAATTTTACGGTAAGATTTTACAAAAATTCCGTTTTCTCTTACGTCCTCCGACAGTCGCCGCCCCTCATAAGTCATCACTATTGGGATGTCCCAAAGCAGTGTAGACATGAGGGGTGGGAGACGCAACCGTATAAAAGGCAACGCAGTACCCACATCAGAGAAAGGAACCTTACACAGTAAGAGAACCGTCTGGGCAACGGAAAAGGCTCAACAGGAGCAACAGCCCAGGAAAGCAAATAACCCAGGGTATAAACAACCCCAACAGCCAGGGACCCACAAAAAACAAGGGTCCCCTATGGCAGTGGTCCTCAACCCTGGCCCTCAAGGCCCACTAACCGGCCAGGTTTGCAAGATAACTGAAATACATCCCAGGTGATATAATTTGCTGCTCAGTGATTGCAGTACTCTAGTCTGCATCTGCCCAAGGTAATACTTAAAATCTGGCCTGTTAGTGGGCCCTGAGGACTGGAGTTGAGGACCACTGCCCTATGGCACTGCCGCACTTTGCGGCCAAAGGAGGCATCAGTTGATGTCAGAACATCCACCTTATAGAATTTGTAAAAGGTGTGCACCGACGACCAAGTCGCAGCCTTGCACACCTGGGCCACCAAGGCCTGATGCCGGTAGGCCCAGGACGTACTCAATGATCTGGTAGAGTGTGCGCCTTAACAGGGAAGGGTGGAACCCGTTCTTTCAAAGCAAAGGCCTGTTCAATGGTCTGTCTGATCCATTTGGCAATGGTCGCTGCAGACGCAGCCATGCCCTTCCGAGGTCCCTCAGGAAGGACAAAGAGGGAATCCGATTTTCAAAAGGATTCAGTGGACGACAGGTATACCCTGATCACCCTGACAACATCCAAGGAATGCAATGCAACCTCCTTAGGATGCTTAGGCTTCGCACAGAGCGAAGGCAAAACAATGTCCTCATTAAGGTGAAAATCAGAGACCACCTTAGGGAGAAAAGACGAATGGGGTCGCAAGACCACCTTATCCTTGTGAACCATCAAATAAGGAGAGCGGCAAGACAACGCCGCCAACTCCGACACCCTGCGAGCCGAAGTGATCGCCACCAGAAAGGCAACCTTTTTAGACAGCAGAGGTAACGATATCTCCCGGATGTTTGCAAAGGGAGAACGCTGTAACACTGACAGAACCAAGTTCAAGTCCCATGGAGGTAAAGGCTCCCTCCAGGGAGGGGCCAAATGTCGCACACCTTGAATAAAGGTGCGAATTAAGGAATGAGACGCCACAGGGCGTTGAAAAAGAACAGTGCAGAAACCTGGCCCTTTATCGTGGCCAGCGCCAGGTGCTGGTCCACACCAGTCTGAAGGAAAGCCAACACTCTCGTCACCGAGTATGAGCGAGGAGAAAACCCCCTGGACTCACACCAGGCAAAATATGCTTTCCAGGTGCGGTAATAAATTTTCCGGAACGAGGCTTTTCTAGCCTTGATTAAAGTAGGAATGACCTCTGGGGAGAGACCCCTGTCTCTCAGGACCTGGCTTTCAACATCCAGGCCGTTAAAGCCAGCGACTGTAAAGCAGGATGGAAGATCGGTCCCTGAGACAGTAGATCTGCCCACAGTGGCAGCCGCCAAGGAGGCTCGACCGCCAGGTGAACAACGTCGGCGTACCAGGACCGGCGCGGCCAGTCCGGTGCCACCAGGATCACCAAGTGCGGTTCCGATGCTAGACTGCGAAGTAACCTGGACAACAACTGAATCGGAGGAAAGGCATACATCAGACGATACTGATTCCAAGGGGCCACCAACGCATCCGAGGCGTCCGCCCGCGGATCGCGCGTTCTTGCCACGAACCTTTCCACCTTGTGGTTTAGCCGAGACGCGAACAGATCCTTGTCCGGGGATCCCCACTTCGCACACAGCATTTGGAAGACCTCCGGGTGTAGGGACCATTCCCCTGGTCCAGGGTCTGGTGGCCCAGATAGTCGGCCTGCCAATTCTCCACACCCGGAATGTGAACTGCCGATATTGCCGGGACATGAGTCTCAGCCCAAGACAGAATGTCGGTCACCTCCCGGGCTGCCTGGGCACTCCTGGTGCCCCCTTGGTGGTTGATGTAAGCCACCGCGGTAGCATTGTCCGTCTGTACCCGAACAGGACGGCCCCGAAGTCGATCCGACCACTGGAAGAGACAGAGTTTGATCGCTCTCAATTCCAATATGTTGATCGGAAGGGAAGATTCCTCCTCCAACCAAGTGCCCTGGGCAGACATGTTGCCCAGAACTCCACCCCAGCCTGACAGGCTGGCATCCGTGGTAATCACCGTCCACAGCAACGGACGGAAGGATTTTCCTTTTGACACAGCCTGGCAGGTCCGGCAACTCAACGAAACCCTCAGGTCCAAGGACTGAGGAAGTCTGTCCCACCTGGCCATGATCTCTGCTTGAAGAGACCGAGTGTGAAACTGAGCAAATGGGATCGCCTCGAAGGCTGATACCATCAACCCAATGCACCGCATACAGGTCCTGAGCGATGAGGACTGGTTGTCCCTGAGGGACCTGACCTAGTTTTGAAGGGTCTGGAGCTTGTCCTCCGGCAGAAAAACCTTCGCTTGAGCAGAGTCCAGAACCATTCCCAGATAGGGAAGTGGAACCGAAGGAGACAACTTTGACTTCTGAACGTTGATGGTCCAACCGAACTCCTTTAGCGTCTGTACCGTAGTTGACAGATCGCACGTCAGGCTCTGACTGGCACTCGATCTTAACAGGAGATCGTCCAGATATCCCAAGACCGCAATGCCCTGTGCCCTCAACAGGCCCAGAACAGGCGCCAGCACTTTGGTAAAGACCCTTGGAGCTGAAGCGAGACCGAAAGGTAACGCTACAAACTGATAATGGTCCTCCGCAATGGCGAACCAAAGGTACCTCTGATGACTTTCGAAAATGGGGATGTGCAGATACGCATCCTTCAGGTCGATAGAGGCCAGGAATTCCCCTGGACTCAGGGAGGCCACCACTGAGCGGAGGGATTCCATGCGGAACTTCCGAATGCGCACAAAGCAATTCAGAGCTTTCAAGTCCAGGATAAGACGCACCTTGCCCTCCTTTCTGGGCACAGTGAACAGATTGGAGTAAAACCCCCGAAACCTGTCCCGATGAGGCACCGGGACAATCACCCCCTGGGCCAGGAGGTCCTGCACCGCTTGATGCAGGTCCTGTAACCGCCCTGGGGTCAACTGAAGATTTGAGGGAAAAAATCTGTCCGCTGGCCGTGAAAGGAATTCGATCTTGTATCCTGATCAAATGATTTCCTGAACCCACCTGTCCGGAGCAGCCAAGGTTGGAGGAAACCACGCAAAACGTCCCCCCACCCCTGAAACGGGTGAGGGCGTCCCTTCAGGCAGAGGCGGGCTGAGCCATCGTGCCGGCATGGCCAGACTTTTGCTTACCCGCCCAGGGCTTCTTCTGGCCACCGTGGCCCTTGAAAGGTTTGCCCTTGAATTGTGACTTAAAGGCACGAAAGGGGTCCCTGAGTGGGTTTAAAGGCGGGACTCCGCTTGCCGCGAAAGGACTTGTGCTTCGGATTCTGGGGCAGCAGAGTGCTTTTGCCCCCAGTGACTCCTTTCACCAAAGTATCCAAAGCCTCGCCAAAAAGGCGAGACCCAGCATAAGGAAAGTCAGCCACTGTTTTCCGTGACGTCTGGTCAGCCGACCAGCTCTTCAGCCAGATCAGTCGACGGTTAAGCACCGTGACACTAGACAGGCGTGCAGCTAAAGGGGCCTCATTTAAGACCGCATCGCACAAAAACATGACCCCTTGATGAATCTGGTCCACCATTTCCAGCGTAGCAGGTGGGGCAGAATCAGTCACGAGAGTGCGTCTAAGCACCTTAGTCCAATCCGCCACCGCCTGAGCCACCATGACAGAAGCGAAAATAGGTTTGAGCATAGAGCCCGCCACCGTATTGGCATGGCGGGCAAGAGACTCCAACCTCCTGTCCGTAGGATCCCGGAACACCAGGGTATCCTCAGTGGGAACCAGAGTAGCCTTGTTTAACACGGCCACAGCGTGATCCACCTTGGGGGCCACGCACCAGCGTGCATCTGTAGAAGGCGCAAAGGGGTACAGCAGTTTAAACCGACTAGGCACCGTGAAGGGGCATTTTAAACTGCACCATTGTTCATTCACTGTGTGATGAAACTCAGCGGGGCAGGGAAAAACCTGCACCGACTTGCGGGCCCTATGTGTACCAAATGAGGACACAATAGCCGGAGGAGTGGGCTCATCCTCCAAATGTAGTGTTTCTTTCACAGAAGAAATCAAATCATCCATGTGTGCGCGTTCTTCAGGCGACCCTGGGGGAGAATCATCAACCCCCTCCACCTCCGCCTCCCCCTCAGACACCAGAGGGTCCAGGGACGAGCGAGACCCTGAAAAAGGGCACGCCAGCCACAGCAGCCACAGTACCATCTGAATCAGAGGAGAAAGATAATCTGGGCCTTTTCCTAGCAGCATGTTCAGCACCTCCATTTTTGACACCAAAGACGCCACCACAGCGGCCAAATTAGGCATAACGGGGGGTTCAGTAGAACTGGGGTCCCCCACCAAGGCTGGGTGGAATTTGCTGTCCTGAGAATCCATTGCCCAAAACAATGAGTAATAGTACTGGCCCTTTAAAAGCGCTGCGGATAGCGCAGCCCACCGCTATAATCACTGTGTACACAGACCCCCCAAAAGGGACAAAACTGAGCCAGGTATGACAGAACAGAGAGATATGGAAGAGACAGTCTGCAGAGCCCCACAGAGTGTTACCACACCGATCGCTGCTCCAGAGGAAAAGGAAATGAGGTCACCAGAAGCTGAACTATATGCTGTAAGGCCCAGGGAAAATGGCTGCCCGTAGAAGTGAATGGAAGGCTTCGCAAGATGGCCGCCGACATGTGCTCGGAACGATCGTTCTGCCACACACAAGATGGCGCCGTATGGCGCCAAAACACTACATAGCAAGCTACTGTAAAAGCCCATAGTGAAGCCAGACATGCTGCCCATATCCAAAATGGCGGGCCGCGCGGTTTTTAGCCGCAGCGGTCGCCTCACACACAGTCTGCACCTCCCAAACACTAAAAGTGACACAGGAGAGGGGCCCCCACACCACACAGTGCCAGCAGTGTAATAAAGACCCCCGCAGGGATCGCATCAGGGAGCCCCACAAATGCACAGACATGAGGGGACACACAGCAACACAGGACTGCCACCCCAGACAGAGGTCCCCACACAGAAAGTACTTACTTGTACCGGATGGCATGGGGTGCCTCTGTGAACGGAAAGCCTCTGTCCTCAGATAACAGGGAATGCCGTCAGCCAAAAATCGCAGGACACTACAGCACAGGACCGCAGATGTGTCCAGTGAGGTAGCCACCTCACAGGCTGCATCCCTGCCGCGAGCAGGGATGGGTCGTTCATAACGCCAGGGCGAACCATAGCCGAATGCTTGATGGCAGGCTGGGGATCCATCTGACCCTCTGCCCTGGAGAGCCAGGGCGGCCAGTCTGATTCCCAGCGCCGCATGATCCATCTTCATCCGAAGATCCGACTAAACTAAAGCTGACAAAATAAACAGCTAGTAAAGCAAAGAAAAAACTGACATTTTGCAAATAAAAATCAAAGAAAAGATTAGAAAGGCTGAGACTGAAGCCCCAGCACAGGGAAGCCTGACTACTCCTGACGCTAGGCAGAGACAAACTGAGTTGGGAGGGATTACTGCAGGGGGGGTATTGACCAGGGACAGCCCCCATGGGTGTGTCTATGCTAAATGCTTTTGTCTTTTAACTAAGTCTTATGCCTAGCTACTCCTGTGGAGCGGAAGTCAATACCCAATAGTGATGACTTATGAGGGGCGGCGACTATCAGAGGACGTAAGAGAAATATGCACTGTTACTGTAATAATGACACTTGCAGGGAAGGGGTTAACAATATCTGTGATCAAGGGGTTAAATGTGACCCTAGGGGAGTGATTCTAACTGTTTGGGGGTTGGACTTGTGAAATGATCATAGAGACATGCGATCCTATATAGCAGGATCACAGGAGCTCTGTGATCATTTCAGGGAGAAGGACGGTCGGCTGTGTTTACAACAGCCGACCATCCTTCTCTCTCAGCGGGGAGCGATCGCGGGTGTCAGGTGGCAATCTAAGCTGCCTGACACACGCATCGGTTCCCTTGCTGTCGAGTGGGGGCGTGAGCGCGCCGTCCGCGGCTTGCGCTCACTCTTTAGCTCCTCCCTGGCGAGCCGCAGTAAATATACAGGAGGCAGTTGGCAACTGGTTAAGGAGGAGGAGGTGGAGAAATTCCCTAAAGAGTCCTAAATTGAACGCCTCCCTGTCACAGTTGACTAAAAGATCTGACCTCCCTTTGAGGATACAGGGAGTATCACAAATGCCTTGGACCGTAAGTCAGAGTCCCTGATAAAGAAAGCATGGGATGCCAAATCATCCACAGGTTGAGTCCCCTGGATGAAAGTGTAATCCTCACCCCTCAGGTAAATACTTCCCTGAAGTGGTGGGCAGTACCAAGCAATTTGGAGAAGGGCAGACCCTGGGGTCAGTGGGGCCCTCAGAAAGTCACCACAGACAAAAGCATCTGGGGATGGGGGGCTCATCTACAGAAAGCTAAAGCCCAGGGCAGAGGCGTAACTAGAACCTTCAGGGCCCCGGTGCAAGAAACCATGAAGGGCCCCCCGGACCCCTGGCCGGGGCCCTTCCCTTCAAGCCTGGGGGGAGCACAGTGGGGGGACCAGGGGAGCACACAGGGGCCCAGAGACAGCAGAACACAAGTGAACTGGATAGGAGGAGTGGCGGGGGCAGCATACAGAGGAACCAATCTCCTCCATTTTCTCCTGCAGCTACAGGAGGAAAAAGGAGGACAGTGATTTCTCTACATGCTGCCCCCGCCGCCCCTCCTATCCAGGTGTGCAGGGGAGCCACACAGGCCCCCTTGACCATGGGGCGCGGTAGCAACCGCAACCCCTGCAACCCCTGTAGTTACGCCCCTGGCCCAGGGCACCTGGGACAAGGAAGTAGCCCAGGCTTCTTCCAATTTCAGAGAACTCAGAGCAGTGAGCGAAGCTCTAAAGGCCTTTGAGAGTTCCAGTTCCATTTCAGGCATGGAGATACAGGTCTGCTCTGACAACAGTATGGCAGTAGCTTACCTGAACCACCAAGGAGGTACCAGGTCCAGATCCCTCCTAGAGCTAGCCAAGGAGATCTTAGGCTGGGCCGAAAGAAGGGTGGCCTATTTTTCGGCTATTGACATAAAGGGGGAGCAACTGGGAAGGAGCTTTCCTCAGCCACCAACCAATAAGACAGGTGGAATGGGTGCTGAATCCGAAGATGTTTCAGACGCTATTCCGGAAATTCAGCTACCCAGAGATAGATATATTTGCCAGCTTCAAGAACAAGAAGGTAAGGAGATTCTTCTCCCTCTCATGGGAAAGAGGAATGGAGGGCCTGGATGCTCTGGCCCAGATATGACAGTTTGAGTAAGCTTATGCCTTTCCCCCTCTAACTCTAATTCCTCGAGTCTTACAGAAACTCAGTCATTCCCTGGACCTGCGCCTCATCCTGATTATGCCATGGTGGCCAAGGAGGGCGTGGTTTGTGACCCTGAAGGCGCTATAAGCGGTGCCTCCTTGGAAGCTTCCGAACCTTCCAGACCTACTCTCTCAGGGTCCAGTATTGCACCCCAGGCCATAGGTCTTCCAGTTGACAGCCTGGTTAGTGAGTGCCAGATCCTTAGAATAAAAGGCTGCTCCGAGTGATACACACACTCCTCCTGAGCAGGAAACCAGTAATAAGGAAAATATACTCTAAGGTTTGGAAAACATTTTGTAGATGGCGCAGGCAGAAGTAAATTTCTTCTACCTCAATCCCCATTTTCTTATATTTTCTACAAGATGGGGTAGAGAATTGTGCGGCGGTCAACACTCTTCGGGTACAAATAGCACAAATAGCAACTTTCTCAGTTCTTTTAGATGCGAGTCTAGCGAAATAACCTTTAGGTAAAAGATTTTTGATGGCCAGGGATCAAGCTACCCCTGTCACAAGAGATGTTTCCACCTTGGGCCCCGACTAGGGTTCTAGAGGCATTATCTAGAGACCCTTTTGAACCTATTAAAGACGTTTCCTTTACGTTTTTTACCCTAAAACTAGCCTTCCTATTAGCTGTCACACCAGCTAGAAGAGTAGGGGACTTGCAAGGTCTTTCTATTAAAAAAACATTTTTGTTGATCCTCCCAGATAGGATTATCCTCAGGCAAGATTCTCTATATCTGCCCAAAGTAGCATCTTCCTTTCATAGGATGCAAGAGATAATTTTACCATCCTTTTGTGATAACCCTAAGAATGAAGGGAAAAATAATTTTAATTTTAGATGTGAGGAGATGACAAGTCGTACCCCATGATTTCCAATGAGTACCATTTATATCTATGAGACTTCAAGTTGCAGCGACTTCAAAGTAGTCTCTGCACTACTTTGGTCCAACATTAATGCAACTTGAGGTTCATAGATCTCAAGATTACACAGGCATTGCTTCAAGTCGTGTCAAAGTCGCGCGGCTTTCTGGTCATACAAGTGTGAAAGGGGCCCAATACAGCTTCTATGAAATTGGGGGGGGGGGGGAATTTGAAAGGGCAGGCATAGCCAGCACTCATGATTGCATATGACCAGCAGAGTTCACAAGATTTGTAGCAGCATTGTTGGAGCGGATATAAGAAACTGTTTCAGTGATATATCTAACTGACACAAAAGGAGCAATTAAGAGAAGATTATTGCTAGGGCTTACAAACACATGGAGGCCTTTTCAGTGGCGGAGCTAGACTTTTAAAACAGGGGTGGCAAGGTATTATTTTGGGGGGTCAATATACAAAGTGTTCAATTACACTTAAAATAAGTTATTTTCCACAAAATGTATATAGTTTAAATTAAAGTTGTTTTGTCTAACGCTGTGGTTGCCTAGTCCATGAGAGTGGATAGGCATTGATTTTTGGTGAGTGTGAATTTCAGACATATATCCCGGCACGGAAGGTGGTGGCAAGCAAGGGTGGTCCTATAATTTACACCATTGATCCTGCGTGATTGCACTTTGCACTTTGGACTCCTCATGAATGCACCTTAACCACTTGCCGACCGCCGCAAGTACATATACTGCGGCGGTCAGCCCCTCACAGGCAAAGTGACGTATGGGTACGTCACTAGCCTGTGAGGCTCTGGGGAGCAAGCCGCCTGTCATTCTCCCCTGTGTAAGAACAGTGATCATACGGTTCTACTATGTAGGACCGTTGATCACTGTTCCTACACTTTAAGCCACAGCCAATCACAGTAAGAATCACGCCCCTAGGGACACACACCACCCCTCCCTCTCAAATAAAGTTAACCCCTTCACTGCCAGTGTCATTTTACAGTAACAGTGCATATGTATAGCACTGATTACTGTAGTAATGTCACTGGTAACCCCAAAAGTGTCAAAAATGTCAGTCAAGGGTCCGATCTGTCCGCCGCAATGTCGCAGTCCCGCAAAAAAAATCGCAAATCGCCGCCATTACGCGTTAAAAAAAAAAACAACAAAAATGACAAAAATCTTTTCCTTAGTTAGTAAACGCAATAACTTTTGCGCAAACCAATCAAAATACGCTTTTTGCGATTTTTTTATTTTTACCAAAAATATGTAGCATAAAACAAATTGGCCTAAAATGTTAAAAAATTTTGATTTTTACATTTTTTTGGGAATTTCATATAAAAAAATGTGAAAAATATTGTTATTTTTTAAAAATTGACGCTATTTTTTTGTTTATAGCGCATGATCAAAAAATCGCACAGGTGATCAAATACCACCAAAAGAAAGCTCTGTTTGTGGGAAAAAAAGGACGTGAAATTCGTTTAGGTACAGCGTCGCACGACCACGCAATTGTCCGTTAAAGTCACGCAGTGCCGAATTGCAAAATACCCCCTGGTTAGGAAGGGGGTAAAATCTACCGGGGCTTAAGTGGTTAATATGCTCTATGCACTTTATTAATGGACTTTATGGACTCTTATGGATGTTAATTTATGTGATTTTATCTATTTATATCATATTTATGCATCTTATCAACAGTGTAATTGCATTGGCAGTGTGACATAGTGGGAGGTCATCACCATCCCTGCGCTACTAAAATTCCAGTTAAAGAGCCAGTTCTTTTTTGGTGAATTTTATTTTATATTCATACCCATTTAAGTAGCAGCAACATATTTATTTATTTATTTACCACTTCTACTCAAAGGGATCGTGGTTCCTATATATCCTGAAGCGCAGTGGATCACAATAGTAACTATTTACCTAGTTTTATCTAGTGATATTTGTATACATTCAAATATGTACAACAAGAATAATAATAGAACAACAATACAAAAAAACATAGAGCCCTTTAACACTGACTCTAATGATAAACTTCAATAGTTGTACCAGGTATGACCTGCATCTACCCAGTGGTATGGCACCACCAAGTTCACAAAAACAAACATTCAGAACAGCATATGTCTGCGGTTCTGGTGAGATGAAGCAAAATGTTTTAAAAAGTCCTCCATATTAATGGAATATGCCCTCCTTGACTCAACACTGAGTATGCCAAGGTGACTTAATCTATCATCTCCCATTGTTGTCCTGAGGTGGGTTTTTATTAATTTAAGGGAAAAGAAACTTCTTTCGCAGGATGCAGTGCTAACTGGAATCACAACCAAAATTTTACTAAAGCCCCGTACACACGTACCGATGGTCGGCATACAAATGTTCCTCTTTTCTCCCCGGGATGTCGGTGTCTGTTGAAAAGTGCAAAGACAGCACAAGGACAGCACAAGAATTTTGTCTGCAGACTTCAGCTGACTGCAGAAGTGATGTCATGCAATGGTTAACTTTCCCTGTGTTTTTAATTTTCTGAGCATGCCCAGTCTTGCAAATCTGCGGTCTGTCGGCCGAATTGTGTACTGACAGGCGAACAATCGTCCGTTCTGGTGTCCGCAGACAAAAATTTTCATGTTTGCAAGAAAGACTTTTGTCCGCGGATTGTGCGCAGACATCTGTCGGAGGCACCATACTAACACGCGTACAATCGGCAGATCTTTCGTCCGCCGACGTTTGTATGCCGACGATCGGTACGTGTGTACGGGCCTTGAGCCTTAAAAGTTCATGGAAAACCTCTTTGTAAGGTTCCAAAAACCCCACAAACTCAAGTAGAGAAGCTGGTCTCTCTCCACTTTTCTCCCTTCTTAAAAGAAGCCGTCTCGTTTGATGAAGCTCATGCTTAAGGTCTTCTAAATCTGACTCAAATGTTTTTCCTCAAAGCATTATTGCTAAGCACTACAGTGCAATGTCTCCCTTACTAAAACAGTACTTTGTTTAATTTAATACCAATAAAAGCCGTACATACCAGCAAAACGCTCTTCATCTATCCTGTGTGTGCTGCCGCATTATGTTTTGTTTTGGAGCTGTTTGGAGCGCGAAGGAGCTGCGTGTCAGCTTAACCAATGAAAAGTGTAGCAGCAACAACAGAACGATGTGCGTGCTGCATAAGGATGCATTCACGTCCGCTGGGAGATTTGGGAAATGTTCGTAAAAATCAAACAGTGTAATGTTTTCAGTGGGGTGGCAAGGACTTCGTCTTGGGTGGCACTTGCCACCCCAGCTAGCCCTCTGGCTCCGCTACTGGGTCTTTTTATTAAAACATTGACTGTAACTGAGCTCCGCTATGAGGAAAGATTACCTGAATTGAATTGAGTTATTCACTTTAAGGTCATCACAGAGGACAATGGGGCACTCTTTATGTCTGGAGGAAAAGAGATTTAACCACTTAAGCCCCGGAGGATTTGGCTGCTCAAAGACCAGGGCCTATTTTGCGATTCGGCACTGCGCGACTTTAACAGACAATTGTGCGGTCGTGCGACGCTGTACCCAAATGAAAATGACGTCCTTTTTTCCCACAAACAGAGCTTTCTTTTGGTGGTATTTGATCACCTGTGCGATTTTTACTTTTTGCGCTATAAACAAAAAAAGAGCAACAATTTTGAAAAAATAACAATATTTTTCACATTTGTTTTTATTTGAAATTCCCCCAAAAAAAAGGTAAAATCAAAATTTTTTAACATTTTAGGCCAATTTGTTTTCTGCTACATATTTTTGGTAAAAAAAATCACAATAAGCATATTTTGATTGGTTTGCGCAAAAGTTATTGCGTTTTCTAACTATGGGAAAGATTTATGTCATTTTTATTGTTTTTTTTTTTAACTAGTAATGGCGGCAATCTGCGACATTGCGGCGGACAGATCAGACCCTTAACTGACATTTTTGACACTTTTGGGGGTACCAGTGACATTACTACACTAATCAGTGCTATATATATGCACGGTTACTGTAAAAAAGACACTGGCAGAGAAGGGGTTAGCTTTATTGGTGATCAGTGGGTTAAATGTATCCGTAGGAGCGTGATTCTAACTGTGGGGGGTGTGGCTTGTGATGTAACCACAGAGAAATACGATCCTACATAGCAGGATCGTATAGTCTCTGCAGTTACATCAGGGAGAATGACAGACGGCTGTGTTTACATCAGCCGTCTGCCTTTCTCCCTCTCCAGCGGGAGATCGCGAGTGGCAGACATCGGAGCCGCCGGTCACTTGCGCTTGCCCCCTAGAGGCTCGTGGGCGAGTGACATACCAATACGTCACTTTGCCGAGGAGGGGCTGACCGCCAAAGTATATAGTCGTGCGGCAGTCAGCAAAGGGTTAACCTCCAAATACGGAAAGCCTTCTTCATAGTAAGAGCTTTGAAAATGTGGATTAGACTCCCTCAAGAGCTGGTTCTAGCCAGCTCAGTTGGTTATTTTAAGGGGGAAAAAACCCTTGATTCTTTCTGAAATGGACAAAATATAACTGGCTTATAATACTTATAGGCAAAGTTGATCCAGGGAATATCCTGTTGCCTCTTGGGGGCTCAGAAAGTAATTTTTTTCTGGAGCAAATTGGATCATGCTTTCTTTTTGTTTTGTTTCCGGGGGATTAACTGTGGGTATAGGATTGTGTATATGGAGATTTTTGATTTGTGTGTATTTTGTCCTTCCTTGGATTACAAACATCATCACCCCAAGCTAATTCATTTCAGTTAAAAAAAAAAAGGCTTTTTCAAGTAGCTTTAGCAGTGACACATTATTTTTCATTAAACCATAATACTGTAGACTCTCTTTGATGGAGGAAAGAAATGTGTCTGTAGTTGGCTGCAGCTTTCACTGCTCTCATTGATGCCAACTGCCCTTTCCACTGATCAATTTTCTATCAAGCTGTCAGAATGTGGAGACTAAATAAGATACAGCAGTGTAAAATTTGATTAGCAGTAGGGCATTTTTAATTAAGGTGAATTAGCCAAAAATGTGTTTAAAGTAGTTCTAAAGTTCAATTGTTTTTTACCTTAATGCATTCCCTGCATTAACCAGTTCAGGTGTGGTCTATAGCATTTTTACTGCTACAGGGCAGCACCTGTGTGCTGGATCGCGTATATATGCGGGATCCGACACTTCCTGGTAGAGGGGCACGCATGCCACTATGATAACACACACATTACACAGCGGGAGCCGATCTGCTAGAAAAGACACAGAATTGTGGTCTGCCTATGTAAACAAGGCAGACCATCATTCTCACAGAAGGCATGGGAAGGGAAGGGAAGGCATGGATTCTGTGTTTGTGCAAAGCAGGGACTAGTATCCATGTCTTCCCCTAGTAAAAGCACCTCCCATATTTTAGTAAAATGCATGTTAGGCACACAGTTAACCTTAATGGTCACCCTTGATGTTTAACCCCTTCCCAGCCAGTGCAGTGGCGTCGGCAGGGGGGGCTGACCGGGGCTATAGCCCCGAGTGTGCCCGCAAAAAGCCCCGGGTCTCGTGTGGATGATTTACAGTCATTAGCCCCGAGTGTCCGTCCACTGTCTAATCTGCGTCCCCTCTCCTGCCTGGCCTGCCACACTGGTTGCTAGTATTGCCAGTGTCTAGCAACCAGTGTTGTCACTCGTCACGTGACAGCAGCAGCCAGCAGGAGAGGCTCCCATTGCACAGATCGGAGGAGGATTTTAAATGCCTCCTTGGCGCGTAGAATCGGCTCCGCCTCCACCCATCTTCTTCCGGCTGCAGTTCAGAGGCAGCAGCAGAGGGAAGAAGGTGAGTACCCGAGCAAGGTCGCCCTTTGTGACTGTATAGGAGGGGCGGTGGGGCAGCTTCATATAGAAAAGTGGAAGTGTTGGAAAGGGAGAGAGGGGGGCTGAAGAGCACTTGGTGGGGGTGTTGTAAAGTGGGGGGGGTGCTAGACAGCACTGGGGGGCCCGGTCAGCAAAATAAGTTTTATAGGAGGGGGATGGGGCAGCTTTTTATATGATCTTTCCCTATTCATCCTGAAGCGCTGGATGCTTGATTCTCCTCCTCTCCCTTCTGCAAGTATCCAGCAGCTGCCGGAAGAATAGGGAAAGCTCAAATCCTCTATAAAAAGCTGCCCCATCCCCCTCCTATAAAACTTCTTTTGCTGGCCAGGCCCCCCAGTGCTGTCTAGCACCCCCCCACTTTCCAACACCCCCACAAGTGCTCTTCAGCACCTCTCTCTCCCCCCCCCCCCAGTGCTCCTTAGCCCCCCATGTGCTTTTCAGCTTCTGTCCCTGTCCCCCTGGGTTTCCATGCCCCCCAGTGCTTTCCAACCCCCTGCAATGCTTTCCAAACCCCCCCTCTTAATTCTTTCCAGTCCCCCCCTAATGCTCTCCTGTTGCCCTCCCGCCCTTCAGCTTCTCCAGTGCTCTCTGCTTCCCCTGTGCTCTCCAGCCCCCCTAGTGCTTTTCTATCTTCTATCATAACTACAGTCTCTGACCATCTCTTATATCATCTCTGCAGTCTCTGACCATCTACTGTATCATCTCTGCAGTCTCTGACCATCTCCTGTATCATTTCTGCAGTCTCTGGCCATCTCCTGTATCATCTCTGCAGTCTCTGACCATCTCCTGTATCATCTCTGCAGTCTCTGACCATCTACTGTATCATCTCTGCAGTCTCTGCCATATCCTGTATCATCTCTGCAGTCTCTGACCATATCCTGTATCATCTCTGCAGTCTCTGACCATCTCCTGTATCATCTCTGCAGTCTCTGAGAATCTCTTGTATCATGTCCTCAGTCTCTGACCATCTCTTATATCATGTCCCCAGTCTGTGACCTTCTCTTGTATCATGTCTGCAGTCTCTGACCATTTCTTGTATCATGTCTGCAGTCTCTGACCATCTCTTGCATCACGTCTGCAGTCTCTGACTATCTCTTGCATCACGTCCGCAGTCTCTGACCATCTCTTGCATCACGTCTGCAGTCTCTGACCATCTCTTGCATCACACCTGCAGTCTCTTACCATCTCCTGTATGATGTCCTCAGTCTCTGACCATCACTTTTGTCATGTCTGCAGTCTCTGACCATCTCGTTTGTCACGTCTGCAGTCTCTTACCATCTCTTGTATCATGTCTGCAGTCTCTGACCATCTCTTGCATCATGTCTGCAGTCTCTGACCATCTCTTGCATCATGTCTGCAGTCTCTGACCATCTCTTGTATCATCTCTGCAGTCTCTGACCATCTCCTGTATCATCTCTGCAGTCTCTGACCATCTCCTGTATCATCTCTGCAGTCTCTGACCATCTTCTGTATCATCTCTGTAGTCTCTGACCATCTTCTGTATCATCTCTGTAGTCTCTGACCATCTTCTGTATCATCTCTGCAGTCTCTGACCATCTCCTGTATCATGTCTGCAGTCTCTGACCATCTCTTGTATCATGTCTGCAGTCTCTGACCATCTCTTGTATCATGTCTGCAGTCTCTGACCATCTCTTGCATCGTGTCTGCAGTCTCTGACCATCTCTTGCATTGTGTCTGCAGTCTCTTACCATCTCTTGTATCGTGTCTGCAGTCTCTTACCATCTCTTGTATCGTGTCTGCAGTCTGACCATCTCTTGTATCATGTCCGCAGTCTCTGACCATCTCTTGTATCATGTCCGCAGTCTCTGACCATCTCTTGCAGCATGTCTGCAGTCTCTGACCATCTCTTGCAGCATGTCTGCAGTCTCTGGCCATCTCTTGTTTCATGTCTGCAGTCTTTGACCATCTCTTGTTTCATGTCTGCAGTCTCTGACCATCTCTTTTATCGTGTCTGCAGTCTCTGACCATCTCTTGTATCTCGTGTCTGCAGTCTCTGCCCATCTCTTGTATCGTGTCTGCAGTCTCTGACCATCTCTTGTATCGTGTCTGCAGTCTCTGACCATCTCTTGTATCATGTCTGCAGTCTCTGACCATCTCTTGTATCATGTCTGCAGTCTCTGACCATCTCTTGTATCACGTACGCAGTGTCTGACCATCTCTTGTATCGTGTCTGCAGTCTCTGACCATCTCTTGTATCATGTCTGCAGCCTTTCAACCTAATTTACTGAAATTGTACAAAGGCAATTTACCTTTTGCTAGTGTGATATCAGATAAGTAACACTTTAACATTTTGCTTTGTGCACGGTTTCTTGAACAAGCTCTTGATGTTCAACTTTCCCAGGAAGTCATAGAGGAGCTGACTCATCATTTACTGGTTACAGCTAATTTAGAAATATTTGGTGTTGGTGCTTCATCTAGGCTACTGGGAAATTAATTTCTCTTGTGTGTTGTGGATGTTCTGGGACCTCTGCTATTTCGAAAATGGCTGAAGCAGTTCCAGGGGAGCCTCCAGAAAGGCTTCTACATGGGGCACCCTGATTGCCATAATTGGTGCTCTCAATTGTTTTTATGGGAAGAGTTACAAGTAAAAGTGGAGATTAGAAAGTTGAGAGATTAACATGCGTGTGGTCACATTTTATATCATTTTATGATGGGGCATTGGGTGGAGCTTGGGCGGGACTTACTTTAAAATGTGGGCGGGGTCATCAAATTTAGGTTTGGGCTGAAGCCCCTGGTCTTTTTTTCACCTAGCAACGCCCCTGGTACAGTGACAGCGTATATTTTTTAGCACTGATCACTGTTCACCAAATATACCACATATTAGTATCACTGGTCACCAAAAAGTGTCAGTGTTAGAATGTCCGCAGCAATGCCCTGCTAAAAGTTGCTGATCACTGTCAATAGTAGAAAAAAAAATAAGAAAATCCCCATAGTTTGTAGACGCTATAACTTTTGCACAAACTAATCAATATACATTTATTGGGATTTTTTTTTACCAAAAATATGTAGCAGAATACATATTGGCCTAAATTGATGAAAAAATTAGAATTGTTTTTCATTTTGTTATTGGATAGGTTTTATTGTAGAAAGTAAAAAACATTGTGCTTTTTTTTTTTTTGTTTTGTTTTTTTTTTTCAAAATGATCAGCCTTTTTTTGTTTATAGCAAAAAAAAAAAAAAAAAATGCAGTGGTGATCAAATACCACCAAAAGAAAGCTCTATTTTTAAACAAAGAGGACATACATTTTATTTGGGTACAGCGTTGCATGGCCGCGCAATTGTCGGTTAAAGAAACCCAGTTCCGTATCCCAGTTCTGCAGTCGTAAAGGGGGTAAATCTTCCGGAGGTCAAGTGGTTAAGGTAAAAAAACATCCCAGTACTCGTGCCCCCCCCCCCCAAACATTTACCTGACTAATCTGATCGGGGACTGTTCCATCTGAAGCACCCACCACTCATTCTTCCTAATCTCACCGGAGACCAGTGCCGGGACAAGGTCATTTGGTGCCCAGGGCGAATATGGCAAACTGCGCCCCCCCCCCCCCCCCTCAGATGTAAAGAAAGATTCAGTGTATTTCAAAAATTTCAAAACAAGAAAATACTTTAAACAGCAGCCAATTTACGCAATAATAATCCACAGCATTCGCATCAGTTTATGCAACAATGATCCCCAGCAATGGTGCTAGCTTATTTAATAACCCCCAGCATTGATGGCAGTGTCTGCAATCCCCATGTGAACTGGCTGGAGTGGTTAACTCTCTGGGAGGTTAATTAACCACTTGAGCTCTAGAGGATTTTACCCCCATCATGCAATGCTGTACCCAAACAAAATGTATGTATTTTTTTTTACACAAAAAAAAAAAAGCTTTCTTTTGGGGGTATTTGCACACCACTAGATTGTGTTAGCTTTTATGTGAATAAAAAAATAAAAAAACAAATTTGAAAAAAAAAAAAAAAAAAAAATGTTTACTTTCTGCTATAAAACATCCAAAAAAAATAAAAAATTCTTCCAAAACTTAGACCAAAACAAAATCTGCTGTCTTTAGTAAAAAAAATAAGTGTATATTAATGTGTTTGTGTGAAAGCTAAAATGCCTACAAACAAGATATATAATGGAATTTTTTATATATACTAGAAATGGTGGTGATCAGCAACTTAGGGTCCTTTCACACGGTCCGCATCCACCGACAGAGTCCGTTCTGCTCAGTGGGGGACGATCCGCAGATCCCCGCTGAGCAGGCGGATGACAGCTCCGTCTCCGCCTGTCCATTCTCATCCGATCCAATCTGCTGGAAGGATGGAAAGTAGGGTTTCCATCCGTCCAGATTTCACGGATAGGATCGGAAGCGGATAGCAGCGGAGAGGTCTCCCCTGACATCCGCTCCCCCATTGGGATGCATGGAGGATCCGATCCGCCTGAAAAACTGACAGGCAGATCGGATTGGATAGTTTGTGTGAAAGGGGCCTAAGAGTGGGACTGTGATCATAACACTGACACTTTGTGGGAACTGACTAACTGCCACATTACCAGTGACACTAATACAGTGATCAGTGATAATACTATACACTGTCACTGTACTAATGACACCGGCTAAGAAGGGGTTAACATCTAGGGGCAATTAAGGGGTTAATTGTGTGCCTAACTATGTGTAATGTGTGCTGCTTTTTACTACAGATCGATTTCTTTATTTTCTCTGCTTTGCAGGGAAAAGAAAAAAAAAAGCGATCATTCCCTCTGTAAAGAGCCCTGTATTGTCAACACAGAGCTCTGGGCTGTGATTTGACACAGCCGATCAGCAGGTCTCAGCCATGAATCATTGGCTGACATCTGCTGACAGTCTCTTTCTGTGTCAAATCACAGGGGAGTAGGTGGGTGGGAGCATGCGCCAGAAACCCTGAAATAGGAAGGGACGTACGCCCCATCACAGTACATATACCTCGACGGGTCAGCAAGTGGTTAATTGCCAATGATATTTATAATATGCAGCATGAGGGGGTAATGTATTTCCACTGGTCACTGATGCATTAGTGACCGACCAATGGCTGTTAGTTAACCCCTATGTGCTGCATTAGTGGCACCAGTGTCAGTGTTAACACTAACACTGGTTCCACTAATGCAGCAAATAGGGGTTAATTAACAGCCATTGGTCGGTCACTAATGCGTCAGTGACCAGTGGAAATACATTACCCCCTCATGCTGCATATTATAAATATCATTGGCAATTAACCTCCCCACAGCCTCAGCCTCTCTCCTCCTCCCCATCCAATCCAAAGAGGTATTGCTTACTTATGCCATACGAACTTGGTTCCTCTTCGCGCTCCTCCAGCAGCCCTGGGTAGCACACTCTGCTCCTCTGAGTCCTCTCCCATCCCGCCGGCGCCGGCATCTCAGTGACGTCACGCCAAGCCGGCGCCTGTGTCAGGGGGAGTGTCTCTTCTGACCGAGAAGGGAAGGACTCTGGCTCTGCTGTTCTAGGCTTGTGCCGAGTGCAGGGGCGCACTCGGCACATCATTGCAGCTATGTAGCGGATGATGTAGTGTACAGTCATACACAAACAGTGTATTCTGCGGGCACTTCACCTGCGCCCCCCCTCCTCTAGCAAATGGTACCGCCCAGGGCACCCGCCCCTTCCGCCCACCCCTTGTACCGGCCCTGCCGGAGACACACAGAGCAGCGTGAAAAATAGGCTCCTGCTGCTGTCACTTAAATCCTGTGAGAAGGAGACATGGCCAAGCCACACTGTGTGTGTGTGTGTGTGTGTGTGTATGAAAAACTAGCCTTTAGCCCTGATTCACACCAGTGTGGCTTTGAAATTGTGCTACTTCAGCGCAATTTCAAAGCCGCAGGTCATTGCATTTTTCACCCCTGATTTCATTGTGGCTTGCGACTTGGTTTAACCGCTTCCGGACCGCCAACAGTAGATTTACTGCGGCAGGCTGCCCCCCCTGTGGGAAACGACATAAGTCTACGTCGGTCGCGCGCCTGCAGCTAGGGGACGAGCTCGGCAGCGGGGACTCTGATGCAGGGGGCAGGCGGCTCTGTGATCATTTCATAAGCCAACCCCCATACAGTTAGAAACACGCCCCTAGGTACACATGTAACCCCTTGATCACCCACAGTGTTAACCCCTGCCAGTGTCATTATTACAGTAACAGTGCATATTTTTAGCACTGATTACTGTAGTAATGTCACTGGTCCCCCCAAAAGTGTCAAAAATGTCACTAAAAATCGCAGATCACCGCCATTACTAGTAAAAGAAAAAACAATAAAAATGACAAATCTTTCCCGCAGTTAGTAGACGCGATAACTTTTGCGCAATCCAATCAAAATACGCTTATTGCGATTTTTTTTTTTTTTTTACCAAAAATATGTAGCGGAAAACAAATTAGCCTAACACGTTAAAAAATTTGGATTTTTACATTTTTTGGGGGGGAATGTTATATAGCAGAATGTGAAAAATATTGTTTTTTTTCCAGAATTGTCGCTATTTTTTTGTTTATAGCACAAAAAATAAAAATCACAGAGATGATCAGATACCACCAAAAGAAAGTTCTATTTGTGGGGAAAAAAAGGACATCAACTTTATTTGAGTACAGCGTCGCACTACAGCGCAATTGTCCATTAAATTAACGCAGTGCTGAATCGCAAAATATGGCCTGGTCATTAAGGGGGAAAATATTCCGGTCCAGAAGTGGTTAACAGAAGTCTATGCAAGTTGCAATGAAATTATAAAAAAGTAGTGGAGGAACTTTTTTAACCACTTCCTGCCCGTAATATAGCAAAATGACAGCCGCAAAGTAGTTGCTCTATCCTGGCTGGGCATCATATAGACCGGGGGGGAACGCAGATCTGCGATTGGTGGGGCGGTGTGTCACTCTGACACACCACATCTCCAGTCCCGGTAAAGAGCCTATGACGTAGGCTCTTTACCATGTGACCAGCTGTGTCCAATCACAGCTGGTCACATAGTAAATAGGAAGTGCCGTTGATCAGCCTGACAGGCGCGAGTAGAGGAGAGCCGATCGGCGGCTCTCCTGATGGGGGGGGGGCTGTGCTAATTATCAGAGCATTGATTACCAGTGCAGACCCTTGGATATGCCACTAGAGCCACCAGGGATTGCCCACCCATGGCCACCAGGGATGCCCATCCATGCCACCAGGGATGCCAATCAGTGCTCAGGGAGCCTGTCAGTGCCCTCCTCATCAGTGCTGCCCACCAGTGCCATCTATCAGTGCCGCCCACCAGTGCCCATCATTGCCATCTATCAGTGCCACCCACCAGTGCCCATTATTGCCAGCTATTAGTGCTGCCCACCAGTGCCCATCATTGCCTATCAGTGCCAATCATTGCTGCCTATCAGTGCCCACTAATGCTGCATATCAGTGCTACCTATCAGTGCCCATCAGTGCCGCCTATCAGTGCTGCATATTAGTGCCTCATCATCGGTGCCACCCCATCAGTACCTCTTCATCGGTGCCTGTCAGTGTGGCCTCATCAGTGTAGGAAAAAATGTATTTTCTCTTACGTCCTCTGACAGTCGCCGCCCACTTATACAGTCTTCACGATTGGTATTGGCCCTCTCCACAGGAGCAAGCTAGGCAGTAACTTTGTTAATACAAACAAACTTTAACATATAGACACACCTACAGGGGGCCGTCCCTCTGGCCAATATCCCCACAGCCAGTACCACTCTAATCCAGTTTTCTTGCTGCCTAGCGTCAGGAGTAGGCTAGGTTTTATCTGCTGGGACCTAGTGTCTCAGTTTTTTTCTTTTTGTTTTCTTTCTGAAAAGTGTTTTTTCTTTTAAGAATAGCTGTTATATTTCTCACCTGCGCTAGTTAGTCAGGAGGACTACAAGCGTCAGCAGAGTGGGGCCTCGCACTGGTTATTATAGAACCTTATGGAGTCCCAGCCTGCCATCGAGCGTCGCAGGTTATTGGTACACCCAGGCCTCGCATTGACAGTTTCCCTGGAGACGGGGACGAGCCTGCGAAGTTCCTATCTTCGCTGGGATGTCTCAACTTCGGAACACCTGGGTGTTTCTAGCATCCTTCCTGGCTGACGGCACCCCCACTCAGGGTGGGAGGTCTCCTGTATCAGAGCGGTGCCCACATTCTCTGGACTGGTGAGTACGACTACCCCTCTGTCCCTGGGATTATGTTGTGAGGGGGTGTTATGTGAGCCCACTCTGGGGATGGCAGTACATGTCAGTTTTCCGTAATATCCCCCTCCTGGCCGTGGGATACGGCGTGTGTGTTTTCCCCTTTACTGCCCCTGCGGGGGCGCTCTCGCGGTACTGACCACCATGCTGGGGGGGTGTGGGGGCTTCCTATGTCCTGGGGATGCACTGTGCAGTTCCGGGTGGTGGCCAATGCAGGCGTTTGATGCTGTGTTTGGCGCTGTTCACACGGCTGCCATTTTGGGTGAGGGCAGGCTGTTTCGGCCTCATAGTGAGGGCAGCGGCCATTTTCTATCATCCTTTTGGCGCCGGTTGGGCACCATCTTAAGTGGGGACAAATGTCTTTTTATGGGCAGCGGACATTTTCTCAGTGCTTTCTCTCCATAGACTTCTATCAGGCACCATTTTTTGTGGCTCAGGGCTGGCTTTTGCCTCTAGGGGCGTGAGGTAACTTTCTTCTTATACCTCAGCTTCTTGGCAGCGTGGCAAGTATAGAGACACTGTTTTCTCTGGCCTGTATTCCTGCTAGCACTCATTTTTCAGGGTGACTTTAGCTGGGGAAGGGGTCTCCATCTATAGTGCAGTTTGCGGTGGGGGTCCACGGGAATCGCCGTTTTAAAGCGTCAGCGTCATTATTTTTTCACTTTGCTATTATGGAGTCCCAGTATAGCAAATTCCCCACAGACCTGTTTGGTGGTTCAGGCACTCCTGAATCCGCTTCCATAGCCTCTTTATCTGCTGCACTTGCGACTTTAGCGTCAAAAGTGGATCTGCTGATGTCTGACCAGGTTGCAGAGAAACGGCCTATGCCCTCTGTCTTCTGACTCAGAGCCTGAATTGGTTGCCACAGACAACGTCCCCCCTGAGGGGTCCCTGTCCTCTCAGTCGGATGTGGAGGAGGAGGACTTGTCCTCTGTGACAGCACGAGACCGCGCTGCGGTGGACGCACTTATCAGCTCCGTTAAGGAGACTTTAAATCTTGATGATGAGCCCCCTCTGTCGGGTAAGCGGGTTTCCTTTGGGACCCGCAAGGCCCAGAAGTCGGGTCAGGTTTTTCCTTGTCCCGAGGAGTTTCACGAAACGATAAACGACCAATGGCGTTGCATTAAGCATACGCTGGTAGTGCCTAAGTGATTTAAGTACCGCTATCCATTTGCGGATTCGATTGATTCTCGCTGGACTGTGGCTCCTAAGGTGGACCATACTGTTTCCAGACTTAATAAATCCACCTTGATGCCCGTGGAAGACTCCCCGGTGTTTAAGGACCCGATGGATAGATGTGTGGAGATGCTTTCCTGCCACATGTATTTGGTGGCAGGTTCCCTGCTGAAGCCTGTTTTCGCTTCAGTGATGGTCTCTCAGGCTATTGCAGAATGGCCCAAGGTGCTTAGGCGCACTTTGGTAGCAGAGTCGGTCTCTTCAGCTGCACTGGATATTTTGGATCAAATGGCCCAGGCCGTGATGTACCTGTGTGACGCAGCTTTGGACGAGGCTCCTTTGGTCGCACGGCTGTCTGCGGTCGGGATTGCAATCTGCATCATTATTTGGCTGAAAATCTGGTCCGCCGGCCACGCTTCTAAAAAGACAGTGTCTGATATCCCTTATGCGGGGAATCATCTTTTTGGTGACACTCTGGATGAGCTGATCAAAGGGCTTACTGGGGGTAAGAGCACTCGTTTGCCCCAAGTCTCAAGGGGAAAATCTCCTTGCACCAGGCGGGGTCCCTCTTTTAAGACTAACCAGGGGTCCTTTCGTGCCACAGGAAAAAGGAAAGTCCTTCAAGGCCTCCAGCAGTCACAAGAAACCTTGGGCGAGTAAGTCCAAAACCGGTCAAGCTGGCTCGGCAACCCAGTCCACCTCTTCCTGAAGGGACGCCCTCACCCGTATCAGGGGTTGGGGGGACGTCTGCGTTGTTTTCCCGAGCCCTGGTTGTCCAAGATTCAGGACAGGTGGATTAACAAACTGATTCGTTCAGGGTACAAGATCGAGTTTCGATCTCGCCCCGCAGACAGATTCTTTCCATCAAATCTCCATCGGACTCCCTATCGTTTTCGGGATCTCCAAAGGGCGGTGCAAGATCTTCTCGCCCAGGGGGTCATCGTGCTGGTCCCTCCGCGGGACAGGTTTTACTCCAATCTGTTCACGGTGCCCAGAAAAGAGGGCAAGGTGCGTCCGATTTTGGATCTAAAATTGCTGAACCATTTCATGCAGGTACAGAAGTTCCGGATGGGATCCATCTGGTCGGTGGTGGTGTCTCTCAGTCCAGGGGACTTTATGGCCTCCATCGACCTAAAAGATGCGTATCTGCACATCCCTATTTATGAGGGTCATCAGTGGTATCTCCGCTTCTCAATCGCAGAGGAGCATTATCAGTTTGTGGCATTGCCCTTCGGTCTCGCTTCGGCTCCAAGGGTGTTCACCAAGATTTTGGCTCCTGTGTTGGCTCTGCTGCGGGTGCAGGGGATTGTGGTCCTCGGTTATCTGGACGATCTCCTGTTACGGTCAAGCTCGAGTGCCACCCTGTTGAGCGATCTGTCGGTTATGGTTCAGACGCTCCAGGCAATCAGGTGGACCATCAATTTTCAGAAGTCGACTCTGTCCCCCTCGGTTCGTCTTCCCTACCTGGGGATGATCCTGGACTCCGCTCAGGCGAAGGTCTTTCTTCCGGAGGACAAACTCCAGACACTGCAGGACGAGATCAGGTCCCTCAGGGAAGCCGATCTCTCCTTGCTTCAGACCTGTATGCGGTCCCTGGGTCTGATGGTGTTGGCCTTCGAGGCAGTCCCATTTGCGCAGTTTCACACAAGAACTCAGCAAACAGAGATTCTTGCCAGGTGGGACAGACATCCTCAGGCTTTGGACGGGAGGATTTCTCTAAGCCACCAAGTGAGATCGGATCTTTTGTGGTGGCTCCAGTCACCTACTCTGACACAAGTCCTTCTGGCTATTATTGTGGACGGTGCTCACCACAGATGCCAGCCTGTCAGGCTGGGGTGGAGTTCTGGGCACGCTTTGTGCCCAGGGGACATGGTCAGAGGGGGAGTCCTCCCTGCCGAATAAACGTCTTGGAGCTCCGGGCAATCAAGCTCTGTTTGTTCCGTTGGTCGGCTTGACTTCGGAGCTGCCCAGTTCGAGTGCAGATGGACAATGCCATGGCGGTGACTTACATCAATCATCAAGGGGGCACAAGGAGTGCCTGGGCGGCCAAGGAAGTGGCCGAGATTATGTCTTGGGCCGAGTCGCATGTTCCAGCAATTTTGGCCGTCCACATTCCAGGTGTGGAGAACTGGCAGGCGGACTTGAGTCGCTAGACCCTGGACCAGGGAGAATGGTCCCTACACCCGGAGGTATTTCACCTTCTGTGTGTCCGGTGGGGGTCTCCGGATGTGGATCTGTTCGCGTCCCATCTCAAGAAAAAGGTGGAAAGGTTCGTAGCTCGAACTCGCGATCCTCTGGCGGACGCCTCGGACGCGTTAGTGGTGCCCTGGCATCGGTATCAGCTGATATAAACCTTTCCCCCGATTCAAATGTTGTGCAGGTTCCTCCGCAGGTTGGCCTCGGAATGGATGCTGGTGATTCTGGTGGCTCCGGACTGGCTGCGTCGGTCTTGGTACACGGATATAATGCAAATTGCTGTCGAGCCTCCCTGGTGGCTTCTGCTAAGAGTCGATCTTCTGTCTCAATGGCCATTCTTCAATCTTGCTTTACAGTCGCTGGCTTTGACGACAGGGGTCTCTCGTCGGTTGTCATTACTACCTTACTGAAGGCTAGGAAAGCTTCTTCTAGGAAGATTTATCATCGTACCTGGAGGGCATATTTTAGCTGGTGGGAGTCGCAAGGTTTGCATACTGGAGACTGGGGTGGATCAGCGCCTGGCGCTGACCACGATTAAGGGCCAGTTGTCGGCTTTGGCCATTCTTTTTCAGCGTCCCTTGGCGACGAATTCCTTGATTCACACCTTTATTCAGGGGGTGCATCATCTGGCTCCCCCGAGGAAGGCTCCCTTGCTTCCATGGGACCTGAATCTGGTTCTGTCCGTTTTACAACAGCCTCCTTTTGAGAACATCGGAGAGATCCCTCTGCCTGTGTTGTCACAGAAGGTTGCTTTTCTAGTGGCGGACACATCTGCTCGCAGAGTGTCTGAGTTGGCGGCTCTGTCTTGCCGCTCCCCCTATCTGATTGTTCATAAGGATAAAGTGGTCTTGCGACCAAATCAGTCTTTTCTTCCTAAGGTAGTTTCGGCTTTTCACCTCAATGAGGATATTGTGTTGCCTTCGCTTTGTGCGAAGCCCAAGCATCCAAAAGAGTTTGCTTTGCATTCCTTGGATGTGGTCCGGGCGATCAGAGTTTACCTTTCTGCCACGGAATCTTTCAGGAAGTCGGATTGCCTGTTTGTTCTTCCTGAGGGACCTTGGAAGGGTACAGCGGCGTCTGCAGCAACCATTTCCAAATGGATCAGACAGACGATTGTGTAGGGCTATTCGATTAAGGGTCAGGTTCCTCCTTTCCCTGTCAAGGCGCATTCTACTAGAGCGTTACTGCGTCCTGGGCTTTTCGCCATCAGGCGTCAGTGGCGCAGGTGTGCAAAGCGGCAACCTAGTCGTCTGTACACACCTTTTCTAACACCTTTTCTAAGTTTTACAAACTTGATGTGTTGGCATCCTCGGATGCTTCTTTTGGCCGCAGGGTTTTGAGAGCGGCAGTGGTCTAAAGAGACATGCAATTTTTTTCTGTCTCTTCATCATGGGGTTTGTTTTCCTGAGTTAGCTCCTGTTGAGCTTTGGTTCAGTACAGTTTTTTTCTCTGAACTGGGTGCTGCATTGCCTATTTGAAGGTTGCGTCTTCCCACCCCTCACGTATGCACTGCTTTGGGACATCCCAATCGTGAAGACTGTATAAGTGGGTGGTGACTGTCAGAGGACGTGAGAGAAAATAGAATTTTTTGTAAGATCTTACCGTAAAATTATTTTCTCTGAGTCTTCTGACAGTCGGCGCCCCCGCCCCTCTCTTTGGGGTTGACGGTTTTTCTTGGACTGCTTGCTACGAAACTGGATTAGAGTGGTACTGGCTGTGGAATATTGGCCAGAGGGACGGCCCCCTGTAGGTGTGTCTATATGTTAAAGTTTGTTTGTATTAACAAAGTTACTGCCTAGCTTGCCCCTGCGGAGAGGGCCAATACCAATCGTGAAGACTGTATAAGTGGGCAGCGACTGTCAGAGAAATCAGAGAAAATAATTTTACAGTAAGCTCTTACAAAAATTCTATTTTTTTTTAAAAAATGTATAACCTACAAAAAAATGTATTTTATTTTTTTAACTTTTCTGTCTTTTTTTATTTGTTTAGCAAAAAATAAAAATCCTTGTGGTGATCAAATACCACCAAAAGAAAGCTCTATTTGTGGGAAAAAAATGACATAAATTTGGTTTAGGTACAGTGTTGCATGACCGCGCAATTGTCATTCAAAATGCAATAGCGCTAAAAGCGCGTGGCAATATGAACGGTTCCATTGCCAGCAATGCAGTGCGACTTGTCATGCGATTTGGAACTGTCAAATCGCATGACAAATTGCACCGATGTTAACCAGGACTTAAGCCCCGTACACACGTACCGATTGTCGGCCATAAATATTCGGCCGACGACCGATCGGCCGATTGTAGGCTTGTTAGTATGATGCTTCCGACAGCCGACAGCGCACTTTCGGCTGAAAAGAATCAGTCATGTAGGCATTAAAATTTTTGTTGGCCAACACCAGAACGGCCGATTGTTCGCCAGTCAGTACAGAATTCGGCCGACAATCAGCAGATTTGCAAGACTGGGCATGCTCAGAAAAGAAAAAACACACGGAAAGTTAACCATCACATGACATCACTTCTGCAGTCGGCTGTTGTTGGCCGACAAAATTCGTGTGCAGTCTTTTGCAGTTTTCAGCCGACAGGACAGCACCGGACAAAAGACGGCCGATCATTCGGCCGACGATCGGTACGTGTGTACGGGGCATTACTCTCACTTTTAGAGTTACAGGCAGATGTTTTACTGCAATGATGAGGAGACCACAGATGACACAGCAGTATAAAATAGGCCATTAGCAGGACAATTTTTTAACTGGCAAGTCTAGGCCTAAATTTACTAGAAACAAAAAGCACAGGCTGGGACTTTACTACAAAAATTAAGACACTGCAGGGGATTAAACAGTAAACAAATTTTAAATTAATAATCAGGGATAATAGGCCTAAATGTACTAGAGAGAGACATTGAGTATAGATAGATGTTTTACTAGAAACCATGGTAGTGTAAAATTAACCAGTTGCATGACCATTTTCCATAGGAATAGTAGGTCTAACTGATGTATGCCTAATTTTCATCTATCGGGATAGGGATGTGCTGAATGAGAATTATATATTGTGAAGTGGTATAGGTGCACCCTGTTCCTGCAGCTTTTTTTTTTTCTTTCAAACTATGCAGTGGCATGCTAAGAACAAATAGCAACCGTAAGAACAGATGGTGAATGAGTAAGAAGTGAATGCTCCACTTTGAGCACCCCAAACGTAAAAAATACCCAATGAATATAGTATAGGAAAGGCCTTGCAGCAAAAAAAAAAAAAAATGTGACCTAAAATAAAGTGCCTATCAACCTAAAAACCGTATACCCCCAAATACCTTGCCCTCAAACAATGGCCCATTTTTTTTTTTTTTTTTTAAGGAAACCTTGCAAGGAAAACAAATGTTGAAGCACGATGGAGTTGATTGCTTAGAAATTAGAATTAAAGTACACTTTTCTAAGGGACACTAATCTCTCCCTATGTAGATTGTGAGCTTTTTCTATGCTTTTTTTGCAACAGCTTCCAATTTTCCGACACTATGCACCTACCCCCAATGCTTTTTCATAGCCCCCTTATTGGCCCTCTTAAAGCAGAGCTCCATCAAAAATGAAAAGTTCCACTTGAAGTACTCCTCCCCTGCCACATTTGGCATGTCATTTTTTTCTGGGGGGGGGGTACCTAGTTTTGGCAAGTACCCGCTTCCTCTCGGATCGCCTAGGCAGCAGTGGGCACCCAGCTGTGAAGCCGCAAGCTGTCACAGCCAGGTGCCCACAGTTAAGATGCTGGCACCAGGGAGAGAAGTAACGGCTCAGGTAAGTGTGTTTATTAAAAGTCAGCAGCTACAGTTTGTGTAGCTGCTGATTTTTAATAAACACAAAAACAACTGGAGCTCCACTTTAAGTATGTTTGCTGTAGTACGGCCATGCAGTGCTTTATAGTTAAAAAAAAAAAAACTCTCCCACGGGAATTTGTTAATAAATTTGTTGAGACTGAATTTCAAACACACAATGGTACCAGCAAACCCAAACCTGATCCTCATAAAATTTACAGAAGTGTTCTAATCTACCAGTTCCTGTATTATAGCAGGTCATCAGGCAAGTGTCAAATATCTGGTAAGGTAAGCACACCTTGATGTGAGACAGGATCTTATGTTGTAGGTTTACCATATTGTTTATATTTTTTGAACATTTCCTATGACCTCCAACCGACTGATTATTGGCAAGGCCGATATATCGAGGGCCGATGTTGACTTTTGCCGATATATCTGTATCGGCCCCGGAACTGGCCGATATTCCAAATATTGAGTGAGAAGGCTGGAAGTTAGGGAGCGCTTCTGGTAATAATTGTATTAATGAAATCAGTCACAATCACCTGATGGTAAACTGCATAGTGGTGGAAAAAAACTTAAAGGCTCCACTCCAGGGAAAGTTCCAATAACACAGTTTATTGCATAAAATCAATAGAAGTTAAAAACACACACTGGTCGGATGTCGGGCTGAGCCCGTGTACTTGCCCCCACCGCCGATGTACTGCTAGCTGGGTTTCTGGCCATTGTCAACGTCACCAGCAGGCGTCCGTGCCGTCACAAGGATGGATGGATGCTTGATGTGACAGGGCTCCAGGTGGACCAACGGTACACAGACGATACATGAAACACTTGCGCCAGATGACATCACTCCACCGGCAAGAGTCATGGTGACGGGACCGTTGGCTCTTTCACTGTAGGAGTCATAGGCTCTTCCTCCCTGTATCTTGCCGGCGCGGTGGAGTGGCGTCATCTCCCGCGCCGCCACTGCTTCAGCTGTCCGGCGCAAATGTTTCCTATATCAGTCTGGGGACCGTTGGTCCACCCAGAGCCCTGTCACAGCAAGCATCCATCCATCCTGCTGGAAAATGAAAAAAAGCATCTACATAAAGCTGGTCAGCAGAGGGAAGCATGAAGTGCTCTAGAATTTCCTGCTAGAGGGTTGCACTGACTTTGGACTTGATAAAACAATGGACTAACACCAGCAGATGACATGGCTCCCCAAATCATCACCATGACTGTGGAAACTTCACACTGGACCTCACGCACTTGGATTCTGTGCCTCTCCACTCTTCCACTTTTCATCTACTTGTGTTGGTCACTGGGGAGCTACAGTTCATTGAGGAAACCATGAATGCCAACATGTACTGTGACATACTGAAGCAGAGCATGATCCCCTCCCTTCTGAGCCACAGGGCAGTATTCCCACATAACCCTGCAAACACACCTTCAAGATGACCACTGCCTTGCTAAAGAAGCTGAAGGTAAAGGTGATGGACTGGCCAAGCATGTCTCCACACCTAAACCCTATAGAGCATCTGTGGGGCATCCTCAAACGGAAGGTGGCGGATTGCAAGGTCTCTAACCTCCACCAGCTATGTTATGTCGTCATGGAGGAGTGGAAGAGGACTCCAGTAGAGACCTGTGAAGCTCTGGTAAACGCCATGCCCAAGAGGGTTAAGGCAGTGCTGGAAAATAATGGTGGCCACACAAAATATTGACACTTTGGGCCCAATTTGGACATGTTCACTTAGGTGTGTACTCACATTTGTTGCCAGCAGTTTAGACATGAATAGCTGTGTGTTGAGTTATTTTGAGGGGACAGCACTCATTGTGCACTCACTACTTTACATCGTAGCAAAGTGTAATTTCTTCAGTGTTGTCATATGAAAAGATAGAATAAAATATTTATAAAAATGTGATGTAGTTACTTTTGTGAGATGCGTTAAATCATTTCCAGCACATTGTATTGCCTTTGAAGGTTCCCGTATATCCACGTCATGGTATAGCTAGTAGAAGTTAGTCAAATTCAACTGGAATTGTTCTGTAATGTTAAAATTGTTTCACAACTCAGTCAAGACACATCTACACTTTTGAGTGTCAGGAACTATCCCCAATATTTATTTTCAAACAGTCTCCTTAATCCAGTCACCATGAAATGTTTCCGAACAGATGTTGATTGTCTGAAAACAGGATTAGAGGAGTGAAAATTGAGGGACCACCTGTTCTGATTACAGAAACCCATCCCTTTTGCATCATGAAGTCTATATAGGTGTCAATTCACACCTTCAGCCATGTAAATTGAAAGCCAGGGTAGAGATGTTGGAAAATTTGCAGAAGCAGGACCACTCTCAGAACAAAATAGAGTTGGCTAAGTGCTGCTCAGCTGTTTACAAGCAGCGATGTATTTCATCAATGAATAAAAGGCTTCTTCTGATTGGCTGAGATATAGATTGTGACATCTGCCTGCTTTTCCATCCCAACCAATTAGAGGAAGCCTTGTGTTCATTCAGAAAATACAAAGCCCCCTGTGAATGGTTGAGCAGTACCCAGTCCAACTCCTTTTGTTCTGGGAACAGGAATTGAAGTCCCCATCCCAATGCCGAAATGCAACACTATATACTGTATGTAGTTTATTCTATTCCCCCATTTGTTTGCAGAGGTAATAGTTCATTTTGGCCAGCTTGGTCCAAATTTACTATTTTAATGTTAAAGAAAGCTGGAGTTAGGCTTCTGGTGTAGGAAAACTGCTAAGTCTTGCCTTCCTGTTTTGGGACCGGTTATGGAAGGGAAGGTAGAAGAATTAGGGCTATAAGGATCTGAATCCTGGATGTTCAGCTGCCTTAACCATTTTGTATCTGGGACAATTCTGACACTTTGCTCCTACATGTAAAAAATTACTTTTCTCTTTTGTTCATTGACAGACACAGCTCTGCATTATTTAGAACTACAGGGTTATGTTGCCACCTACAGGGATAGGACACTAGGCAGAAAAAAGACTTGGCTATGCCTATGGGCAGTCCTAGGTGGTAAACGTCCCCCCTCTCTGCTATAGGCCTTCAGTTTTTTTTTCTGCCTAGTCAGGAGTAATGACCTAGTTCCCTGCCGGGATCTCTGGTCCTGGCAATTTTTCTTTTTTTCTCTTGTTTTTTTTTTTTTTTCCCCCTGTGAGATCTACAGAGATTTACAATCAACTCCTGGAGGGGGTGATGGGCTGGATATCTAGATCCAGTGGTCCCCCCAGTCTGGCCAGGAAGCACCCGGACCAGAGCACTGCTGCAACATAGCTCCACTGGACAGGGGCCAGGCTGCGAGTTAAACGCTCATGACATCGCATATGACCGGGTCTCGGCCCGAGTGGCAGCATTCCTCCTGGCCAACATCCCTCTTTTTTGATGGTGAAGAGGTTCTGTCTGGACTGTTACCTGCCTGGTTCCTGGTATGGTGAGGATCTGTGCCTCCTCTCCTCCTGGATGGGTTTGGGGTGGACATGGCCCCCTACCTGGGACGGTCAGACCTGCGGGTTCCCCTCCTTTCCCTCAGACCCTCCTTTTGTGTGGTGGTCCCTGTGGGCTATCTTGGTGCAGTAGGTTGGCAAATGTAGGGGATGGTATGCTGCACTGTACATTGCCCTGGGTGTTGCAAACACTGACTGAGTGGGCTAAACTTTTGCTCCGTGACCTGGAGGGTGAGCAGATTCCCCCTGCTTTTACTGAGTTGGTGGACCAGTTGGTCCAGGGGCTGCAGTTTGACTGTGATGCCTCTTTGGATGCGGCTCCCCTGATCTCTAAGCTATCTGCTTCGGTAGTGGTGCTTAGGCATGTATTGCGGCTTAAGTGTTGATCTGCGGACCAGAAAAAAAAAAAAGCTCTGACTGATTTACTCTTAAGTGATCCCCTTTTTGGGGCTACCCTGGATGACATCATTAGGAGTCTCACAGGGGGGAAGAGTAATTTTCTTCCACAGTCTGGGAAGGGAAAATAACCTTGTCACAGACATGGCTCGTCTTTCGGCTCACAAAAAAATGTTCTCGTCCCTCAGGGTCCACTGACAAGGGTTTAAAACCTTTCAAGTCCTCCTCCAAGCAGCCCTGGTCTGGCAAGCCAATAGCAGGATTCTCTAGACCCTCGGAAAAGGCTCCTGCAGCATGAAGGAGCGCCCTCATTCATGCCTGGGGTGGGGGGAGGTCTTTGCTGGTTTCCTGGGCCCTTGGATCTCCTTGGTAAACAACAAATGGGTCCACGAAGCGATACTGTCCAGTTACAAGATAGAATTTTGTTCTTTCCCCCCCGGAAGGGTTATTTCCTCCAAAGTGTGTCTGTCCCTGGACCGATTGCACACTCTCTTCAGGGCGGTGCAAGACCTGTTGCTTAAAGGTGTGAATGTCCTGGTTCCGGTGTCGGAATGGTTTCAAGCTTTTTCCAGGGTTTTTTCAAACCTGTTCACGGTCCCAAAGAAGGAGGGCAAGGTAAACCCGATCCTGGACCTCAAGGCCCTGAACTGCTTTGCAGAGGTGGGGGACTCGAGTCACATGACTTGACTTAAGTCACCAGTTTGAGGACTTGAGAATTGCTTGACTAAAATTAATAAAAGACTCGACTTGACTTTGACTAGGTATTCATGACTTGAGACTTGACTTTGACTTGAAATTACTTTACTTTTTTAAGTTATTAAATATTTGCATTTTCTCAAGATGCGTTAAAGCAAAATGAATGTGCCTGTTATGTTTCTGACACCACAGTCACTTAAAACACCTCAGTATGTTCTGATTTTTAGGACACTGACTGTTTAACCACTTAACACAAACGGACGTAGGCTTACGTCAGCTGACTTTAAGTGGTTGTACCGGGATGATGCCTCTAGCTAGAGGCATCATCCTGGTACTGTTTTTTAGAGCCGGCTGTAACGACAGATGCGGCTCAGGAGCAGCTCGATCGTTACCCCGGCAAGCGAGAGGGGACATCCTCCCCCTCCCACCGCCTTCCGCAGCTCTGCCCGGGTCTCCTGACACACCGGGAGACCCGAGCAACCAGCCGGCACGTCCGCCGGCTGAATGGAGTCCCGATCTAAGACGTAACCCGGAGGCGGCGTCCATGACTTCACATCCGGGTTACTCGGCTGCTAAAGGCGGCAGTTTCAAAAAGTTAGTGTATTCAAAAATGCAGTTTTCGGCATTTTGAATACATGGAAGTGCAGTGGAGGGGTCGAGGGTCTTTTAGACCCTCGACCCCTCCATAAAGAGTACCTGTCACTGCATATTGCTGTCACAAGGGATGTTTACAATGCTTGTGACACCAATAAAAGTGATCAGATTTTATTTTTAAAAAAAAACCTGTGTTAAAATAAAAAAAAAAAAATGGGAAAAAAAATGTTTAGCTGTCCCCGTCGCCGTGAGCTTGCGCATGAAAGAAAACGTATACTGCAGTCGCGCCGCAAATGAAATCGCTGTTCAAACCACACATGTGAGGTATCGTCGCGATTGCCATAGCGTGAGCAATAATTCATAAAAAAAAGGGATACACTCTTAACTCTAAACTGGTAACCATAACCTTTAAATTTTTAAAGCGTTGCCTATAGAGATTTTAATTGACCGTAGTTTGTTCGCCATTCCGCGGGTGTGCGCAATTTTAAACCGTAACATGTTGGGTATCTATTTACTTGGCGTGACATCATCTTTCACAATATACAAAAAAATGGGCTAACTTTACTGTTTAGTTTTTTTTAAACGCAGTAAAAATTTTATTTTTCGTAATTTTTCCAAAAAAATGGTGTTTGAAAGACCGCTGCGCAAATACTGCGTGACAAAAAATTAAGCAATGACCGCCATTTTATTCTCCAGAGTCTTTGCTAAAAAATATATATATAATGTTTGGGGGTTCTAAGTAGTTTTCTAGCAAAAAATACTGATTTAAACCTGTAAACAAAAAGTGTCAAAAATAGGCTCAGTCTTAACGTGGTTAACCATGGAAATACTTGTTTTTATTGACTGTGGTGTTGAAACATGACCGGACGAAGGATTTTGAGCTGTTTGGGCATTCAAAGTGTTTCTTTAATATGCCAAGAAAAAAGCACTAAGCTGTTTTGTTAATGTTGAAAATAAAACAAAGCAAAAAAAGAGGCACCTATGTTAGACACTATAGTGTCTAGCAATTGAGCTGTACACAGACCGTCAAGAGACCCACTAATATAGTCTGATGGTCTCAATTAATAAGTAGGGAGCCAACACAGCCTAGAATATAGATATAGAGAGAGGGAAGGGGCCATAGACTAGCCCCTGAGAATGGCTGCAATGAGGGATGCTCACACCTGCTTAGTTGCAAAATTGTCAAAAACTTTATTGAAGAACATATGACACTCTGTTTAAAAACACCCCGACATGGGGAACAATGTTCAAATGCATGAATGCAGGATACAAAAAGTTATGAACCATACACATATATGACATAAAAACAAAACAACGATTCACACATACATGGCCGGCCACACACACACACACCTGAAAGCTGAGCACAAAGAACCCAAGGCGAGCTGCGTATATCTCTAAATGAAAGATTTGTTAACGCTGCTCGTTCATGGGTTCATTTGTCCGCATGCCACAATACATATAGTAATTCTTTTACTTTTGTGTGGTACCCACAGTTACACCGATATAATATGGGAGTTAATTTTGAACATAGTATGACTCCACTGTACCGTGAATGAACAGGTATAATCTTGGTTCACCCAAAACTTGGTAAATCACCTTATGTCTGTCACCCTGTCAGCAGGGATACAAATCTGTATGGGTGTAGTTCATGGTCGGAATTCAGAATTAATCATAGCATCCCCCTTTTTTTTAAAAGATGAATTGAATTCAGTGATGGCTTCAAAAATGGTCCCTATGCATAGAGGTATAACTGGAGGAACATCTGTTGGCCAGGGGGAAATATTGGAGTGGATGTTAGTCTTTAAAGGACAATTTATAGTTCATCCCAGGAGGTGGCAGAATGCAGGTCTCACACTGTGATTTGACCAATTTCAGACCAAGACGGTCATCCTGCAGCAAAGTGCTTTCCTTGGTCATGCTAATAGGGAGGCGGGAGCTGGGGAGAGACGCAGTATGGCAGTATAGCTGCGCAGGCTCACACCTATTCAAGGCTGTATCATATACTAAGCAAAGTAGTGTTTAGCCGTCATATGGCCGTAAACTTCATTTGATAGAGCTGACAGAAATGCTCAAAACAGCCGGTGCTCACTGCCCTTTCTCCATCCCCTAATGCTTTATAGCAGTTGCTCACCGTTAGCGTGCCTTCCATGGGTATGAAGCTCGATGTGGATGAGAGGAAGTCTCGGTTCACTGATAGCTGCTCCGGCGTGCCACGAGGGGACAGCGTGTACCGCACATCGCGGTTTGTGCAGCGCCTTCAGCTGGAGCAGGTCAGGTGGCGCATCCGGGTGACGTGCAGCCGGCGTGTGACATCAACGCGTTTCGCATGCGTGACGCACGCTTCGTCAGGACGTCGTTGCATTGGGCGGAGGATTCTTTTAAAGGGACGTGGCCTGATTGGTAAGTGCTCTCAGCTGACAGCACTACAGACATTCCCCCAATTTCACCTCCTAGGAAGTTAAAAGCCATCTATGGCTTGCGCCATCTTGTGGTATAATGCAGGTAATACTCTACAATAGCCTGCTCTGTGACATTTTCGGCGTGGCTCCAGGACCGAATCTCAAAGCTATAAACAGCAGTATATCTAGCCTATACAGGAAACGGCATATAATTATGGATGAGTGCTTACTATATGTTTCCATACATTTATTTGAGAATGGGCTTATCACTACCGTAGCCTCTAGAGGATATCAAGAAGTTCACCTAATTTTGCCTACAATAGTTAGTCAATGACATATAGCACAAAGAACCATCAGATAGGTAATACCGTTTTGTATTTCATAACCTAGGCCTATGGCCAATTGTAAAGAGTGGGTCTCGGATATTATCCCGGGTGGTACCTGCAGTTACTTAATCCAAAAGGAAATTTAATCCACACTGGAAAGGGCCGAAATTCTATTTGACCAGGGGGGAAAGGGGAAAAGAAGGGGAAAAGTTTTTTTATTATATTATTAATTTTTATGTGTCTGTCCTACACTGTTAAGTCAGAGAAATATCTTATTGTTCTTGATAGTAAACCCCGCAGGCGAACTTATTCATATGCTCGGACTTGCTCTTAATAGCATATAATACTGAGAGGATCTGAGAGGATATTTTAAATGATTGCAGAGAGTGGAGAAATTTAGGCGAGAATTAATGCTGGTTTTATGAGTAACCCTATGCCTACAATGCTAATGAAGAACCCCTCCTCGAAGTAGTATAACAAGGGGGAAAGGAAATAGATTTTAGGAAAAATGGGGGCCGAAATCTGCATAATAATAGTTACATTTGAATCCCATATTTTTGTTCAATAATAACACCTATTTGGCTATTGTTACTCACATAGTTTTGTCTCCCCTAAACCAAATGATTACAGCTGGCTTTATGGCTTCATGGTTCTAAAAAGATACGCAGACTCATGTCTGTATTCAGGCCAAAGGGCACCAAAGTTTGAAGTCGAAAAATCCAGGCCTTTTCTTCTTTTAATAATACCCTATCAAAGTCGCCTCTTCTAGGTGATATTTTCAATGCCCAGAAGCCTTTCACTTTTAGACCTGAGGGGTCACTATTATGTTTTTCAGCGAAATGTAAGCCAATAGGGGTCTCCTCCTTTAGGGATGTTCTCCTATCCTTATTCGTAATTGCCTTTTAGTCTTGCCCACGTACATTTTTTGGCATGGGCACTCGATTATATATAATACTCGTGAGGTTGAGCAATTAATGAAGGACTCAATATTGTATGTCACCTTTCCTTTTGAATCGGTATAAGTTTGTGATTTTACTACATGGCTGCAGATTTGGCAATGGCCACAAGGGTGCATTCCCTTGACAGGTGGTAATTCGGTTAACCAATTGGTTTTTGGAGTACGTGTGAACTCGGAACGCACCAAGTGGTCATTGAGATTGGTGGCCCTTTTGGCCGTCATATGTGGCCTAGGGCCCACTATTTTTTTAAGATGTTCGCTTTTTTGTAAAACATGCCAATGTTGTTAAAGGATTTGCTTCACTTCATTCCAGTGGCATCCATATTTGGTAATTAAGCGTGGTACATTAGGGTTTTCTATTTTTGACTTGTTTAAGGCCAAAAGATCATTCCTATCTCTCGCTGCAGCCTTTCTCCTAGCCCTCCTAATTATTCTATGGGAATAACCCCGTTCGCGAAACCTCATATAGAGGTCCTTGGATTCCCGTAGATAATCTTCATTGGATGTACAATTTGGCTTTATGCGAATAAATTGTCCCACTGGGATCCCCATTTTTAGGTTGGTCGGGTGATGGCTATCTGCCCTTAAAAGGGTATTGGCAGCTGTTGGTTTTCGGAAAGTAGAGGTTACAAGCTTTCCATCTCTAAGTTCTACATTCAGATCAAGGAAAGAAATACATTTCTTGTCAACCGTGTAGGTCAACCGAATATTTTGTTGGTTAATATTGAGTTCCATCATGAACTGTTCTAGTTCTAGTGATGTACCATCCCATACCATGATAACATCGTCTATGTACCTCAGCCAGGTCAAAGCGTGGCTGAAGTACATAGGCGTGGCATACACCACTTCCTCCTCCCACATTCCGAGATGCAGGCATGCATATGATGGTGCCCAAGGGGCACCCATCGCAGTGCTTCTTATTTGCTGGTAAAAATGGCCTAAAAATTGAAAGACATTGTTCAATAGAGAGAACTCAAGTAGTTCCAAGAGGAACTCGTTTTGGGCCCCTTTAAGGGGAAACTTCTGTTCCAGGAAATGGTATACCCACAGTATCCCCCAAGGGTGGGGGATCGAGGTGTAGAGGGATTCCACATCTATGCCCACGAGCAAAACTTCTGTGTTGAACTCAAGATCATTGATCTTGTTCAGGACGTCCCCCGTATCTCTCACATACGAGGGAAGGTCGAGAACAAGATCTTTGATCAATGAGTCAAGATATTTTCCGATCCTATCCAGCGGGCCCCCACAGGCAGACACAATAGGCCTGCCCGGGGGGTCCACTGGATTTTTATGGATCTTTGGTATAATATAAAACATAGGTACGTTATACTCTACCACTTGTAAGTATTGTTTCTCTTTTGTTGTTATTAATCTAGCTTCATGGGCATGCTCAAGTTTCTCATTAATATTGGTTACCAGCCTTGGCAGGGGATTATGTTGAAGCCGTTTATAGGTGTCTTTTTCTGACAGGAGGCGCTGTACTTCCCTTTCATAGTTGTCTGCTGTCAGGAGCACCACATTTCCTCCTTTGTCACTTTTCTTAATGACCACATCCTTAGCTTTTTTAAGGTCACATAAGGCTCTTCTTTCATCGCGTGTGAGGTTATCGGGGGACAGTGAGCCCCAGTTGACCAGTTTAAGATCTTCTTCCACGAGCATCAAAAACGAATTTAGCCACTTGTTTGTACAAAATTTGGGCATCGTGGTAGAGCGTATACGTATACTGCTTTTTCTTATATTATCTGTGTCCTGTGGGACATCGTCGTCCTCCGATAACTCACCGGCTTCATCAAGTAATGACTCCAGAGCTGCCAAGGCTTCCACCTCACTTTCATTTGGTAATGATTCTTGTGAAACGTCACAGTCTCTAGCATGTATTAATCTATAGTAGATTTTCCTGAGGTAAAGACATAAGTCTTTATAGACCTCAAAGTGATCCATGCTAGAGGTAGGTGAGAAGGAAAGACCCTTAGTCAACACCGAGACATGGGATTTGTTTAAGACAAAGTTAGACAGATTGATAACTTTTGGATCGGTCGATCCATCAGTTATTGAGGAAAGGGGGACAGGGTCACTGTCATGGGAATACAAAGGTTCAATCGTTACCGACGATTCCGTGGTCGTGTCCGTTGTTCCCATACATTTCCCTGTCCTCCTGGTCTTTCTCTTTCTCTGTCGTTGCCTCCTTTTTTCTTTTTGACTGGTTTTTTGAGGATCCCTTTTGGTGTGGTGGGCGGAGAGACATCTTCCGCCGACCCTCCCTTAAAAAAGTGACCGAGTGTTCATCCTCTTCACTTCCTGAGGGCATAGACTCATAGCTAGAATAGTTCCTATAATTTCCCCCTCTCCTCCTCGATCTATTTCGTTTATTTTTTGATGCCAGATCAAAAATCTCCCCTCGGGCCCAATCGTCCAGATCTCTCTGGAATTTCAATTGTTTGACACTTTTTAAACTTTTTTGAGTTCTCTCTATTTCTTTCTTTAAAAAATCGTTTAACTTTTGAAATTCCTCTAGCTCTTTGTGAGGTTCTAATTTTTCTAATATAATTTTAGTCTCTTCCTGTATTTCCACTAGTTGCAACCTTTCCTCCTCGACTATTAATCCCATAATCCTTATTCCATGTGCTATGCATTCTGTTTTCCATTTATCCAGAAAACGTTCGGTGTGGAGATGCATAGCTGGGATGACTCGCTCTCTCAGGCCCCTAGGGATAATTCCTTGTGATATATAGGATTCCAGGGACAAGACGTCCCATTTTCTGTTCAGGGATCTTACAAGTAACTTCTTGTGGTCCCTGAACAGATTTTTTAAATCTCCATTGGCCTCCATATCTTTACTATTGTCAAAGGTGGCTTTTATTTCTGCATCTAGGGAATCCCCTATCATGAATGCCATTTTGTATATAAACCATATAATTATAACACAAAAATTATAATCAATCAAGTAGCTAGTATTATAGCGGTTCCTGGAGCCACGCCTATGTCACACCCACAGTATTTAATTCTAAAATATTCATTCAGTGCAGGAATGTATATACCTGAAAGCCATACATGGTCTATTCACAACAGTTTGAACCAGTAATTAATCCTATTATCTTATGTTTTTCAAACAGAGTGTCCAAAATGTTCTTATATTGTGACGGTGTCTCAGATAATAGGGCAAAAAGAAGATCCTTATGGATCAAAAACAGAGGGCAAGCAAAAAAAGAGGCACCCATGTTAGAGACTATAGTATCTAGCAATTGAGCTGTACACAGACCGTCAAGAGACCCACTAATATAGTCTGATGGTCTCAATTAATAAGTAGGGAGCCACCGCAGCCTAGAATATAGATATAGAGAGAGGGAAGGGGCCATAGACTAGCCCCTGAGAATGGCTGCAATGAGGGATGCTCACACCTGCTTAGTTGCAAAATTGTCAAAAACTTTATTGAAGAACATATGACACTCTGTTTAAAAACACCCCGACATGGGGAACAATGTTCAAATGCATGAATGCAGGATACAAAAAGTTATGAACCATACACATATATGACATAAAAACAAAACAACGATTCACACATACCACATACATGGCCGGCCACCAGAGGCGGCTCTAGGCTTTGTGAGGCCTTAGGCAAAATTTAGACATGAGGCCCCACTGAATCCCTTTGCAGAGGTTAAGGAGAGAGAGAGAGAGAGAAGACCCCTCACATCAGAGTACTCACTGGGAGGCAGGAGAGACAAGGGAGGGACTGAATAAATGGATGGATGGATGGATGGATGGATGGATGGATGGATCAGGCTTTACATAACTTTTATTGCCATTAGACAGAGGACCAATAGCCCCCTATGTGGTAGCATATAGGTGATAGGTACTCTTGATTAGAGAGAGCCTGGTGGACAGGAGAGGGAGGGTGCAGCCAGGTGGAGGGGGAATGCAGCCAGGTGGACAGGAGAGGGGGGTGCAGCCAAGAGGGGGAGGACAGAGCCAGGTGAACAGGAGAGGGGGGTGCAGCCAGGTGGGGGCTGGACAGAGCAAGGTGGGCAAGAGAGTGGGGTGCAGCCAGGTGGGGGGGACAGAGCAAGGTGGACAGGAGAGGGAGGGTGCAGCCAGGTGGGGGGGGGGATGCAGCCAGGTGGAAAAGAGAGGGGGGTTGCAGCCAGGTGGACAGGAGATGGGGTGCAGCCAGGTGGTGGGGGAGGACAGAGCCAGGTGGACAGGAGAGGGTGGGGGGTTGCAGCTACAGAAGGTGGAGGGGGTGCAGCCAGGTGGAGGGGGGATGCAGCCAGGTGGGGGTGGTAGAGCCAGGTGGACAGGAGAGGGGGGAGGGTGCAGCCAGCCAGGTGGAGGGGAGATGCAGCCAAGTGGATGGGGGGGACAGAGCCAGGTGGACAGGAGAGGGGGGGAGGGTGCAGCCAGCCAGGTGGAGGGGGGGATGCAGCCAGGTGGGGGGTGGTAGAGCCAGGTGGACAGGAGAGGGGGGAGGGTGCAGCCAGCCAGGTGGAGGGGAGATGCAGCCAAGTGGATGGGGGGACAGAGCCAGGTGGACAGGAGAGGGGGGAGGGTGCAGCCAGCCAGGTGGAGGGGGGGGGATGCAGCCAGGTGGGGGGTGGTAGAGCCAGGTGGACAGGAGAGGGGGGAGGGTGCAGCCAGCCAGGTGGAGGGGGGATGCAGCCAGGTGGGGGGTGGTAGAGCCAGGTGGACAGGAGAGGGGGGAGGACAGAGCCAGGTGGACAGGAGATGGGGGGTGCAGCCAGGTGGGGGGGGGGTGGACACAGGGCCTGTGCAGGAGAGAGAGGGGAGAGGAGAGAGACTGGTAAGTCACAGTGCTCACTCACTTGGAATGGTACCGAGTGCGGGATGTTATTGAAGCTGGAGGTGGAGAGGACAGAACAGAGGGGAATTGATCCTCTCCACCTAGGACAGTTACCCTTCCCAAACAATCACCTGAGCACAGTGACAGAGCAGAGAAGAGAGGGGTCATCGAAGGAGAGGGGGAGGTGAATGGGATTTCTGAGTCCCTTACCTTACATAGCAGGTGGAAGACAGAGGATGCAGCATGTCCGAGCAGAGGGCAGAAGCTGTCCAACTTTTCATTTAACAGGCAGATGATTGGTTGCTAGGACCGCCCATACTAACAAATCACAAGCTTTTTTACTTGAAAAGTTGGACAGCTCCCGCCTTCTGCTCGGACATTCTCTCTTCTACATGCTGTGTAAGGATGAAATTGGCGGTGGGGGAAGGAGGACACACATAGGCAGTCTGCCAGATACCACAGCACTTGTCACCTGTGACCTGCACATACTCCCCCTCCCCCCCAGCCTCGTGTACCTGATCAGGGCGGGCCAGGCGCAGTCCTCTTGGAAGCAGCAGCACCTTCTCTCCTGCTGGGGGGGGGGGAGTTCTGTTCTGTGTCATCTTATGCATGCAGTGCGTCTGGCAGCACAGCTGAAGTGCTCACTCCTCACCGCTGCATGCAGCCAGCAGGATGCCAGCGCGATGCTCTGGGACCCCACGCTGTGCTGATTTCAGGGAGATCCTTGCTGCCAGGCTCTTTAACTAGGCAAATTAGGCGGCTGCGAGGCCCCTGTGAGTGCGAGGCCTTAGGTGACCGCCTAATTTGCCTAATTAGAGAGCCGCCTCTGCCGGCCACACACACACACCTGGAAGCTGAGCACAAAGAACCCAAGGCGAGCTGCATATATCTCTAAATTAAAGATTTGTTAACGCTGCTCGTTCATGGGTTCATTTGTCCGCATGCCACAATACATATAGTAATTCTTTTACTTTTGTGTGGTACCCACAGTTACACCGATATAATATGGGAGTTAATTTTGAACATAGTATGACTCCACTGTACCGTGAATGAACAGGTATAATCTTGGTTCACCCAATACTTGGTAAATCACCTTATGTCTGTCACCCTGTCAGCAGAGATACAAATCTGTATGGGTGTAGTTCATGGTCGGTATTCAGAATCAATCATAGCATCCCCCTTTTTTTTAAAAGATGAAACAAAATAAAACCTTTCCTGACCACTGACTTTTAACTGATTTAAAGGTGAAAATTGGGGTAGCTCAGTATTTTGACTTGATTTGTGACTTGACCAAAATAGATGACTTGACTTGACTTGCTTGACTTCTAGCAGGGACTCGACTCGACTTGACTTGCTTGCTTTTCGCCACAGTAACTTGGCACTTGCTTGAGACTTGAAGGTTAAGACTTGAGACTTGCTTGTGACTTGCACATGTGTGACTTAACTCCCTTGGCTGCTGCTTTGTGCGGGTACAGAAATTCTCACGGTGGTGGCATCCTTACATCAGGGGGACTTCCTTGCCCCTATAGACCTCAAGGATGCTTACCTGCACATACGAATATGTGCCTGACACCAGCGTTTCCTCCGCTTTGCTGTGGGAGAGGAGCACTATTAGATTGTGGCGTTACTCTTTGGTCTCGCCTTTACTCCTTGGGTCTTCACAAAAGTGTCGGCACCGATTCTGGTGTTGCTACTTCAGCAGGGGATTGTGGTACTGGGCTACCTGGATGACCTCCTCTTGCAAGCAGAGTCCTCTGCTGCCTTGATGGATGACATGGAGATTATTATACAGACCCTAAAAGAGTTTGGTTGACTTCTAAATTACCAGAAGTCTGCTCTAATTCCATCCAGAAAGTTGGATCTGGGTCTGACTCCGGATTCAGCTCTAGCCAGAGTGTTCCTTCCCCTGGACAAACGCCAGAATTTGCACGCTGCGATTCATCCCTCTGGACTTGCATGCGGGTGCTGATGCTATGCTGGAATGGCATGCTCACTTCTGCTGTGCACAAAAGCCTTGGCATAGTTGCATTTGATTCTCCTCCATCTGGCCATGCCCCTCTATGTACTAAGATGCCTGAAAAGTCAATCATCAAAAAACAGAAAGGCAATTTATGACAAATGGGGCTCTCCTGAAAAGATAACTTCCCTGGGAATATTTGCCAAGCTATATCTGTCGAAAAAGAGTTGACAAAAAGGTGGACTCTTTGGTAGTAGACCCTGCTGTCTCCAGTTTAAATGTATATTTAGCTCTCCCTATAGAAGATTTAAAGATTCTTCAGACAGAAAGTCTGAGTCACTGTCTTTGCTCTTGCAGCTCAAGCACTGCAGGCAACTATTGCTGCTTTTTCTGTTTGTCAAATTTCAGCTAATTGGACAAAAGGAGAATGAACAACCAAGAAGATCTTATGTTCCTGGAATGAGTTTTGGAGGAACACTTACAAACATTGGCTACCGCCCTACTTTTCTGTGTTGATGCCCTAGAATAAGTCATGACACAGATTTCCAGAATCACCCTTTATTCCCATCTATATTGGCAGAATCATATGGCTAAAAGCCTGGACCACTGAAGCTGCCTGTAAAAGGTACTTCACTTGTACACCTTTTGAGGGAGGATGTGTCTTTGGTGCACTTGACAAGATCATAGGAGGTCACAGGAGGAAACGTCCTTCCACAATGAAAGACATGCCCAATCACTCTCCAAAGGCTTCATTTTCAAAGCCAAAAGTCAGCCTACCTTTCCTCTAAAAGGGTACAAACTAGAGGTTTTGATTATACCCTCTCACTGTTTTCCTCTCTCAGACCTGCCAACATCTGCTCGAAGACTCTCAGATTTGCATACCGCCCTGAACCATCTTTTACCCAGGGAGTGGTCATTCTTGTCCCTCTAGAGCAGTGGTCTCCAAACTGCGGCCCTTTGCTTGCCTTCATCTGGCTTTCAAGGCACTATTCCTTCTACTGATACCAAAAGTGAGGCACTATTCCTCCCACTGATACTATTGATGGGACACTATTCCTTCCACGGATACCAATAATGGGAACGCTATTCCTTCCGATAAAACAAAGATGGGGCACTATTCCTCCCACTGACACAGAGAAGAGGGCACTCTTCCTCCCACCAATGCAAACGACCTGGCACTCTTCCTCCCTTGGACGCAAATGATGGGGCACCCTTTCTCCCACCGATGCAAACATTGGGGCACTATTCCTCCCACCAACGCAAACGATGGGGCACTATTCCTCCAACCGACACGGACGATGGGGCAACGTGTAATTTTCTTACTCCCTCTAACATCCAAACCTGAGGCATTGTTTAATTCCCACTGATGCTGGGACATTTTCAACTCTGGCCGGCCACACTCTGGCCCCCCTTAAGACTGAAGGACAGTAATCTGTCCCTTTATTAAAGTTTGGAGACCCCTTCTCTAGAGCAGTGGTCCTCAACCCTGGCCTACAGGGCCCACTAACAGGCCAGGTTTGCAAGACAACTGAAATACATCCCACGTGATATCATTTGCTGCTCAGTGATTGCAGTACTCTAGTCTGCATCTCCCCAAGGTAATACTTAAAATCTGGCCTGTTAGTGGGCCCTGAGGACCGGAGTTGAGGACCACTGCTCTAGAGGACCAGTTTAAAAGAATTCTATTTAAATCTGTTCACAGCACCAAAACACAATGGGTTTATATATTCTATTTTGGACCTAAAATCTCTAAAACAAGTCCCTTTTTTAAAACACATGTGGAATCTGCAGTGTCAGTAATTGCCTCTCTGAGACAAGGGGAATACCTGGCATAAGTACACATTAAATTTGCCTACCAACATTACCACTTACCCAGCTCATTAGCATATTCTGCATTTTTATACACTTAAAATGTAGCATTCCACTTCTTTTAGTGATGAAATCAAGATGTGAACATATATGCACCACAGAAATCATTTATAACTATTCACCAAAAGTGCTCCTCATGCAGTGTCACCCTGTGATTGCCACACATGTGCTTGCCGTTGAGATTATATATATATATATATATATATATATATATAGTATGTATATATATATTTAGAGATATGATTAATAAATGCTTGCCATCATATAGATATTACAGCCACTCCCTCCATCACACTTTCTAAATTGCCAGCTGATGCACAAAAACACTTTAGGGAGAACTATCCTTGCTTGATAATGCAGCATTCACCACATACAACAATTCCTCAAAAATACATGAGGACCGTTTAATGCTCTCTGTTAGAGCTGCACAATTAATCATTAAAAAATCGCGATCTCGATTCACCCCCCAGACGATCTTAAACTGCATGTCCTCGATTCTTACTGAGCCGTTTTCTGCTCACTCACAGCTGTAAAAAAAAAAAAAAAGTCTTCTGCAAATGTTTATCAACATTGTTAAAGCTGCTAGATAAGTATAAACAAAATGATTTACAATGTATCTTTTTGATCTTTAGATCAAAGGAATGAACTTCCGGCTGTAAGGGAGAACAGTTTAACCTCTTAAAGTATTTTTTGCTAGAAAATTACTTAGAACCCCCAAACATTATATATATATTTTTTAGCAGAGACTCTAGAGAATAAAATGGCGATCATTGCAATCTTTTATGTCACATGGTATTTGTGCAGAAGTCTTTCAAACGCAGTTTTTTGGGGAAAAAATACAAGTTAGCCCAATTGTTTTTTTATATAATGTAAAAGATGATGTTGCGCCGAGAATCATGAGAGAATCTTGATCTTTATTCTAAGCAAAAAAATTGTGATTCTCATTTTAGCCAGAATCGTGCAGCTCTACTCTCTGTATAAAATAAAGTTTCAAAATAAAACCTAAAATACTGCATGTAATGGCAACTGTACATTCACTCTACCACCCAGTCTCACTGCAGTATCATTTTCTGCATTTTCCACTATTGCTAGGTGGTTTAGACAACTCATTGCAAGGGCTTATGCTCTCAAAGATAGGGTGCCTCCAGTACCTAAAGTACTCACTTCACCAGAGGATGAGGGTTTACTGAGCCTTCTGACATCAAGCACCTGTTGCCCAGCTTTGTGAGGCTGCTACCTGGTCTTTGGCTCATACTCCATGTTTTAGCAGGGCGATGTCTAGGCCTTTGCAGATACAGCTGTTGGCTGCAAAGCTCATTCAGTTGCACTCTGAGTTGGGTTTTGACCCTTGTTTGTTTTCTTGGGCCTGTTGGAATTGTTCTGTTCACCTTGTCCACCCCTCTTTTTCATTGCTTGAGGACATCCCATGGTCTATTATTATTCAATAATCACTCTGTTCTATATCCTATCATTGATAGGAATTATGACTCATTGGCGCAGGACAACTTAAAGTGGTTGTAAAGGCACAAGTTTTTTTATCCTCATGTATTCTATGCTTGAAATTAAAAAAACCTTCTGTGTGCTGCAGTCCTCCCTAATACCTGATCCCCCTCTCGATCCAGCGATCCAGGACTTGCACTCCTGATTGGCTATTGGCAGCAGCAGGAGCCATTGGCTCCCGCTTCTGTCAATCACAGCCAGTGAGCCAATCGGGAAACCGAGGGGGCACAACCAAACAGCGGCTCTGTGTGCGAATGATCACACAGAGCAGCAGCTTGGCTCAGGTGCCCCCATAGCAAGCTGCTTGCTGTGGGGGCACCCAACACGCATGGTAATTTTGTCAACTAAAACATTTTTGTCAGCAGCCTTTTTATGGTGATGACAATGAAACCTAAAGTACACCACATTTTCGTCCACTGATGAAAACCATGACGAAAATCAATTACGTGTTCATTAATGAATGAAAACAATACGAAATTGTGAGACAGCAATGTTTACCCTCACGAGCTTCCGGTTTCTACGGAGCTCTGTCTGCTTGCTTTCCCAGCAAGCAATTGAATCTGTAGCATGCTTAGCAGCAGTAAGCAGGCTGTGCAGCCAGCATTACAGGCCTCCGAGTCCTCAGACAACCGTCCAGAGCAGTGCTGTGCATTACAGACCTCCCGGCGATGACCGTCCAGAGCAGAGATCACTGTGAGTGTGTACATTACAATTACAGGCCTCCCTTCAGACCACCTTCATCCAGAGCACTGTGTGCATTACAGGCCTCCTCTGACCACCGGCATCCAAAGCACTGTGCATTACATGCCATCCCTCAAACCTGAGACCACAATCCAGCATTGATGAGTGGGGAATATGGGTACTTGGCGCTGCCTGTATGGTGTGTATCAATAAATAATTATATGTGTGTAGTATAAAATATGCACTACAAATGTGTATAAAAAATGAATAAATATACACTAAAAATATATATTTATAATCCACATATAAATTACACTCTAAATAAATAACCAATGATAAAGTGCAATGTGCATACCAAAGTGGAATATAAATATACAAGTGAATGGATAAGATAACTGGATGAATAAATACAATAGTGGAATACCGTGGTAAAGTGCAAGGTGCGTGCCAAGGTGGGATAAAAATATACAAGTGAACGAATCAATTAATTAAATAAATAAATAAATGCAATAGTGAAGATAATATGTGCTAGTGACACGAAGTGATTGCAATGAAATAAATTATAAATATATTAAACTAATGACCATGTGAATATCACAACAAGTGGTGCAGGAAGTGCACAATAAATAACAGGTAAATAACTGGTTGGAATAAAGTCCCAATAGCCAGTATTAGATTGGCGTTAAAAAATATATATATTCGTCCATAACTTGATAGGTGTACAGGTGAATGATGAAAACAGCCTTACGGTGACCCCATGGTGGGTGACTGGTGAGGTGCAGGGTGACCCCTAGTGAAAAAAGGCCTACTAACCAGACATGCCCACCCCACACAGGGGTATAGAGCGGGTATTTAAGATGTGGTTGGGTGTTCCTTCCGTAGGCTCCTAGCTCCCTTCTGTAGTGGGGGGGGGGGGAACTGCGGGGCGTCCCTGGAGATCCGGAGTATCCCAGAAGGAAACCAGGCTTTATAAGACTTCTCCTAATGGTGATGGGATGTCCAGCGGTCCGTGGGTGGATTCCGGTCACTCAATGATGTGTGTGAACAGGAGGGTCATATAGGGCAAAGAAAGGCTCGATAATGCATTACCGTTTAAACCTTTATTAGAATGTGTACAATAAAATGGGTACTCACATAGTACAAAACGATTCAAAGCAAGGAAATGGCGTCCTGGAACGCAATACGTTCCACCAAGATGCCGGAACCGGAAGTGATGTGACGGCGCTGTACGCGTTTCGTCATCAGACGTCTTCTGCAGCCTAGGCTGTTCACTACGCATTCACTTGTATATTTTTATCCCACCTTGGCACGCACCTTGCACTTTACCACGGTATTCCACTATTGTATTTATTCATCCAGTTATCTTATCCATTCACTTGTATATTTATATTCCACTTTGGTATGCACATTGCACTTTATCATTGGTTATTTATTTAGAGTGTAATTTATATGTGGATTATATATATATATATTTTTAGTGTATATTTATTCATTTTTTATACACATTTGTAGTGCATATTTTATACTACACACATATAATTATTTATTGATACCCACCATACAGGCAGCACCAAGTACCCATATTCCCCACTCATCATTTCATACAGTCTTTTGACTGTATTTTTGGGTAGGCCGCAGCCTATCTATATCTACATTCCTTGGATATCCTTAGCGCGGATTTCACTCTTTTTCACAATCCAGCATCACAGGCCTCCAGGAGTCAGACCACCATTCCAGAGCCCTGTGCATTACAGGCCTCCCCTCAGAACACCATCCAGAGCACTGCATAGCATTGCAGGCCTCTCAGACCTACCGTCCAGAGCACTGTGTAGCATTACAGCCACTGTCCAGAGCACTGTGTGCATTCCAGGCCTCTTCAGACCACACTGTCCAAAGCACTCTGTGCAATGCCTTACAGGCCTCCCCGTCAGACTCTCCATGTCCAAAGCATTGCATAGCATTACAGGCCTCCTCAGACCACCATCCAGAGTACTGTGTGCATTATAGGCTTCCTGAGACCACTGTTCAGAGCACTGTGTGCAATGCCTTACAGGCCTCCCCTTTAGACCGTCTATGTCCAAGACACTGTGCAGCATTACAGGCCTCCCCAGACCAATGTCCGGGGCACTGTGCAGCATTACAGGCCTCCTTAGACCATCCAGAGTGGCTAAATCTGTATCTGTGAGTTTGTTAAAACCCTATTACCATAAATAATATGATATTCGATTTTTTTATACTCCAGGAGTATAAAATGAGTTTGGAAATTCTATAGAAATTACTTAAATGTTTTTTTATCTATTGTCATTGACAGACGCAGTCCTCTGATGCATATCAGTAGGGTAATACCCCCCCTACAGGAGTAGGACAATAGGCAGAAAGAATTTCTTGCTACGCCTATGGGCAGTCCCTGGGGGTATACCCTCTCTTTTCCTGCATAGGATGTCAGTTCCTTGCTGGATCTTGGTCCTGGCATAGAAGTAATTTTTTTATGTTGGTTTTTTTGAGCTAGCCTTTTTTTCTCCGGAATGTTTTTTCCTGTGAGATCTTCAAGCAATTATGCCAGGCTTGGCAACGGGCTGGATCCCTATATCCAGTGGTCACCCCAGTCTGGCCAGCGAGCGCGTGCAGGTCTTAGCTCCGCGCTGGGTCGGCCGCGACATAGTCCCACTGGACGGGGACTGGCCCGGCGAGTTAAACGTCTCGTCAGGACGCACACAACAGGGTCTAGGCTTATGTCGCAGTGTTCCTATTTAGCCGACAGCCTCCCACTCCGGTGGCATGGGGTCCTGTCAGGAGATGGCGCCCGCCTGTGTTCCCCGGTGTGGTAAGTAAATGTCCCCCCCCCCCTTCCCTGGCGGAATTTGGGGTGGACACTTGCCTTCTTCCCTGGGATGGTCGGACTCTCATACTCCCTTGGCCTTCCTTGAGGGAGTTTTTCTGTTTGTTTTCAGGTGGACCTCATCTGGTTGTTCTGATGACCAACCAGGCAACACAGGACTCATGTTGGCCTTGGGGGACTGTTTTTTTTTTCTTGTTCTGCTGTTCTCGCCCCTCATTTGGGTACTGCTTTGGGACGTCCCTACTGATATGCATCAGAGGTTTGCATCCGTCAATGAACGATAGAGAAAACTGGATTTTTGACTTACCGTAAAATCCTTTTCTCTTAGGTTCATTGACGGACGCAGTACCCGCCCCTCTAGGGACTGCCCATAGGCGTAGCCAGAAATTCTTAATACCTAGTGTCCTACTCCAAGTCAAAAATCCAGTTATTGAACTAAAATTTACTGGAGATTTTACTGGACTAAAATATAACTAAAAAAATTGTAGATGACTAAAATGGAACTAAAATTAAAATGGCAATTTAGTCTAAAGACTATAACTAAAACATAATCAAAATTCGATGCCAAAATTATCACTGCCGTCGAGGGACACGAGAAAAGGAGGATCTGGGCCACTCTGTGCAAAACCATTACACACATTACACAGAGCAGGTAAGTATAAATGTTTATTATTTTAATGAAAAAACAAAAAACTAGAGCTTTACAATCACTTTAAAGCAAACCTTCACTCAAAAATAAACCCACCACTCATACTTCTCCCTACCATTACTACTAACATAAATTTTTTTTTTTTTTTTTTTTACAGAAAGGGGTAATTTTTGAATATCTGCTTCTTCATTTCTTTCCTAGGATAGAAGGCCCCTGCTGCCACCCGCAGCCTCCTGGAACATGTCATAACATCTCAGGAGGCTGCAGGACCAGTCGAAGGCAGACCATACATTATACAATTTTCTTACAATTCTTAAAATTTTTACATTTCTCGCATACATGTTTTGTCAGAAAACTACTTAGAACCCCCCGACGTTATATATTTTATAGAAGCAAAGACCCTGAAGAATAAATTGGTGGTTGTTGTAGTTGTTTGTCTCTTGATATTTGTACAGCCATTTATCAAATACAAATTTTCAGGGAAGATACACCTAAATGCGTTTTATTGCACACAAATGCAATATAAAACCCAAGTTTTTGTTTTGTAAAATGTAAAACATGATGATGAGTCGAGCAAATACTGTAGATACCAAACGTCTAGATTTAAAATTGCACATGCCTGTGAAATGGTGATGAATTACAAATTATCTATATGTGCAGCTTTAAAAGCTTTTACAGGTTACCTGATGCTAGAACTATTGCTCTCAATCTGACGTTCACAGCCATACCTCAAAATGTGGTGCAGCATATGCGATACAACCTTTACTTATGCGTGCAGGACCTATGTGTGTGTTTGCATTTGCACGTGAGCACAGGAGGACAGGGGGTGCTTACACCTTTGCTGGGGTGATTAACACCTTTGTGATAGCTTTGGGCAGTTGCAGCTACTCTTTATCAAGAGGTCAGGGCTCTGTAGAGCCGACTGTTGGCTCTAAAAATCCAATGCAGGGATTATTGCTGCATCTGCAACCATAAACCTTGTAAAAGCATTTGCTCACAAGACTGTCTTTCTACTGCACAAGGACAAGAAGTGAGTATACTTTCGTTATACTTCCCAGATCAATCCCTCCCATGTAAATGGTCTGTGTAAATGAGAGCTAATGGTTTGTAGGCTCAAGTCTGATTTCAGCTAACTTCTTTACATCTGGAGCATGCACACAAAATATAAACATACCTTGTTAACAGTGGCGGCTGGTGCTCAAAATTTTGGGGGGGGGACGCAAACCGAAAAATGTAATAGGCATTGCTTCGTGGCAAAAAAACGCAGTAAAAAAAATGCGTGACTTTGAGGTCACACAAGTGTGAAAGTGGCCTTCAGTAATCAAGGTATAAAATTATGTAGCAGAAATCAAATTGGCCTAAAATGTTAAAAAATTTTGATTTTAAAATTTTTTTTGGGAATGTTATATAGCAGAAAGTGAAAAATATTGTTTTTTTTTTTTCAAAATTGTCGCTCTTTTTTTGTTTATAGCGCAAAAATAAAAAATCGCACAGGTGATCAAATACCACCAAAAGAAAGCTCTATTTGTGGGAAAAAAAGGTTGTCAATTTAATTTGTGTACAGCGTCGCACGTCCGCGCAATTGTCCGTTAAAATAACACAGTGCCGAATCGCAAAATAGGGCCTGCTCAGGAAGGGGGAAAATCCTTCCGGGGCTAAAGTGGTTAAAGTGTATTTAAACACTAACAATACATTTCTCTTATTTGCTCCTCTAAAAATACAATTAAGGCTCGGTTCACATATATGCGATGCGGGAAGGCTGCGAATTCGCAGCCTTTTCCCGCATCGCACACGCACCCCCGGCAGTTCACACTGCCATATGCGATACGCTGGGGGTGTCAATGTAATCTTAACGACACCCCCAGTTTGATCGTATATCGCAGTGCGATCGTGCAGTTCGCACAGGATCGGATCGCACAAGTGTGAACCGCTGTGCGATCCGATCCTGATGCGGCAGCAAAAATGCCTCCTGTGCGTGTTTGCTGCGGGTGCGATGCGAATTTAGCCATACAAACTGTATGGCTAAACTCGCACCGCACAGCTGATCGCATGTAATGTCGGAGCAGTGCGCTCCGACATTACATGCGAACCCCGCACACGCAGAAGTGTGAACCGGGGCTGAAAGTATTTTATTTTGTTGGGCAAAAATAAATAAACTCTTCATGCAGCCAGGAATCTTGTGAGCTGATAACTTTTTTATGAGCTTTCTGGACTGTTATCAGTTAGCATTGTTCCCTGTTTATCCCCATGAACTACAAAACACTTCCCCCTGTTATAAAAAAGACAAGGAGGCCTTACCTCAACTAACACATTTTAATCAAACAATTTTCTTTTGTAAATTAGGTCCTATTAATTGGATGCATTTAAAATGTATGTGATTTTACCTTTTACATTTTGGGTTTTGGGTAGTGTTGAGCGAACACGGACTGTATTATTCGTGTTCGTATCGAATAATTTGATTTTTGTTACCCGAACACGGACCCAAAAACTTTACTGTATGTTCGGGTTTAAAATCCGTGTTCGGTCATTTTATTTCCATGTTTGTATGTATTGGCGCGCTTTTAATGGCGGGCTTTCAACAGCCAATCAACAAGTGTTTAACTGGTGTGCCTTAAGCCATCCCAGCCATGCCTGCAAATGTATTAGTAGCTGTGATTGGCCATCTGAAGCATGTGACCAAGTCTTTATAAGATCGAGACCGAGCGCCGCTGCGTCATTCTGCTGTAGTACAGGGACAGAGCACACATCATACGTGCTGGCTGCTGATTAGGGGCAGACAGTCATAAATTATATTGTGTCCGAAAATAATTCAGAATCAGGGACAGGTCGGAGTGCTGCAGGCAGGGCGAGTTGTTAGGGCATTTTAGGGCGAGGCTGGAGATAGGCAGAGTCAGTGTTCTACAATCGATTTTGCTGTGTGGGGGGGGTTTGCAGTGCCGGCAGTGACCGTTCTTATCGATCATTTTAGGGCCAGGCTGGAGATAGGCAGGGTCAGTGTTCTAGAATCGATTTTGCTGTGTGGGGGGTTTGCAGTGCCGGCAGTGACCGATCTTATCGATCATTTTAGGGCGAGGCTGGAGATAGGCAGGGTCAGTGGTCCACATCGATTTTGCTGTGTGTGGGGTGGTGTGAACACAATCTTTTTGCCCGCTGAGGAGGAGGGAGAAAAAAATATTTTTTATCAGTCAGTTGTGTGCAGCGTTCCTTCAGTGCTGCTGACTGTGATAATACACTGCTGTGTTCACATGTGCTATTATTGAGTGATTTCAAAATGTATACACTTTTTTCTATTCCACTATTCAATAATACACCCTTTTGGGTTAAAAAAATTAAATTCTGGCATAGTCTGTACTAATCTATTTAAAAATTACAAACTTAAAAGGGGAATTTTCTTTTTTTTTCCCTCCAAAGCCTGCAGCAGAGCTGACTGATATAAGACACTGCTGTTCACATGTGCTATTGAAAAATCACCAATTTTATATCATATTTTCTATTCCGCTATTCAATCTACACCCTTGGGGTAAAAACAATTAAATTGCGGGATAGTCTGTATCGGTACGTGTGAGATACACCTTTCCAATTTTTGGGGCGCATCTCATACTGCCGAGGATTGCAGGGTGCTTCAGTGTGCCTCCTGCCTGTTCCGAACTCCTCCTACTCCTCATCCTGCCTTTGGGGGTACAAAAAATAGTAATTTGGGCCTAGTCTGGGTCTGTACGTGTGAGATACATACACCTTTTGATATCATATTTTCTATTACGCTATTCAATCTACACCTTTGGGGTAAAAACAATTAAATTGGGGGATAGTCTGTATCGGTACGTGTGAGATACACCTTTCCAATTTTTGGGGCGCATCTCATACTGCCGAGGATTGCAGGGTGCTTCAGTGTGCCTCCTGCCTGTTCCGAACTCCCCCCTACTCCTCATCCTGCCTTTGGGGGTACAAAAAATAGTAATTTGGGCCTAGTCTGGGTCTGTACGTGTGAGATACATACACCTTTTGATATCATATTTTCAATTCCGCTATTCAATCTACAACTTTGGGGTAAAAACAATTAAATTGCGGGATAGTCTGTATCGGTACGTGTGAGATACACCTTTCCAATTTTTGGGGCGCATCTCATACCGCCGAGGATTGCAGGGTGCTTCAGTGTGCCTCCTGCCTGTTTCCGAACTCCTCCTACTCCTCATCCTGCCTTTGGGGGTACAAAAAATAGTAATTTGGGTCTAGTCTGGATCTGTACGTGTGAGATACATACACCTTTTGATATCATATTTTCTATTGCGCTATTCAATTTACACCTTTGGGGTAAAAACAATTAAATTGCGGGATAGTCTGTATCGGTACGTGTGAGATACACCATTCCAATTTTTGGGCCGCATCTCATACCGCCGAGGATTGCAGGGTGCTTCATTTTGCCTCCTGTTAGGACCTCCTCCTACTCCTCATCCTCATCCTGCCTTTAGGGTACAAAAAATTATAATCGGGGCCTAGTCTGTGTTTGTACGTGTGAGATACACCGTTTTGTAAAATTTTTCCTATTCCGCTATTCAATATACACCCTGTTTGAGTGTAAAAAATTAAATTACGGCATAGTCTGTATCGGTACATGTGAGATACACCTTTTTAAATTTGTTTGGCGCATCTCCTTCCACCGCCGAGGATTGCAGGGCGCTTCAGTTTGCCTCCTGTTCCGAACTCCTCCTACTCCTCTTCCTCATTTTGCCTTTAGGGTACAAAAAATTGTAATCGGGGCCTAGTCTGTGTTTGTACATGTGAGATACACCGTATTATAAAATTTTTCCTATTCCGCTATTCAATATACACCCTTTTGGAGTGTAAAAAATTAAATTACGGCATAGTCTGTATCGGTACGTGTGAGATACACCTTTTAAATTTGTTTGGCGCATCTCCTTCCACCGCCAAGGATTGCAGGGCGCTTCAGTTTGCCTCCTTTTCCGAACTCCTCCTACTCCTCTTCCTCATCCTCCCTTTAGGGTACAAAAAATTTTAATCAGGGCCTAGTCTGTGTTTGTACGTGTGAGATACACCGTTTTTTATCCTTTTTTCTATTCCGCTATTCAATATACACCCTTTTGGGGTAAAAAAAATTAAATTGCGGCATAGTTTGCATATTTGACTGTGAGATACACCCGTGCGATACTGTTGTTGTTTTGTTCTGCTATTCAATAAACACCTTTCTAGGGCAAGATCATAAATTACAGAAATATGAGGAGACCTTCAAATAGGGGCCGTGGCCTGGGTCATGGTGCTGCTGGTAGAGCTCCTGTTGCAAGGAGAGGACGTGGTCTATCTGTGCCCGCTACACGCACAAGTGAAACACCTTCCTCAAGTGTGAGTAGGCGACAGAACCTGCAGCAGTATTTGGTAGGGCATCATACGCCTCTAGAAGTGAGGCCAGAAGAAGTAGAGGCGATAGTAGATTGGGTTGCTGACAGTGCCTCCAGTTCCTTCACATTGTCTCCCACCCAGTCTACTGCAGAAAGGTCAGAGTTGGCACCTGCAGCCAATGTCCAACCGTCTTTCACCTCACCCCCTTGCAAATCAGGCAAGCAGTCTGAGCCCCAAGTCATGCAGCAGTCTCTTCTTCTTTTTGATGACTCTGTCAGCAGGGTTTCCCAGGGCCATCCACCTAGCCCTGCCCCAGAAGTGGAAGAGATTGAGTGCAGCGATGCCCAACCACTTATTTCTCAAGATGAGTACATGGAAGGACCATCGCAGCACGTCTCCGATGATGACGAAACGCAGGTGCCAACTGCTGCTGCATTCAGAATTGTGGAGACCGACAAGGAGGGCAGGGGTGAAGACTGGGTGGAAGATGATGTGGAGGACGATGAGGTCCTCGACCCCACATGGAATGAAGGTCATGCAGGTGACCTGAGTAGTTTGGAGGAAGAGGCGGTGGTCGCACAGAGCCACCAGCACAGCAGAAGAGGGAGCAGGGTGCAGAAGCGGAGCGGCCGTGCCCTAGACACTACGCCTGCTACTGCCCAACGCAGCAAGGGAACGAGCACACCAAAGCCAGCTCAAAGGAGTTCTCTAGCGTGGAAGTTCTTCAGAAAATGTGCTGATGACAGGACACGAGTGGTTTGCACCGTGTGCAATCAGAGCCTGATGCGAGGCATAAACCTTCTCAACCTGAGCATAACCTGCATGATCAGGCATCTAAGTGCAAAGCACGAGCTGCAGTGGAGTAGACACCTTCAAAACCAAGAAAGGTCTCTGGCTCCTCCTGCTTCCTCTTCTGCTGCAGTCTCGGCCTCTCCATCCACATCTGTAGTGATACCGGCACCTGACACCCCGCAAACAGACGATCTGTCAGCAACACCACCACCTGGGTCACCAACCATCTCCACAATGTACCGTGGAAGCGTTCAGCTTTCCATCTCCCAAACACTTCAGAGGAAGAGGAAGTACCCCCCTACCCACCCGTGATCCCTGGCCCTGAATGCCAGCATTTCAAAATTCTTGGCCTTTGAAATGCTGTCATTCCGTCTGGTGTAGACGCACAGTTTTAAAAGCCTTATATCGGTGGCTGTCCCACAGTACGTCGTGCCCAGCCGCCACTACTTTTCCAGGCAAGCCATCCCTTCCCTGCACAACCAAGTGGGGTAAAAAATCAGGTGTGCACTGCGCAACGCCATCTGTGCCAAGGTCCACCTAACTACCAATACGTGGACCAGTAAGCACAGTCAGGGGCGTTATATCTCCCTAACGGCACACTGGGTAAATGCAGTGGCAGATGGGCCTGAGGCGGATAGCAATTTGGCGCACGTCCTTCCACCACCGAGGATTGCAGGGCGCTTCAGTTTGCCTCCTGTTCCTGACTCCTCCTACTCCGCTTCCTCATCCTCTACCGCCTCCTCATCCGGTCAGCGTAACACCTTCACCACCAACTTCAGCACAGCCAGGGGTAAACAACAGCAGGCAGTTTTAAAACTTGCCTGTTTGGGGGAAAAACCACACACCGCGCAGGAGTTGTGGAGGAGCATGGAACAGCAGACAAATGAGTGGTTGCTGCCAGCGAGCCTCAAGCCCGGCCTGGTGGTGTGCGATAACGGGCGAAATCTCATAGCAGCTCTGGGCCTAGCCGGTTTGACGCACATCCCTTGCCTGGCGCATGTGCTGAATTTGGTGGTGCAGAGGTTCCTTAAAAATTACCCCGATATGTCAGAGCTGCTGCAGAAAGTGCGGGCCGTCTGTGCGCACTTTCGGTGTTCTCACCCTGCTGCTGCTCGCCTGTCAGCGCTGCAGCGTAACTTCGGCCTTCCCGCTCACCGCCTCATATGTGACGTGCCCACAAGGTGGAACTCCACCTTGCACATGCTGGAAAGACTGTGCGAGCAGCAGCAGGCCATAGTGGAGTTTCAGCTGCAGCAGAGCTGCAGTTGCTCTGCGGAATAGCACCACTTCACCACCAATAACTGGGCCTCCATGCGAGACCTGTGTGCCTTGTTGCGCTGTTTTTAGTACTCCACCAACATGGCCAGTGCCGATGACGCCGTTGTCAGCTTAACTATCCCACTTCTATGCCTCCTTCAAAAAACGATTAGGGCAATGATGGAAGAGGATGTGGCACAGGATGAGGAGGAGGAGGATGAAGAGGTAACATTTCCAAGGCTTTCAGGGCAGTCATTCGCAAGGTGCTCCGAGGGTTTGTTCCTGCACACACAAACGCCAGGGACACAATTGTCCAGCAGGGGCACAGTTCTGGAGGATGAGGAGGAGGAGATGGAACCATGTTCACAGCAGGGTGGCACCCAGGCCAGCTCATGGCCATCACTGGTGTGTGGCTGGCGGTATACAGAGGACACAGACGATACACCTCCCACAGAGGACAGCCTTTCGTTGCCTCTGGGCAGCCTGGCACACATGAGCGATTACATGCTGCAGTGTCTCCACAACGACCGCCGAGTTGCCCACATTCTAACTTGTGCTGATTACTGGGTGGCCACGCTGCTGGATCCCCGTTACAAGGACAACGTACCGTCCTTAATTCACTCACTGGAGCGCGATCGCAAGATGCGCGAGTACAAGCGCACGCTGGTAGACGCGATGCTGCTGGCATTTCCACCTGACAGCGGGGCCACAGTGGAAGCACAAGGCAGAGGAGGAGGAGGAAGAGGTCGCCAACGCAACCAGGGCACCGCCAGCACCTCAGAAGGCAGGGTTAGCATGGCCGAAATGTGGAAAAGCTTTGTCAGCACGCCACAACAAACAGCAGCACCAGCAGCTCATATGGAACGTCTTAGCAGGAGGCAGCATTTCACCAACATGGTGGAGCAGTATGTGTGCACACGCCTACATGTAGTGAATGACGGGTCTGCCCCCTTCAACTTCTGGGTCTCCAAATTGGGCACATGGCCTGAGCTTGCCCTTTACGTCTTGGAGGTGCTGTCATGCCCTGCAGCCAGTGTATTATATGAACGTGTATTTAGCACGGCTGGGGGCGTTATCACAGACAAGCGCAGCCGCCTGTCCAGAGACAATGTGGACAAGCTCCCATTCATTAAAATGAACCAGGCATGGATCCCACAGGACTTTTCCGTACCTTGTGCAGAATAGAGATGGATACCGACCTTACCCAGCCATTGTTCTATTTTTGATCTTTCTCACTCTTTTGGGGTGTACCCTCATTTAAAATGACTGAAAAAAAGCAGTGTTGGCTACCTCGTCCTCCTCCACCGCCGCTTCCGCCTACACCGCCCATAGGTGTGCGCAGCCTATTGCATTAGGGTGTGCACCCCAAAGTTTAAATACACATGCATGTGTTTGCCTACATGTATATGCCCCCGGTACATTACTCTCCCTGCTGGCAAAGTGAAATAGAAGTGTGTGGCACTTCTCTTATGGCAGAGCAGGTCCAAGGGAGATCTTTCCCATCTCCTCACTGGCAAACAGAGCGATAATGCTAATGTGCCCTAGGTGATTAGGGTGTGCCCAGGCACACCCGGCACACCCTGTGCGCATGCCTATGACACCGCCACATCCACCACCACCTCAACCTCCCTCCTACTCCATATGGGCCTCGTCCTTCACAGATGAAGAACATTGTTTTATTTTTATGTTTTTGTTTTTTTTTTTGTTTTAAGTTATTTCCCTATCCACATTTGTTTGCAGAGCACTCGCCATGCTCTTAACTAAGTTTTTCTGCCATTTGCAGCACTCTAGCCCTTTCCATTGGTGTTTTAGAGCCATTTTAGTGCCTGAAAGTTCGGGTCCCCATTGACTTCAATGGGGTTCGGTGTCCGGGTAAAGTTCAGAAAAAGTCCGGGACACGGACCCGGACTTTTTTTTCAAGTTCCGCCGAACACGGACATCCAGGTGTCTGCTCAACCATAGTTTTGGGTAACAAAACAAAAAACGTAGAACTCCTTCTAATTCAGTCTTCCTGTTTTACTTTTTGGAGGCATTTAAAGAGAATGTAAAAGGTAAAATCACATACATTATAAATGCATCCAATTAATAGGATCTAAATTACAAAATAAAATGGTTTGATTAAAATCTGTGAGTGGAGGTAAGGCCTCCTTCTCTTCTTCATAACGGGGAGGTGTTTTGTAGTTCATGGGGATAACAGGGAACAATGCTAACTGATAACAGTCCAGAAAGCTCATAGTCATGTAATGGCCCATACTGGAAGTATTTAGCAGGAAGGGTAACAAACTCCTTTCAGTATGGGCGATTACATGATCCATTCCCTCCTTTCCCTGGCAAGCTGGTGATGGGGGGGGGGGGGGGGGTTGCTTCCACTCACCTTTTGTGTTTGCAGAACTGAAGTCGGGGATCGACTGAGCTGAGGGCTCCCTCCCGCTCTCTTGCTGTCCTGTCCTCCTGGCTGGCTGGCTTTGTAGCGCTGTCCTGTGATATATATATATATATATATATATAATATATATATAATTAGTTTCATTTATTATTTATTATACTGATTAGGTTTAATGTACTTTTAGAACGATCATGCTCTTGTAGAGAGTGAGTAGCGCTGCCAAAGGCAGTCTGGTAGATAGAGGATGGTGTGGATCAATACTACTTTTTTCAAATGTCTTACTAAAATACATTGGGAAACAAAATAGTTATGTAAGCATTTGGTGTGTAGCATGCCAGCAAACAAGCAACTTACTTAAATGATTAGCTTCATGGGAACCATTGACTTTGCCATCCGGGTGGATCTGGAGGCGAAAGCCAATGCCTACTCTGCAATACAAGCTGCCAGTCCTTCGCTCCCTGCTGTGCTCCTCAGGGAAGTCCTGGGCTCTGATGCCAGGAAACTTGCTGGAGATAGGGAGGGAGAAGAGGTTGCAGGGGAGGATGGGATGGTTCTCATGACGTTGCTGGAGCCCTTGGCAAGCTGTCCTTTAATTTTCTTCTGCTTGGAGGCTGCTGCTGATTCTGAGGTCCAGAGGTTGGTGGTGGCTAGTAAAAATAATATGAAAACAGAAGGAAGGAAAGCTCATTCTTCCAATGAGGGGTATCCCAAGAGCATTTTGCTGCCCCCGGTGGCTCCTGCAGCAGCAGCTAGTTGGTGAGTGAATGGCTATCTGGCACTGAGCCAGAGGCTTGATGTGTGCGTGCAGAGATGGTAGGCATGGCTCAGTTCTAGTGAGAGACCCAACCGGCACACTGCCACTGCTTGAGATATTTATTTCTAACACTGGTGATCTCACAGCTAGGATGTCTGTCTGCAGCAGCCAGATCAAGGAGGTTTTTTCTTTCTACACAGCTGCAGCCTGCCATCACAGTGTTCTGTGTGCTCAGAGAGCCAGAGGACTGAGCAACTGAAAGGTTTCCTGTGCTGGGACCAGAGATGGAGGGACCTGTTACTGTGTGTGCCTACAGCCAGGGAGAACCCATTAGAGTCTGAATGCTGGTGTTGAGCCTTGACCAAATTCCTGAGGACAGCAGACTGCCAAGCACTCTGGATGACATGTGATGTATACCAGGATTAAATAGTGATATAAAGAATGCAGCACAACCCTCCGCTCCTAACAGGTGCAAAAAATCCTAACAGGTGCAAAATATATACAAGCGTAAATATGTAAGTATATCACCCAGTGGCGTAGCGTGGGTTGTCAGCGCCCGGGGCAAGGCATGTAATTTGCGCCCCCCCCCACCTGTGGAAGTCCCGCCCCGAGGGACGTAACGCATGCGGAAGGGAGGGAGGAGAGTCTGACGTCACCCGCAGTCAATACACTATACACACAGTATACACATACACTATACACACAGTATACACATACACTATACACATACACTATACACACAGTATACATACAGTATACACATACACTATACACACAGTATACACACAGTATACACATACACTATACACACAGTATACACACAGTATACACATACACTATACACACAGTATACACATACACTATACACACACACTATACACACACTATACATACAGTATACACACACACAGTATACACACACTATACATACAGTATACATACAGTATACACATACACTATACACACAGTATACACACAGTATACATACAGTATACACATACACACACTATACATACAGTATACATACAGTATACACACACTATACACACAGTATACACATACACTATACACACACTATACATACAGTATACACACACTATACATACAGTATACACACACTATACACACAGTATACACACAGTATACATACAGTATACACATACAGTATACACATACAGTATACACACAGTATACATACAGTATACACATACACTATACACACACTATACACACAGTATACACATACACTATACACACAGTATATACACAGTATACACACTTTATACACACTATACAAACAGTATATACACCAGTATACACATACACTATACATACACTATACACACAGTATACATACAGTAAACATACAGTATACACATACACTATACACACAGTATACATACACTATACACACAGTATACATACACTATAAACAAAATATACACACAGTATATATACAGTATACACACAGTATACACATACACACAGTATATATACAGCATACACATACACACAGTATATACACAGTATATATAAAGTATACACACAATATCTAAATATCAGCCTGATTGAACACACTGCTGCTGCCCCCATTTCCTGGCATGCTGGTACTTGTAGTGCTCCAGCAGCTCACAGACATTGGATGTGGTAATGTAGAACAGGAGGGGGTGGGCAGGTAATGAGTAGGGAGGTGTAGCAGAGATTGGGGGAGAAGATTAGGGCATGTCCTTCCTCCAGAAGCAATGCACTGCTCCTCACATGAAATCTATCGATCAGCCTCAGAGACAGGAGGAGCCCTGCAAGAGGAAACACAGCGTCTCCCCTCCCCCCTCCTCAGCAGGGTAAGTACTGACAAGAATACATTGGTTTATCTTCCCGAGCTCACCTTCTTCTATGAGGCTGCAGCCCACTCCTCTCTTCTCCAGCTGTCCACATCTCCTGCTCCGTTATCAAACAAGGCGCGCTGGGGAAGGGGGCGTGCACACTGTGATCCCATAGGCTGAGAAGGCAGTGAAGGGGCGGAGCAGCTATAGACTCTGAATCTTCTCCGTGAAAGGATGTCCGTAATTGAGATTTCAGGGACAGCACAGCCGCCGTGACTGCGCCCCCCTGAACATTGCGCCCGGGGCGGCCCGCACCGGCAGCACCCCCCACGCTACGCCACTGATATCACCTAATGAATAGTGGTGAAAACCTCCTCAACAGTGACGAAAACTTCAACTCACAATCTTATCCCACACCTAAAATTTGATATATTATGCATAAATACAAACTCAAACAATAGTGTATGAGTACATACCATTAAGTGAATAGATCAGTGGTGGCAGAACCCCCTAACCTACCTACTAACATGTACGGATTTCGATGCTGCTCTGAAGACACTGTCACTGTCTTCTATCTTCAGTCTTCCTGTGTGCCCTGCAGATGAGATGACGTCTGCATGGGGAAAGACTTAGAGAGACGCCCAAGCACCGCCCCTATTATGTCCTGGACCAATCACAGGACAGCAATCGCACAGTGGGAGTGTTCGGGGCACAATGCTCTGCGCCCCAGGACACTCTGAAAGGACGCCAATCAGCTACAAAGGAGACACGTGATGCCACATCCCCCACCCCTCTCCATAGCCAGCAATGTGTCCGGCACCCCGGCCACTCCCATTAAAGGTACACATTCTTTTTTCTTTAATGCTGATATTACAGATGTGACTAGCTTTGGGGGGGGCGTGCCCCTGCACCCCATATTGACCAGCCGCCACTGCTTGTTAACCACTTCTGGACCGGAAGGTTTTACACACTGATGACTTTTGCGATAGGGCACTGCGTTATTTTAACTGACAATTGCGTGGTCGTGCGACACTGTACACAAATAAAATTGATGTCCTTTTTTTCCCCACAAATAGAGCTTTCTTTTGGTAGGACACTAGGTGGAAAAGGGTTAACAAAGCTTAACTACGCATATAGGGCAGTCCCAGGTGGTATACTCCCATTTCCTGTTCTAGGATTAAATTTTTTTTTCTGCCTAGTCACGAGTAAGGACCTAGCTCCTTGCTGGGATCTCTGGTCCTTGCATTTTTTCCTTTTTTTTTTTTAAATTGACTTTTTTTCGTTTTGTTGTTTTGTCTTCTACAATCAAGTCTGTTCCTGTGAGAACTACAATCAACTGCTGGACTGGGTGACGTCCTGGATAGCCAAGATCCTTACGGTCGTCCCAGTCTGGCCAATGAGCTCATGCAGACCTGCAACATAGCCCCACTGGACGGGGGCTGGCTTGCAGGTGGAACACCTCGCAAGGACACACACGACCTGGTCGCAGCCGGAGTCGCAGCATTCCTCTGGCTTGCAGCACCCCCCCCCCGTTCCGAGATGGGGAAGTGATCTGCCCGTAGTGATGCCCGCCCTGTTCCAAAGGTCCCTCTGTAAATTCGGGCCCTCCTAGGGTCCGTAGGTCTCCCAGGTGCCCTTCCCACCCATGTGTCTCCCCCCCCACCCCCACTAGCGGGGTTCCCCCTGCATGAGCTCCCTCTCCCCTATTCCCGTGGGATGCCTGAGGTATACTGGTGATTTTAACTCTTACATTGGGTTGGAAAAGCTGTCACCTCGGCGAGGTGAGCTGTGACTGGAGGGGGTGATGTGATCACGCTGACCGGCCGGATGGCTGCTTTGGTGAATAGAATTCTGCAGGGGTCCCTACAAGGGCCCCCTGGCCGTTTACAGTATCTCATGGGGTCCTGGGATTCGCACACCCACCATGCGGCGTCGCCATTTTCCTGTAGCCGCATGTGCTGCAGCTCCACGGCCATTTTCCCAGAGATCGGCAGCCATGTTTTGGTGGTTCCTATAGGTAATTCGGTGGCCATTTTCTTGTAGCCGCATAGAGCGGTGCTCGGCGGGCAGCCTCTAGTGACAGCACAGCCCTTTCCCCTTCCTCTCAGATCAGCGTGCTGCAGGCTGTTGGCGCTCTTTCCCCTCTCCCTCTGCTCCTTGCTGAAACACGCTTGGTGGGGAGTCCTGGGGCGGTATCTCCCTGCCTGTTCTGCTATTGCAGTGTTGCTGGGACCTGTAGTACCACGGGAGTCAGCGGTGGTGGGGGTTTCACAGCTTATTTGATAATTTACTCCGTTTTTTTTACTTTCGGCCCCAGGGTGCCATGGAGCCTTTAGAACATGTCTCACGACCTGACCCACTCTCAGAGGGGGGGGGGGGGGATCCTCTGGGTCCCACTCTACTATGTTAGCCATGACGGCGGTCCTGCAGTCTCTGGTATCTAAAGTGGACATGGTATTACAAAAGCGACCTGCAGAAAGCGCCCTTCCCCTTCATCGGTTTCCTCTGCCTCCTCAGATTCTGAGGCTGATTTGGCCACCGCGGACGCAAGTCACCCCACAGGGTCTGCCCACGCACTTCGAGTGCTCTGAAAGTGAGGATGATTCCTCTTCCACCACCCCTGTGCAAGAAAAGGCACTTGTAGAGGCACTGATTGTATCAGTGCGGGAAACTTTGAAAATGGAGGACACAGCGGATGCTGCGTCGGCTGTACCAGTGCAATTTTGCTCCCGCAGGCCATGCAGAGTGATAAAGGTGTTCCCCTTTCCTGACTATTTAGACGAGATTGTTGCTAGCCAGTAAGGGTCTCTGAAACGCATGGTTGGGATAAGCACTTTCCTAGGAGGTATCCTTTTGAAGAGTCCCTACTAAAGAAACTGACAGTGCCACGATGGTGGACTCTCAGGTTTCTAGGCTAAATAAAGTCACATTATTACCAATGGAGGACGCTCTGTCCTTTAAGGACCCTGCAGATAGGAGGCTGAATCCTTGGCCCTCCATCTTTTTACTGTGGCAGGTTCAATCCTGAGGCTGGTGTTTGCCATAACCTTGGTCTCTCAGACTTTGACGGACCAATTGATATAAGGGTTACAGTATATTTGTGCTCCCTGCCTCTCTGGATGCAGCCCCTTTAGGCTGCAGGGCGTCAGTGACAGCGGTGACCTTGCGCCGCATGATCTGGTTGAAATGTGAGGACCAGGTTACTAAAAACTGAGAGCATCGCCGCAAACGTGGCCCTGTCTTTTTGGCTCACAAGCAGCCCTTTCGTCCCGCAGGGTCGCAGGACAAGGGCTCTAAATCCTCCCGCTCCTTTGCAGGGGGTTCCAAGAGACCCTGGGGTGGTAAGTCTAAGACAGGCTCCTCTGGTCTCACAGATAAGCCCTCATCCACCCGAAAGGCCTCCCCTCTGCCGTACTAGGGGTGAGGGGAGGTCTTCGCTTCTTACCGGACCCATGGACCTTGTTCATCCAAGATAAATGGGTACTCGAGTTGATTCGGTCCAGTTACAAGATCGAGTTTCGATCCTTGCCCCCGGCAAGGTTCTCCCCTTCCAACCTGCGTCTGTCCTCGGATCGGCTTCAAGGCCTTCTGGAAGTGGTGCAGAATTTGTTGTCACAAGGTGTCATAGTACTAGTTCCAGAATCTGAAAGTTTTCAGGGGTTTTAGTCAAACCTCTTTACGTTCCCCAGGAAGGAGGGGATGGTTTGCCCAATCCTGGATTTCAAGGCCCTGAACCACTTTGTGCAGGTTAAGAAATTCAGAATGGAGTCCTTTCCCACAGTTGTGGCTTCCCTTCATCAAGGGGACTTTCTGGCCTCCTTTGATATCAAGGACGCTTACCTTCATATTACAGTCTATATTGGGCATCAGCATTTTCTTAGTTTTGCCATAGGCGAGGAGCATTATCAATTTGTGGCGTTACCCTTTGGTCTCACCTCAGCTCCCCAGGTGTTCAGAAAAGTGTTGGCCCCGGTGTTAGAGCTACTCAGACAGCGGGGGATTTCAGTACTGGAGTACCTAGACTATTTTCTTCTGAGTGGAGTCGTGGTCTGTCCTGAAGGAAGATCTGGACATCACGGTGCAAACTCTGCAGGAGTTCGGTTGGACTCCGAATTTTCAAAAGTCAGCCTTGACCCCCTCCAACAAGTGGCTGACTCTGGATTTAGCCTCAGCTCGGGTTTTTCTCCCAGAAACAAAACTCTTGAAATTGCAGCATGCGATTCGACTGCTGTTGTCCAATCGCCGGTCATCTCTGAGAACTTGCATGCAGGTGCTGGGCCTGATGGTTTCCACCTTCGAGGCTGTTCCATTCACTCAGTTCCATACTAGACTTCTGCAAAAGGTGATTCTATCCAAATGGGACTAGAATCCACAGTCCCTGGACAATCTGATCCTGTTGAGTCGGGGTGTGAGAGGATCTCTGCTTTGGTGGCTCCGCTCCCCGGCGCTTTGACAAGGAAAGTCTTTCCCCCCCCCTGTTCTGGACAGTGGTTACCACAGCCTGTCCAGGTGGGGAGGTGTCCTCGGCACGGAATCAGCCTAAGTGTTCTGGTCTCGGTAGGAGATCCTGGTAATTTGAGCGATCAGGCTTTGCCTGTCCCAGTGGATGGATCATCTGCAGGGTTGTCCGGTAAGGATTCAATCGGACAACGCCACAGCTGTTGCATATGTCAATCACCAAGGGGGCACCAAAAGTGTCCTAGCAGCCAAAGAAGTGGCCGGCATTCTAAGGTGGGCAGAAAGCCTTGTTCCCAGCCCTCTCTGCTGTGCACATTCCAGGGGTGGAAAATTGGCAGGCTGACTACCTCAGTCCACAGGCACTGTGTCCAGGCGACTGGTCCCTTCACCTGAAAGTGTTTCAACAACTGTGTCTCCAGTGGCGGACCCCCGATGTGGACCTATTGGCCTCTCGCCTCAACCGGGAAGTTCTGAGGTTTGTTGCAAGGTGTTGAGAGCCTCTGGCAGATGCTCTGGTGGCCCCTTGGGGCTGATATCGTTTGATTTATGCCTTTCCTCCCTTGCAACTTCTGCCGAGACTTCTGCGCAGAATCGAGGCAGAAGGGATTCCATTGATTCTGGTGGCCCCAGACCAGTACCATGTCGACACTGGTACACGGGCCTGGGAGGACTGGTAGCCGATGCCCCTTGGCAGCTTCCTCTCAGAGATGATCTTGTGTCTCAAGGACCAATCTTCCATCCTATTTTATGGTCGCAGGCTTTAACGGCCTCGCTATTGAAAGCCAGGTATTGAAGGATAGGGGGTTGTCGGATTCGGTGATTCCTACTGTTAAAAGCTAGGAAATCTACTTTTCGGAAGATTTACCATCGAGTTTCGAAATCGTATATTACTTGGTGTGAGTCTCAGGGAAGGGGGGGTTCCCCTGGTTCCTTTTCGGGGACACGTCTACTGGAGTTTCTACAAAGGGGTGTAGATCAGCGTTTGGCCCTGGGCACCATTAAGTGCCAGATTTCAGCCTTGGCAATTTTTTTCCAAAGAACGTTGACCACTAATTCCTCGGTTCACACCTTTGTGCTGGGAGTTCGCCATCTGGCCCCTCCAGTACGGTCCCTGGTGCCTCCGTGGGATCCTAATCTGGTACTGTTGGTTCTTCAAAGACCGCCCTTTGAGAATATTTGTGAAATTCCTCTGCTTTCCTTGTCACAGAAGTGGTCCTCCTAAGGGGCAGGCTGCATCTGCTGCGACCATTTCCAGATGGATCATGTAAACATTGGTGTAGGCCTATTCAATTAAAGGTCAGGTTTCTCCTTTCCCTGTAAAGGCGCATTCCACAAGGTCGCTTAGTGCCTCCTGGGCCTTCCATCATTAGGGGTCACTGGTCCAGGTTTGCAAAGCGGCCACCTGGGCGTCTGTACACACATTCACCAAGTTCTACAAAGTGGATATTTTTGCATCTGCAGATGGCTGCCTTTGGCCACAAAGTTTTGCAGGCCACTGTGGCAGAGACTTCTGCCTCTTGAGGGTGTTTTTTCTGGTAGGTGAGCTCCAGTTGTTCCTGGTTGAGCTCCTGGTTTACCTGGTTGGGTAAGTTTAGCCCCTTTTTTGGGAATTTTGTTTATTGCTGTCTTTTTTTCCCACCCCTCATGCTGATACTGCTTTGGGTGTCCCATCTGTCAAAGAAGATATGAAGCTGTGTCTTGTCAATGAACAAAAGAGAAAACTGGATTTTTGACTTACCGTAAAATCCTTTTCTCTAATAATCATTGACGAACACAGCACCCACCGCTCTGTGGAGTTGTTATGTATTCTTCTGAAACTGCTTGTAACAAAACTGAGATCATAGAGCAGGAAGTGGGAGTATGCCACCTGGGACTGCCCTATAGGCGTAGTTAAGCTTTGTGAACCCTTTTCCGCCTAGTGTCCAACTCCTAGGAAAAGCAGCATAACCCATCTGTCAAAGAAGATATGAAGCTATGTCCATCAATGAACATCAGAGAAAAGGATTTTACGGTAAGACAAAAATCAATTTTTTTTAACTTCCTGCTATATAACATTCCCAATAAAAAAAAATTAAAAATCTATTTTTTTTTCATAATTTTAGGCCAATATATATTCTGCTATATATTTTTGTTAAAAAAATCCAAATAAGTGTATATTGATTGGTTTGCGCAAAAGTTATTGCGTCTACAAACTAGGGGAAAGATTTATGTTATTTCAGTGGACCAGTGATATTACTACAGTAATCAGTGCTAAAAGTATGCACTGTTACTGTACTAATGACACTTGCAGGGAAGGAGTTAACACAAGGGGCGATCAAAGGGTTAAATGTGTCCTTAGGGGGTGCTTTCTAACTGTGTGGAGGCTGTATTCACTGAATGAACACAGAGACCTGTGTTCCTAAATAAGAGGAACACAGGATCCCTGTGTTCATTACTGACAGGACCGCCATCCTGTCTCCACGGGGAGTGATCGCCTAGTCAGGAGTAAGGACCTGGCTCTCCGCTGTGATCTGCGTTCCTGGCATTTTTTCCTTTTAAATGGAATTCTTTACTTTTTCTTTATTTTTTTTCCTGTGTGAACTACAATCAACTGTTCTTGTAAGAACTGCCAGACTGGGGGACGCACTGGATATGCTAGATCCTTATGCCTCGTACACACGCAAGGATTATCGGCGGACCGATCGTCCGACTTTTGTCCAGAGTGGTGTTTTGTTGGTTGGAATGTGCCTAGACTGCACACGAACTTTCTCGGCCAACAAAAATCTACTTCAGAAGTGATGTCATGTGCTGGTTTACTTTCTGTGTGTTTTTTCTTCTCTGAGCATGCCCAGTCTTGCTCATCAGATTTTTTTTGGCTGAAATCTGTACTGACTGACGGAAAATCGGCCGTTGTGTTGACGGCCAACAAAAATTTTATAGCCTGCACACCAGATTTTATTCGGCCGAAAAGTCGGAGTCGGTTGTCGAAAGCATCATACTAACAAGCCGAAAATCGGCCGATCGGACGTTGGCCGAAAATTCCCGGCCAATAATTGATGCGTGTGTACGAGGCATAAGTCTTCCCAGTCTAGCCTGCGAGCGCGACCCAACTACTAGCTCCGCGCTAGGTTGGCCACGACATAGCCCCACTAGAAGGGGGCTGCCCGGCAAATGAAACACCTCGTGAGGCCACATAGTCCTGGTCATAACAGCAGTCACGACCTCAGGCCGCAGCACCCCCATTCCAAGTTGGTGCAGTGGACTGTTGGGAGTGGCGCACACCTGGTGACCATGGTATGGTGAGTAGTGTCCCCTCTCCTTTCCTGCGGAATTGCTGGGGTGGTCGCGGGCCCCCCGGGGATGGTAGCCCCCCCTTGTGCTTCCACCTCCTACTTGTGGGGTTCCCCCTTTAGTTTGGTGCCCTCATCTGTCCCCTGGCCCCTATTGGGGGGCACAGGTGAAATTGGGTAGGGGTGCTACATGGTGCTGGGCTGGAGGAGCGGTGGGTGATGCCGCTGTTGTCGGCCCCTGTAGGGGTTGTCTGTACCTGGGTGCTGCGGAGGGGGTCCCCTCCTGGGGTCTGTAAACTTTTTCCCTGGAGTCCAGTGGGGTTCAGGGTTCCGGGTCCCGTGCAGCGCCACGTGGTGCCGCCATTTTTCCGTGGTCTCTGTATTTCCAGTTCGGCGGCTATGTTTCTGTAGTTCAGCGCCAATGTTTTTGGTTTCACCATAGACTTGCATTGGTGGCCATTTTCCTGTAGTCTAAGACAGTGCTGAGGCTGTGGGAGCCTCTAGTGTCAAGTTAGCATTTCCTCTTCCTTTTTCCAGAAGTGTGGCAGATCATTTTGGCGCTTTCCAGCTTGGGTGGTGAGTCTCTGGGGTACACTATTTTTCCTCTGCTGTATACAGTGCTGTGGGTGCGCTGATTCTTGTGATGCCATAGCGGTGCACAGGGGGGAGGGGCCTCCCGTTTTTTTTTTTTTTTAAATCATGTTTTTTTTTGCTGAGCAGCACAGTTCCGCTTAACTCTTTATGGTCATGAAGTCTGTGGAGTGCGTTTCACCACCCGATCCACTCCTGGAAGCTGCGGGACCCTCTGGGTCTCAGTCTGCCCTGACGGCCATGAGGGAAGCCCTGCAGTCACTAGTAGCCAAAGTAGATATGGCCCTGCAAAGGAGACCTGGCAAGAAGCGACCCCCCCCCCCCCCCGCCTTCACCTGTATCCTCTGCTTCCTCAGATTCTGAGGTGGATTTGGCCGCTGCGGACAAGAATCAGCCCACTGGGTTGCATTCATGCACGCTGAGTGCTCTAATAGTGAGGATGAGTCGTCCTCCTCTGCAGCCGCAAATTAAAATGCGATTGTGGAGGCCCTGATTGTATCAGTGTGGGAAACTTGAAAGTTGGAGGACTCAGCTGCTGCGAAACGCATGGTTGGAATACCTAAGCGTTTTGCTAGAAGATATCCCTTTGAGGAGTCTCTTCTGAAGAAACTGACGGTTCCACCATCGGTGGACTCCCAGGTTTCCAGGCTTAATAAGACCACTCTTTTGCCGGTGGAAGATTCCCCATCTTTTAAGGACCCTGTGGACAAAAGAGAGGGGGTTTTGGTCCAGTACCTCTTCACTGTGGCTGGTTCAATTTTAAGACCGGTGTTTGCTATCACCTTGGTATCTCAGACCTTAACGGAATGGGCTATGGTTTTGCGCCAGTGTCTGGAAGGGAGTTAACATCCCTCTGAGCTGGTGGACCTGGCAGATCATTTTATCCAAGGGTTACAGTATATTTGTGATGCATCCCTGGATGCGGCCCCCTGGCCTGCAGGATTTCTGTGATGGCGGTGAGCCTTCGCCGCATGATCTGGTTGAAGTACTGGTCAGCTGACTAGGCTTCTAAAAAGGTACTGACTGATCTTCCCTTTGTTGGTGACCATTTGTTCGGTGCCTCTAGGGAAGAGATCATTAAGGGCCTTTCGGGAGGCAAGAGTACATTGCTTCCACAGGCTGCTAAGGGCAAGGAACCTCGCCGTAAGCGGGGTCCCTTCTTTTTGGATCACAAGCGGCCCTTTCGTTTGGCTGGCTCGCAGAAAAAGGGCTCGAGATCCACCGTAACTTTGCAAGAGGCTCCAAGAGACCCTGGAATTGTAAGACCAAAGCAGGTACTTCTGGTTCCACAGACAAGCATTCCCCTGAAGGGGCTCCCTCACCCACGTTTGGGGTGGGGGGATGACTTCACCTATTTCCAGATCTGTGGACCGTGCTCATTCAGGACAAATGGGTCCACAAACTGATTCGGTTCTGTTACAAGTTGGAGTTTTGGTCCTTGCCTCCGGCAAGGTTCTTTACTTCCTTCCAACTTACGCCTGTCTCTAGTGTGGCTATATGGACTTTACGGGGCAGTGCAGGACCTGTTAGCACAAGGAGTTATTGTTCCAGAGTCTGAACGTTTCCAGTTTTTTTTTTTTTTATTCAAATCTGTTCACAGTTCCCAGGAAGGAAGGCAAGGTTTGTCTGTGCGGGTTCAGAAAATTCAGATGGAATCTATCCGCACAGTAATAGCTTTGCTTCATCAAGGAGATCTGATGGCTCCTATCGATCTCAAGGACGCTTACCTTCATATTCAAATATATGTCGGGCATCTGCATTTTCTTCGTTTTGCCATGGGCGAGGAGCACATTCAATTTGTGGCGTTACCCTTTGGTCTCGCCTCAGCTCCTGGAGTGTTCAGAGGTTTTGGCCCCAGTATTGGCCTTGTTATGGCAGAAGGGGATCGCAGTACAGGGTTACCTGGATGATCTGCTTCTGCATGCAACGTCTTCCTCAGCTCTAGAAGCTGACTTGGACGTTATGGTGCGAACTCTGCAGGAGTTCGGGTGGACACTAAATTTTCAGATATCGGCACTGTCTCTGTCCACAAAGCTGGACTACTTGGGTCTGACGCTGAATTCAGCATCAGCCCGGGTGTTTCTCCCTCAGACAAAACTTCTGAAGCTACAGGATGCTGTTCGACTCCTGTTGTCCAACCATCGATCATCACTCAGGACTTGCATGCAAGTGCTGGGTTTGATGGTCTCCACATTCGAGGCGGTTCTGTTTGCGAAGTTCCACACCAGACCTTTGAAAAGGGAGATTCTGATCAAATGGAACAAGGATCTGCTGTCATTGGACAATCTGATTCTGTTGAGTTGGGGTCCAAAAGAGTCCCTCCTATGGTGGGTTTGCTCCCCGGCCCTTCGTCTGGGAAAAAATTTTCTTCCCCTATATTGGACTGTAATTATTTTATTGAAAAGAAACTGCTGCCATAATACAACTTACAGACAGGAAAAGGAGAACAACTCCATCACATAATCAGAAGTAAATCCATACAAACACTTCAAAATAACATAACATGCCCATAGTAATACTGGGGCTAAAATTTTGGCCTTACAAGAGGCCCAACTGCCTCAATAGTCACTATATTATACTCAAAGAAAAACTACCCTGACAAACCCAAAAATTCAACATATCTCACTCCAAGCCTAACAACCCTTAACCACCCGCAACCCGCATCCCAACTTACCCTTAGCTAGACGGAGCATTCAGGCTTACCAGATCTTTGCAGCCTTACCCTAAAAAAGATTAGAAATGCACAAAATCTAATAGTTACATAGTTTGTGAGATTGAAAAAAGACATCAGTTCATCCAGTTCAACCTATGATGTGTGTGTGTGTTTGCTGTTAACCGTACATTGAATACCCCTGTATGTTGTGGTCTTTAAGGTGCCCATCTAATAGTTTTTTGAAACTATCAATGCTCCCTGCTGATACGACTGCTTGTGGAAGAGAATTCCACATCCTTACTGCTCTGACAGTGAAGAACCCCTTACGTATTTTAAGGTTAAACTGTTTCCCCTCTAGTTTTAGTGAGTGGCCATGTGTCTTATTACAGTGCCTTGCGATTCGGCCCCCTTGAACTTTGCAACCTTTTGCCACATTTCAGGCTTCAAACATAAAGATATAAAACTGTAATTTTTTGTGAAGAATCAACAACAAGTGGGACACAATCATGAAGTGGAACGAAATTTATTGGATATTTCTAACTTTTTTAACAAATAAAAAACTGAAAAATTGGGGTGCAAAATTATTCAGCCCCCTTAAGTTAATACTTTGTAGCACCACCTTTTGCTGCGATTACAGCTGTAAGTCGCTTGGGGTATGTCTCTCAGTTTTGCACATCGAGAGACTGAAATTTTTGCCCATCCCTCCTTGCAAAACAGCTCGAGCTCAGTGAGGTTGGATGGAGAGCGTTTGTGAACAGCAGTTTTCAGTTCTTTCCACAAATTCTGGATTGGATTCAGGTCTGGACTTTGACTTGGCCATTCTAACACCTGGATATGTTTATTTGTGAACCATTCCATTGTAGATTTTGCTTTATGTTTTGGATCATTGTCTTGTTGGAAGACAAATTGCCGTCCCAGTCTCAGGTCTTTTGCAGACTCCCATCAGGTTTTCTTCCAGAATGGTCCTGTATTTGGCTCCATCCATCTTCCCATCAATTTTAACCATCTTTCCTGTCCCTGCTGAAGAAAAGCAGGCCCAAACCATGATGCTGCCACCACCATGTTTGACAGTGGGGATGGTGTGTTCAGGGTGATGAGCTGTGTTGCTTTTACGCCAAACATAACGTTTTGCATTGTTGCCAAAAAGTTCGATTTTGGTTTCATCTGACCAGAGCACCTTCTTCCACATGTTTGGTGTGTCTCCCAGGTGGCTTGTGGCAAACTTTAAACAACACTTTTTATGGATATCTTTAAGAAATGGCTTTCTTCTTGCCACTCTTCCATAAAGGCCAGATTTGTGCAGTATATGACTGATTGTTGTCCTATGGACAGAGTCTCCCACCTCAGCTGTAGATCTCTGCAGTTCGTCTAGAGTGATCATGGGCCTCTTGGCTGCATCTCTGATCAGTCTTCTCCTTGTATGAGCTGAAAGTTTAGAGGGACGGCAAGGTCTTCGTAGATTTTAAGTGGTCTGATACTCCTTCCATTTCAATATTATCGCTTGCACAGTGCTCCTTGGGATGTTTAAAGTTTGGGAAATCTTTTTGTATCCAAATCCGGCTTTAAACTTCTCCACAACAGTATCTCGGACCTGCCTGGTGTGTTCCTTGTTCTTCATGATGCTCTCTGCACTTTAAACGGACCTCTGAGACTATCACAGTGCAGGTGCATTTATACGGAGACTTGATTACACACAGGTGGATTCTATTTATAATCATTAGTCATTTAGGTCAACATTGGATCATTCAGAGATCCTCACTGAACATCTGGAGAGAGTTTGCTGCACTGAAAGTAAAGGGGCTGAATAATTTTGCACGCCCAATTTTTCAGTTTTTTATTTGTTAACAAAGTTTGAAATAAGTTTCCAATAAATTAGGTTCCACTTCATGATTGTGTCCCACTTGCTGTTGATTCTTCACAAAAAATTACAGTTTTATATCTTTATGTTTGAAGCCTGAAATGTGGCAAAAGGTCACAAAGTTCAAGAGGGTCGAATACTTTCGCAAGGCACTGTATATTCCCTTTCTCTAAAAAGTTTGTTCCTTTTGCTAGGGTTATCACAAGTACAGTATTTGTACATTGATATCATATCCCCCCTCAATCATCTCTTCTCCAGAGAGAATAAGTTCAGTGCTTGTAGTCTTTCCTCATAGCCGATGTCCTCCATTGCCCTAAATATTTTTGTTGCCCTTCTCTGGACTCTCTCCAGTTCCAGCACATCCTTCCTGAGGACCGGTACCCAGAACTGGACAGCATACTCCAGATGTGGCCGGACCAGAGTCTTGTAGAGTGGGAGAATAATCTCTATATTTCTGGAAGTGAATCCCCTTTTTTATACATGCCAGTATTCTGTTGGCTTTGCTTGCAGCGGCTTGGCATTGCATGCCACTGCCAAGCCTGTTGTCCACCAGAACCCCCAGGTCCTTTTCCATCCTAGACTCACGCAGAGGTTCCCCCCCCCCCCCCCCCAGTGAGTAGCTTGCTTTCGTGTTTGACGCCCAAGTGCATTACTTTACATTTTTCAACATTAAACCTCATCTGCCATGTAGTTGCCCACCCCATTATTTTGTTCAGGTCCGCTTGTAAGGTTTCCACATCCTGCCTAGAAGATATTGGCATGCTTAGTTTAGTATCATCCGCAATTACTGAGATTGTACTAGGTATTCCCTCCTCTAGATCATTTATGAATAAATTAAACAGGATTGGTCCCAGGACAGAACCTTGGGGGACCCCACTTTCCACACCCGCCCAATCCGAGTACTCCCCATTTATCACCACCCTCTGGACTCTCCCCTGGAGCCATTTCTCTATCCAGGTACTCACCCTATGGTCCAATGGCTACATAGTTACATAGTTTGTGAGGTTGAAAAAAGACATCGGTCCATCCAGTTCAACCTATGATGTGTGTGTGTTTGCTGTTAACCGTACATTGTATACCCCTGTATGTTGTGGTCTTTAACCACTTGCCGACTGCCGCACAACTATATACGGCGGCAGTCAGCCCCTCACAGGCAAAGTGACGTAGGGGTACGTCACTAGCCTGTGAGGCTCTAGGGAGCGAGCGCGTGTCGCCGGAGGCACGCTCCCGCTCGCTCACGGACCCCCCCCCCGCGCGTGTGAGCGGCGGACCCGATGTCCGCCGCTCACTCGCGATCGTCAGTTACAGCAGGAGAAAGGCAGGTGGCTAATGTAAACAAAGCCGCCTGTCTTTCTCCCCTGTGTAACAGCAGAGATCATACGGTCCTGCTATGTAGGACCGTAGACCTCTGCTGTTACATGAAAAGCCACATCCAATCACAGTTAGAAGCACGACCCTAGGGACACACTTAACCCCTCCTTCTCCAATAAAGTTAACCCCTTCCCTGCCAGTGTCATTTTTACAGTAACAGTGCATATGTATAGCACTGATTACTGTAGTAATGTCACTGGTACCCCCAAAAGTGTCAAAAATGTCAGTCAAGGGTCCGATCTGTCCGCCGAAATGTCGCAGTCCCGCAAAAAACATCGCAGATCGCCGCCATTAATCGTTAAAAAAAAAAACAATAAAAATGACAAAAATCTTTCTTTTTTAAAAACCTTAGTTAGTAAACGCAATAACTTTTGCGCAAACCAATCAAAATACGCTCATTGCAATTTTTTTTACCAAAAATATGTAGCACAAAACAAATTGGCCTAAAATGTTAAAAAATTTTGATTTTTCCATTTTGTTTGGGGAATTTCATATAAAAAAATGTGAAAAATATTGTTATTTTTGCAAAATTGTCGCTATTTTTTTGTTTATAGCGCATGATCAAAAAATCGCACAGGTGATCAAATACCACCAAAAGAAAGCTCTGTTTGTGGGAAAAAAAGGACATCAATTTCATTTGGGTACAGCGTCGCACGACCGCGCAATTGTCCGTTAAAGTCATGCAGTGCCGAATCGCAAAATAGGCCCTGGTCAGGAAGGGGGTAAAATCTTCCGGGGCTTAAGGTGCCCATCTAATAGTTTTTTAAAACTATCGATGCTCCCTGCTGATACCACTGCTTGTGGAAGAGAATTCCACATGCTTACTGCTCTGACCGTGAAGAACCCCTTACGTATTTTAAGGTTAAACCGTTTTTCCTCTAGTTTTAGTGAGTGGCCATGTGTCTTATTGTATTCCCTTTCTCTAAAAGGTTTGTTCCTTATGTTAGGGTCGCCAGTACAGTATTTGTACATGGATATCATATCCCTCCTCAATCGTCTCTTCTCCAGAGAGAATAAGTTCAGTGCTTGTAGTCTTTCCTCATAGCCGATGCCCTCCATTCCCTTAATTATTTTTTGTTGCCCTTCTCTGGACTCTCTCCAGTTCCAGCACGTCCTTCCTGAGGACCGGTGCCCAGAACTGGACAGCATACTCCAGATGTTGCCGAACCAGTGTCTTGTAGAGTGGTAGAATAATTTATTTATTTCTGGAGTGAATCCCCTTTTTTATACATGCCAGTATTCTGTTGGCTTTGCTTGCAGCGGATTGGCATTGCATGCCACTGCCAAGCCTGTTGTCCACCAGTACCCCCAGGTCCTTTTCCATCCTAGACTCACCCAGAGGTTTCCCCCTCAGTGAGTAGCTTGCTTTCGTGTTTCTGACACCCAAGTGCATTACTTTACATTTTTCAACGTTAAACCTCATCTGCCATGTAGTTGCCCACCCCATTATTTTGTTCAGGTCCGCTTGTAAGGTTTCCACATCCTGTATCGAAGCTATTGGCATGCTTGGTTAAGTATCATCTGCAAATACTGAGATTGTACTAGATATGCCCTCCTCTAGATCATTTATGAACCTACATTCCTTAGTTTGTACAGTAAGCGTTTGTGGGGAACGGTGTCAAAGGCCTTTGCAAATTCCAGATACACCACATCCACAGGCTTATCTTTATCTAGATGGCAGCTCACTTCATCGTAGAAGGTTAATAGATTGGTTTGGCAAGAACGATTTTTCATGAATCCATGCTGATTACTACTAATAATACCGTTTTCATTACTAAAGTCTTGTATGTGGTCCCTTAACATCCCCTCCAAAATCTTGCAGACTACTGATATTAGGCTGACCGGCCTATAGTTACCCGGGATATATCTCGGCCCTTTTTTAAATATTGGTACCACATTGGCTTTTTTCCAATCAGCTGGCACCATACCCGTCTGTAGACTATCCTTAAAGATCAAGAATAATGGTCTGGCAATCACCTGGCTGAGCTCTTTAAGAACCCTCGGGTGCAAGCCATCCGGTCCCGGTGATTTATTTATGTTAAGTTTCTCTAATTTAGTTCTAAGTCTATCCTCTGTTAGCCATGGGGGTACTTCCTGATGTGTATTATTTAGTTTAGCATTCCAAGCTGGGTTAGTGTAGCCCCCCGATTCTTTTGTGAAGACTGAAGAGAAGAAATTATTTAACACTTCAGCCTTTTCTCTGTCCTCTGTGACCAAATTTCCTATGTCGTCTTTTATGGGGCCAATGTGTTCTGGCCTCGCTTTCTTACTTTTTATATACTTAAAGAATTTCTTGGGGTTCTTTTTACTCTCTTCCGCTATATGTCTCTCGTGTTCTATTTTAGCCGCCTTGATTTCTTCTTTACATTTCTTATTACACTCTTTGTAATGCTTGAATGCTGCCAATGACCCCTCAGCCTTGTATTTTTTGAAGGCCTTTTCTTTAGTATTAATATGCATTTTATGTTGTAGTTTAGCCACCCAGGGTTTAGTTTTGCTCTTTTAAATTTATTTCCCTTTGGAATGCACTGGCTAATCCCTTTTGTAAAGTATGCTCTTGAAGCACTCCCATTTTTCCTCCGTGTTCTTTTGTTCCCAGGGTTCCTTCCCATTTCATATTTTCTAGAGAGCACAGTTTTGGGAAATTGGCTCTTTTGAAATTCAGTGTCCTTATATTACCCTTGTGTTTGCTAATACTGTATTTAATATTGAAACCTATTGACCTATGGTCACTGTTTCCTAATTTGCCCCGTATTTCTATATCCGTGAAGCAGGTCTGTATTGTTGGTAATCAGTAGGTCAAGTACTGCATTGTTTTATGTCGGTGCATTCACCATCTGACCCTTGAAATTGTCCTGCAAAACATTTAGGAACTGCCGAGCCTTGGATGAATGTGCGGTTCCTTCTGCCCAGTCTATATCTTGATAATTTAAGTCCCCCATTATAATGACATTTCCCATCCTTGCTGCCAATCCTATCTGTTAAAGGAGGTCCGCCTCCCCCTCCTCCCTCTAGTTGGGGGGCCTATAGCATACACCCAATATTACCTTCCCTTTAGTGCTTTCCCTTTTAGGTTCTACCCATAGGGATTCTGCCTCATCCATAGCTCCATTATTAATATCATCCCTCATATTTACCTGTACACTGTTCTTAATATACAGACATACCCCTCCCCCTTTTTTACCTTCTCTATCCCTGCGATAAAGGGAATACCCCTGAATGGTCGCCATCCAATCATGAGAGTTGTTGAACCAAGTCTCTGTTATCCCCACGAAATCTAAGTCCTCTTCATACATCAGCAGCTCCAGCTCTCCCATCTTAATGGAGTGCTAAAGGATAGTACACCCACCACCAACAAGGAACAAGGCCAGCCTCAAGGCGGCTGGAAGCGGAATCCCCTCCATAAACGGACACACCTTTCTGGCCCAATCCTGCCCCTTTCAAGATTCCTCACCTTTACCAGCTCACCGAGGATGTCTCCAACCACCACACTGACAGGCAGGGTTTTGCCCCTAGTGGATACCAAACACCTAGCGTGCCATGTGTAATACAAAACACTAGTACTAACTAGATAAAGGGTGGACAACTCAAAGCCCCTCCTCACCCTGAAGTCGCCATCCAGAAAGGGCTAAGGACTAGAGGGGAGGGTAGCCAATAGCACCCCCTACCCCTTTCTGAACCTCCACATTGAAAGGGCACTGGACCAAAAATTGGTCCATGGTCTCCAGCACCCCTCCACATTCAGGACGGGGACAACCTCTGTCCCCCAGTTTCCTGTTCTTAAGGTTCGCGTGGATGTATAGTCGTCCATTTAATGACCTTCATGCGAGATCCCAGAAATTTGCAGGAATTCTTGGTGAATTCAGAAGGGCTAGTCCCTCCCCAAGGACCTTCTCAGGGCGTCTCTCAAAGACAGAGGCTTCAAAAAGTCTGAGGTCATGACTCTGATACAACTCACGCCGACCAGTGTACCCAACCTCAAGAGCAGTTATCCACCACTGCCTCAATACCATTAACACTTGCGGGACATAGGATGGGAGATACTCATGTGATCTCCTCAGATGTCCAGGTCTCCCCCCCATCCCCCCACTCTCTCATGAAGAGCAAAAGCCAGTTCTTACACGAAGTTCCCACAGAGACGGCTCGTCCCAAAAAATGGACTGCAGATTAAATTAAATAAAAATGTTAGTGTAGAACACTACCGGATGGACCATGTCCAACCCCTCTGTCTCTGCCAGTACGTGACTTCTCTCTTAATCAGGTTCAGTCTGTTTCCCCACAACAGCAAGAAAAACAGGCCACAAACCCGCACATAGAGAGATGCTGGCAACAGGCATACGTAGCTGACATAGAGAAACTCAGGCAACAGGTATGTTTTATTCAGACGAACCCTTTCCCTCAACGACAGCTTCCAGCCTTTCCAGGCTGCCACTTTCTGGGCGGCATCCGGCAGGCTACTCTCCCAATTTTGCTTAGGGTAATCCTGCTGGCCAAAAATGATGCCTAGCACTTTGATTTCCAATTGGGGCACAGGGAACACGTCCGGGAGGGGAAACTGCTCGCCCTCCCTACCCATCCAGAAAACTTCACTCTTGCCCCAATTCACGAGTGAACCGGACGCCTCAGAATAGTCCTCGATCTATGTTTTCACAAACCGGGCCTCCTCCCCACTTGAAACTACAACTGAGACATCATCCGCATAGGGGATCACCTTCACCACTGGACACCGGCCACTGCCGGGCTCTACCGGAAACCCCCTCAGGTGCCCGCAATCTGGCCTTCAGACGAAGGGGTTGACAGCAATAACATACAGAAGGGGGCTCAACGGACAGCCCTACCTGACACCAGCGCCCAGAGGAAAGGATGGAAGCACCCAGCAATTGACAAGAGGGAAGCTCTCAGCCCCTCTATAAAGCACACAAAGCCAATTAATCGCCGGCCCTGTTAGACCATACCTTTCCAGAAGAAGCCAGAGGTACTTGTGGCTTACTCGATCAAAAGCCTTGGCCTGATCCAATGCCACAAATGCCGTCCACACCCGTCAGCCCTACACCTCTCCACAGCCTCCCAGATGCCAAGAAATGCACTAAAGGCGTAGCGGTCCGGAATTGCACAGTGCTGCGATGCAGACAGTACCCCACCAGCTACTGCTGACAGACGCAAGAAAAGGACCGCCAACAGCTTTCTATCTGTGTTGAGAAAGGCAATAGGGCGGCAGTTCTTCACTACAGACGGGTCCTTCCCCTTTGATAAAAGGATCAGAGCTGACTTCTCATTGAGGGAGGTAACAGGCCCTCTGCCAAACACTGATGGAAAATCTTCACCAGATAAGGGGCCAACAGGCCCTTGAAGGTCCAGTAGAACCCTGCCGTGAGCCCATCTGGCCCTGGCGACTTTTTAGATGACAGAGTCAATGGCCTTTTCTACCTCAGCCACTGATATGTCCTCAGTCAAAGGGGACTCAGAGAAGTCAAACTCCTCCCCTAACGGAGTCTCGTATAAGAATCTCTTGGCCCTCTGCTCATCTAAACACTGCAGCCCCAGGATGCCAGAAAAGTGGTCCCTTACGACACCCAGAATCCCTGATCTGGATCGGACCATGCATCCCTCTGTGTCCTTCAGGCCGTGTATGGTCTTCAAGCTCACTGCCATCCCACAACTCCTGTAAGGACCGGGGAGCGGAACCTTCCATAATCTCTTTCAAGGAAAGGCAAGACAATCATACTGGCACTCCCTCAGCTGCTGCTGTTGTGGAAATTAATGGAGTTTGGAGCATAGAAATGCGCTCGGTGTGCTGAAAACTTTGCTGCGCTGAAAAGCGCACTTGTGGATATTACTACGCGCCAAGCGCCATTAATTCCTTATACTGGAAAGTACAATGTGCAGCTCTTTTGTATAAGGTTATCCAAGCGCTCGTCGACAAAGAAAGAAACAGGAGCACGCTGTGTCAAATCAATGCCAACTGAAGATTCTCTGTCTCCTGGTTTATTTTATAGTCCGAGAACAAAAAGGGTTTACAGGGGTGGTGGTGTCAACACAACCAATCACAGACATGTATACATTCAAAAGTACAATAGAAAAGGGGAGTGTATGTTTATGGAGAAACACGGCCGTGTGCACGAGACTCTAACTGCCAAGTGAAAGCAAAACAAAGCAACATGGCTACCACATAAATTCTCATTGACTCGGCCACGCATATTCACAAGCATGCACTCTCATCATAACCTGTTAGAGTGAATCCTATATAATATAGTTCATAAAAACCATATTTGATAGAGGTCTTGCTACTATTCCAGTGAATGGGACATTACTATATCTGCAAAAGACAATAGCAGCAGTATTTCAGTCATATGGATCAAATATAACAGAAAGTTGCCAGCCATTAATCCTGGTAAAAGGACAGATATTATTAAAACGATAAGAATTCCACATCACAAACATATCTCCACAGTGCAAGTCCTCCTTGCACTGCCATAGATCCGGACCGGCAGCCGCCGATAGGGATGATCAGGCTACAAGTACATTTAATGGAAGGTTTGCACAATTACAGGTCTTTCCTCAAGGCCAGTTAAAGCAATATTCGCTGTGCATAGCGATTACCGGTAAACTGAGACTGGGAGACCTAATGGCAATTTACCTAAAAACACATCCTAAAGAAATGTCCACAAATATTAATAACATTTCCACAACACTTCAGATCGGAGATCTCCCCCTGAGAACCGCCAGAGGATAAGAGGCGCAAACCCAGGTAGGTTCGGTATTTAGAGACCGCCATGAACCTAGAGATCTTCCAGAAGAAGCCCTTCAACCTCTTCTTCACTGCTTCCCACCACTCAAGGCAGGAGCAGTCGCTCTCAAGGAGTGAGGCTTGCTTTGAGAAGTCCTCATAGGCTTCCCTGACAGAAGAGTCCTCAAGCAGCGTCCCATTCAGACGCCAGATTCCACGCCCTTTCTGGGGAGTCTCAGCCACGTTCAAGGCTACAGACACCATACAGTGATTGGAGAACTCTACCACCTGCAGCTCTGGGACCGCAAAGACAGAGTCCCCCTTCAAAAAAAAAAACAAAAAACCTATCTAATCTACTCCTACAATTACCTCGGGCATAAGTGAAACCAATGAGACTGGGAAAGTGACGAACGTGCACATCCACTAATCCAGCTTCCTTAGCTATACTATTTAAAAATCTACTATCATACCCCAGCGGGCTTCCGGCACCTGTCCTGTCTTTAGGCCTAGTAACAGTGTTGAAGTCACCATGGAAAACCACTTGCTGGGATGAAAAAAGATCAGGCTTGACCGCCGTAAGAGGGCTCTTCCTTGCCCACTTGGTCTGCGGATCATAGAAACGTATAAGGTGAAGGGACAGCCCCCTCACAATAGCGTCTACCACCAAACATCTACCAACCTCCACCTCAATCACTCGTCGTCAGTCTACCAAACCAGTCTTAAAAAGGACCGCAACTCCGCTACAAGGCTCGGCCGCAAGAGACCAGAGGGAGGGCCCACATCTCTACTCCTTCTTTGCCAGATGCATCTCTGCCACCGATGCCAGACAGGTCTCCTGCAAAAATCAAATGTCAGCTTTAACCTGGCTCAAAGGCCATATAACGAGCACCTGTAGACTGAATGCTTGTGACATTAATGGTCGCAAGCTGGATTGGAGTGGTCACAGCCATCCTTAGTGATTAAAGCAGTGATGCTCCCTCCTACTATACCTTCAATGTTTCACTTCCCCAGGGGACCTCCTCATCCTCCCCTTCAGACTCCAATGAGAAGAGGACCCTGTACATGTTGGAGAGAGACAAACCCTCCATGCCCCGCAGACCTCCGAGCCCCCCTACCTGCCCACTAGTCAGCTGAACACACCTCTCCTCGGAGACTTACGCTTCCTCTTTCCCTGCTTTTCCCACCCCCCTATATTGCCACCCACCTCTGCAGCGCTTTCTTTACTGGAGGGACCACTAACCACCCCAGGCAAACTCCCCCCTCCAGCTGCCTAATAAATTCCAGAGCCGGACAGTCAATCTGGAGGACCCCCATAGCACAGTCCCCCCGAATGTCAGTGACCTAGCCAGGCTGAAGGGACACATTACGTGATATCATAGCATCTCTTGCCCCAGCTATGCCTTTCAAAATCCTGTCCAGGCTGTCCACAGTACTTTCCAGTCCTCCAGGCTCCTCTGTGACCGTTCCTGATGTCACTTCTGGTCCGGACCGGAAGTGCGGTACGCGGAAGTGGCTGGCACAAGAAACGTTGTCTCCAACCGCGGTCGCCATTTTAGGATCCTCCCCACTGCACTGGGCAGCAGCGGCTCAGAATCACCAGGAAACAAGACAGCGGGGACGAACAAGCTATCTGGCTTCTGCTTGCTTGAGCGACATCCATTGCTTCCAGACCCTGTGCCATCAACTGTATCTGAGCTGGTAAGGAACCTCCACCTGAACTATTTAATACAGGTGGGGAGGTAGTGGGCTTAGTGGGGGGGACCACATGGGAACCACTGGCTGTTTCAACCACCGGGGTTTCGGGCACACACTTATACCAGGGGTCACCACAGAACCTACTATCACAGGGACCTCCACAGGAACCTGCACCACCCCGGCTGCAACGACTTCAGCCGCATTACCAGCCAAGGATGAGGCAATGACCGTCCCCTCCATAGGTAAAGAGGTTTCACCCACAGCACTGCAGGCCTGCTCACGCTGGGTTACCATCATCTCAGCCTCTGGCAAACTCCCTGCCCCCAGTTTGTCAGCACCACTAACCTCACTGCAGAAGGGTTACTTTCATATTAGTTGCTTGTGATGCAAGCTGGGACCCCCTCACAGACTGGCTGCCCTTGGCGCTGGCCCTCCCAGGGCAACCACGGGATAGGTCACCAACACGATTCCACAGTCCCCGGAATTCGTCCTTCAGGACCATGATGTCCTTACTGAGTCCGGCCCTCTTGCTTCTCCCTGATCTGTCCCTCAGAGAGCACTCAGCCGGGCCATTTTTCCTTCAAAAATACTGGCAGATTTGCACCTTAGGCATCTGATTCTCCTTCTATGTCTTGAGCCTAAACATCCTTAGGAAATTTCTGTATATAAATGTATATAATGCAACTCAGTCCGTGTATCCTAATCCAGCATACTACACATTCAGCGGCGCTTGAACATACACTCTCAATGCATGTTAGCACAGTCCTTCAACATATCTGAAACAATTCATGATGTTCAAAATGAGCAAAGTCCAAACATAATCAGGAAACCAGATATAGTATGTAAGATCTTTCTCAGATGCAAGGCGCCAGTGTTTCCACACAAAGGTTGAAAAAGCCTTCACCACACCGTCTGTGCTCCCCTATGCAATGGACACTCACCACATTTCCCTTTAAATCAAGCCTGTATGCATAAGCTGCATGAGCCCTTGCTTCCGGTTAATCAGCCGTTTCCAAAGATTATCCTCCAACCAGGGATATTCACCAGGGTTTCCTCTAGCCTAGGACCAGGCACCGTATCTCATCCAAATGGAATTGCAAGCAAACAGGAAGCGGGACATAGCGTAATATTGCTTAAACTTTATTTTAATATACAGCATTCCCACTCCCCCTTCAATCTATCTGCTTACATTTCATAAAACTTTACACGCTTTGTAAAAGATATCTGGGACTAGGATGGTACCGCTGCTCGCCGACCGCGAGTCTAGGCATCTCCTTGTTACGGGATGTATCGCTCTGCAGCCGCCCGGTGAGTTCCGGAATCCCAGCTAGTACCTCCTTCCGTATCCAGGGTAGCAACGTACGTGCGTCTGACGCGTTTCGTCGCGTGGGACTTCAAGCGCCGCTGAATGTGTAGTATGCTGGATTAGGATACACGGACTGAGTTGCATTATATACATTTATATACAGAAGTTTATTCACAGTGGCTGCTGGTGTATTACAAGGATATACAGATTTTTATGATTTTATATGATCCGTAGGATATTTTGAATATTTTAAATAGTAGATATTTATTATATAATTATTGATTTTATCCTCAAACACTAATTTATTTATCCATAAGCGCCGGGCGGGTGGTTGGGGTTTTTTAGCTTCAGACATCTTTTTTAGAGTATCCTTAGGAAATTGCCTTACATTCCTTAGATGTGGTCAGGGCAATTCGGGTTTACCTGTTGGTGACTGAACTGATTAGGAAATCCGATTCTTTGTTTGTTCTTACAGATGGACCTCGTAAGGGGCAGGCTGCATCTGCTGCGACATTTTCTAAGTGGATCAGGCAGATAGTGGTGCAGGCCCTTCCCTGTTAAAGCACATTCTACGAAGGCGCTTAGTGTCTCCTAGGCCTTCCGTCATCAGGGGTCAGTGGTTCATGTGTGCAAGGAGGCTACTTGGTCCTCTGTACACACATTCACAAATTTTTATAAGGTGAATGTACTTGCATCTTTGGATGCGCCCATTGTCCGCAAAAATTTGCAGGCTGCGGCTGTGGAGGCTTCCGCTTTTTAAGGGTGAAAAATGTTTCTGGTGGTGAACTCCAGTTGTTCCTGGTTAAGCTCCTGTTGTTACCTGGTTGGCTATGTTTAGCCTTGTTGGGACTTCTACGTTTGTGTTTTTCCCACTCCTCATGTTGACACTGCTTTGGGAAATCCCAATGGTCTGCAGAATTAAAGCGGTGTCTGTCAGTGAACAAAAAAGAAAACTGGATTTTTGTCTTACCGTAAAATCCCTTTCTTTGAGGTTCACTGACACAGCACCCGCCCCTCTTTTGGGGTTGAGTAATTTGTTCTTCTGACACTGCTTGTTACAAACTGGAGGTCCTACAGCAGGAAGTGATGGTATACCCTCTGGGACTGCTCCAGGGGCATAACCAAAAAGGTTTCTGCCTAGTCCTACTGCTGAAGAGTGACAGTATAATACCCAATGGTCTGAAGAATTGAAGCTGTGTCTGTCAGTGATTCTCAGAGAAAAGGATTTTATGGTAAGACAAAAATCCAGTTTTTTTTGTATGTGCCCCATTCACACCACAATGCTTGTGTAATGTGCAGTGCGGAAAAATTCTGCATGTGTGCATTTTTACACAGCACACTCCCTCGGCACAGCAGCATGGTGTCACACTTCAAATAAATTTAATTTTAAAAAAATGTAATGCGATGTGCAGAAACATGTACAGTATCACACAGCTCCCTGCCAGTTCTTACACTACAGTTGCCTGCAATGTAAAACTCTGCGTTTTATCACGTGGGCTATTGTCTATTTTTGAAGGGCAGAATATAAAAAGCATCAAGTTCACACTACTACTCTGCCCTATTTTATATCCTTTAGTCCCCATTCACACTAGCCTGACAAGTTGCGGTGGGTCGCCTGCCATTGATTAGCACAGGACCCATTCTAATAGGAGCGACACAAGTCGCTCCGACTTAGAAAAAGAGTCCTGTACTACTTTGGGGCGACTTGCATAGACTTCAATTATATGAAGTCCGTGCATGTCGCGCCGAGGTCGCCCCAGCAAGTCGTGTCGCCCCTGTGTGAATGGGCTCTTAGCAGCTTCTTGGGAACCTTGTCCAGTTTAAATATAATATAATATTGACCTTTATTTCATTATACTAGGTCAACATTATCTGGTAAGTGTGCCAACTTTATCGATACAGGTGGAGTATGGTGTGAAGAGATCTAAACAATATTCTAGATACTGAATACAGAAAGTGGGAAACCTGTAACTACATTATTTTTAGGAACATGCAGAGAACCCGGAATCTTGAAAAATATAAAAACTGAGGCTGAACAAGGCTGTATTCAATGGTGATGTCTTTGGAACAATCTTCCCTAATGGAAGTGCCTGGGGTTAACCATTTCTACTGTGACAACCTGAAAAGATGTTGAAATAGAGCTCCGTAAAAGGAAACTCCAGTCAAAAACACACTTGAAAGATGGGCAAATAAATTATAACATCACTACATTCTCCTCCTGCTGAAAATCCTTCCAACCCGGCAAGGATATACACATAAAATAACAACAAAAATTAACATCGTTGTCGCCTTCTGCAGACCACTTCTCCAGAAGCAATCTATTACAGAGTTAGCTGCAAAGAAAGTATGGTTAGTAACAAATAGGCATCATGCTAACCAGTCTAGAATGAGCTGCAATCATGTCTGTCAGAACATGAGGTTGTACATAGTTCTGTACAGCATAGCAGGGTCTTCCCAAAGTGTCATAAGTAAATACCAGTGGAGGACGTCGAACACGATCTCCTCTCCTCAACCCCTCAGGCATAAATCCAGAGAACTCTGGGACAGCATTAGGCTGGCCATACATGATACAATTTTCTTATTCAATTTTCTTTAGATTTACCTTGAACAATGTAGTGCAAGGGAATGCCTTTAGGTTTGACCTCCTATTATATGGGTTTGGTAAATCTAAAGGAAAATTTGATAAGAAAATTGTATAGTGTATGGCCAGCCTTAGTGGGAAAACTTGGTGCTCCAACCATGCCTGGAACTGTAGGCACAAAATTTTGGACTGTTGGCTCAAAAGCAGGAGTAGCTGGGTTCAAACCTCCCCTCTGAGGGAGGCCCCCATCAGTACTAGGTGAAGGAACCTGTACAGGAGACTCTGGTGGAGGTGTAAACCAGTCACTGTCATCACTCTGGTCTCCACTGTTGCCACAAGGCACATCATTAGAATCTGTAGCAATGTCAGATTGTGGCTCCTCAATCAACAGTAGCAACTTGTGGTACCGGAAGCAAATGATTCCTATGCCAGGCTTTGATCTGACCCTCAGGTCCTCGAATCCTGTATACTGGAATCCTAGGCAGTTTTTCCACAACTTCAAACAACTCATTTCTCCAGCAATCAGCTAACTTATGTTTGGCTGAGGGTCCCAAATTGCAGAGAAACACTTTATCACCAGGTTGTAAGTCTTTGTAACGAACTTTGGAATCAAAACGCCTTTTATTGGCAGCACTTAATTTCGCAGCATTTTCCTCAGCCATCTGATAGGCCTCTTTCAAACTCTGTTTATAATAAGGAGAAAAGCCAGTGGATTCATGTCTGGTGCAATTGTAGGCATGTACCATAGCTCCCACATGTCGGCTCCAGGTCTGCTTAGCACCATTAGGGAGGTTACCCAACATGTTCAACAAGGTACGATTGAAACGTTCAGGGAGAGCATCACCCTCTAGATGATAAGGGGTGGTGCGGCTCTTGTTGATGTTAAGCAATGTTAACAGCTCTTTAATTAGGCGACTTTCAAAGTCCCGCCCCTGGTCAGTGAAGTTGATTTGGCAATCCATAGTGAACAAAAAACTTCTCCCACAGCACTTTGGCTACAGTTACTGCTTTCTGATCTTTGGTGGGATAGGCTTGAGCATAGCGAGTATAGTGATCAGTCACAATCAAAATATTTCCCACACCACTGCTGTCATTGTCAATACACAAAAAAGTCCATGCACACTAAATCCATGGGACCAGAACTTTTCAAGTGTTCCATAGGAGCAGCTCGAGTAGACAGAGTTTTCCGTTGCAGACATCTCACACAACGGCGGCAATAGTCCACAACAGCTTCCCTCATTCGTGGCCAAAAGAATCGGTCTTGGATTAATCCATAGGTTTTTTCAACTCCTAGATGCCCATGTTGATCATGCAAACTTCTCAAAACAGAGTTTCTATAGACTTGAGGGAGCACTAGCTGTCATAATTCATCAATTATTTTGAGCTTATCCCATTCCTCAAGATATCAGGTACTCTGCTCAGGTAGGTATTTTCTCATGTAGTTAGGATCTTTGCGGAAAACAGACTCTCTGACATGTCTGATTATTGGATCTCTTTTTTGTAGAAGTATCAGATCTTTCTTTTGCAGCTGGATGTTTTCTGGCACCCCTAAAGCAGTGGGACAGCAATACATGTTTGGAATACACTCTTCACCAGCTCCCAAGGAATCAATAGCTCGTAGGTCAGAGAAAACAATATTGTCTCCTTGTACAGCAGCTGTAGCACAATAGGCAGCCACAATAGGCCCAGGTACTTCCTCCCAGTCACTTTCTTCCAAGTTCATGGGTAATCCAGGGCGCCTAGAAAGAGCATCAGCCCCAATATTCTTGGGACCCGGCTTGTACTTGAGAGTGAACTGATAATTAGACAAGGCAGCAAGCCACCTATGACCAGTGGCATCTAGCTTATCTGTAGTCAAAACATAAGTGAGGGGGTTGTTGTCGGTTCTCACCTCAAACTGAGTTCCATACAAGTAATCATGCAGCTTTTCAACAATAGCCCACTTCAGGGCAAGAAATTCCAGTTTATGAACAGGATAATTATTTTCTGCTGGGCTTAGACTGCGACTGATATAAGCAACAGGCCTTAGTCCTCCTGGGTACTCTTGATGTAAGACTCCTCCCAATTCATCATAGCTGGCATCCACATGCAGAATGTATGGCTTTTGTGGGTCTGCATAAGCCAACACTGGTGCTTCTGTAAGACTTTTCTTAAGCTGTAGAAAAGCTTCCTCACAAGCAGAAGTCCATCTCTCACTGAAATGAGTTTTGCGGTTTGTGTCCATGCCAGGGGTTTCTTTGAGCAAGTCATTAAGAGGCCGAGCAGTCTTGGAATAGCCTCTAATGAATCGACGATAATAGCCACAAAATCCCAAGAAGGACCTCAGTTCTGTCAGATTTGTGGGACGGGGCCAGGTAACCACAGCCTCCACCTTAGCAGGATCAGTTGCTACCCCTTCTGCAGATACGATGTGACCCACAAAGTTTACTGAAGAACGAGCAAACTTACATTTGTCCAGTGAAAGTTTCAGACCTTCCTTCCTCAAACGATCTAGCACTTTAAACAGTCTTTGGTCATGCTCCTCCAGAGTGGAGCCAAAGACAATTATGTCATCAAGATAGACGATACATTGAGTGGGACAAAGGTCTCCCAGGGTCCGATCCATTAGACGTTGAAAGGTTGCAGGTGCACCACTAATGCCCTGAGGCATGCGAACAAACTGGAAAAATCCCAGAGGACAAATAAAAGCCGTCTTTTCTTGATCTTCCTCACTCATTGGGACCTGGTAATAACCAGATCTTAAGTCCATTACTGTGAACCATTTACTGCCTTGCAGGGCATCAAGAGCTTCCTCAATGCGAGATCTGGGACTGTTCGCCGATTTAGAGTCCTGTAGTCAACACATATTCGCACTCCACCATTTTTCTTTCTGACTACCACTATTGGGGATGCATACGGGCTTTTAGACTCAGCAATGATGTTTTCATCTTTCATTTTGTGAAAGCACTCTCGAACATCATCCAGATCTTTAAGAGGTATGCACCTGGATCTTTCTCTAAATGGGGTGCTATCTGTTAGGCGAATACTGTGCTGAATACTTTTTGCACACCCAACATCCATATCATCGGTAGAGAAAACATCATTGTATTCCATTAGCTGCTCTCCTAGTGCTTGTTGGTGCTCTGCAGGACTATCAGCATCATTCAAGTGAAAGTCTAATTTGGTTTCTCTTTCCTTCACTTTGGCAGTGTAGGAGCTAATGGTTTCCACTGGGTAACAATAGGCTACCTCTTTCCAGGCTGGTATTATAACTGGGTGTGTGGTAATGTTCCGGACAGTCACAACTTCCATTCTTGGACATTTTACACGATAGTCTTTCCTTTCTGGTACTATCTCCCAGCCGTTCTTTGCAGCCTCTTTTGTATCAGTCTCTAGCAAAAAGAAACTACCATTTGCACTATGTGAAATTTCCACATAAACCCGCAACACTCTTACTCCCCCTGCTGGAAGCTATATGGGACGCCATGGATTTCCCGCACACCCTCCAGGAAGATCAGGAGCAAAAGTTTGGCAGATATTTTGAAGTTCTGGAGCAACAGGCAGTGAAGGTATGGGAGTTCCCCGTTGGGGCTGAAGAAACCGTATGAAAGCAGCCTCAACAGCTTCAACATTGGAACCCACAATCATAGGAGCATACTCATTACCCCCAGGGGGAGGGCTCACATAAGCAATAACTTTAAGTGGGGGATCCTCCTCAGCTATCACGCCAGGAATGCGAAGCTCAACTTCTAGGCAACCATCCATAAAAACAGGATTTTCTCCCACACCATAAACAGGCAAAGTGTCCACAGGTTGCAAAGGGAGGTGGTTTAAGAGTTGTTGATAGAAGGGCCTGTATATGATCATCAGCTGAGAACCAGTATCAAACAGAGCAGTAGTGGGTATATCATTAACAAACAAATTGAAAGTACATCTGCGGCCTACCCCAGGTAGCTTGGTAAATGTTTGTTTTCTTGATCTTCCCTGTTTTCTTTGGTACATATGTCCAGCTTTACTGTGAATTTCAGAACTGTCAGCAAGCAGTGGACACTGACGAACTGTGTGGCCTGCTTGTCCACAGCGGAAACATTTAATGTGGAAGAGAGGCTTATCACTGGAGGTTTAATCAGCAGATAGAGCTCTAGGCTGTGGCAGTCTACCCACTTCTTTGTTCTTAGCAACAGTCTCATTTGTGTGCTCCATCCCAGAATTCTGTTTAACTTTGCTCTTGGAAGGGGTACTAAAAAGAATATCAGACTCCTGTCTCTTTACTTCAGTCATAGTTTCAGTGAAAGTAAAGTTCCTCTCTCTCAAAACAACTCTTAGAACTGGTGATATTGGGTGATGTGGCAGTAGCCCCTTTATTATTTGAGCAGTCCTTAATCTGTCAACATCTGTAGGGAGAGATGACCTTGTCAGTGAGCAATCTCCCCAGTAGTACTTCTAGCCTCCTCACAAACACAGAAACATCCTCTCCCTCTTTATGCTTTGTCTGTTTAAAATCAGCAAGCATCTGATCAGGGTCACGGTGCGGTCCATAAGCATCTGTCAAAATATCAATATATTCTTGAGCACTGGTACTCACATGAGTCTCCTTGTAAGCTCTGATGATAATGGATGCTGGTGGTCTTAAACTTTCCATGATGCGCTGTTTTTTCTTTTCCTCTGAGCAGGTCCATTCCTCTATCACTTGCTGTGCAAAATCTCTCCACACTTCAAAACTTTCTTCACCAACAGGGACAGGTAGCAATCCTGAAAAAGCCTTTAATTTGCGATAAGAATCAGCATGTAAATTCTGGGCAATGACTTCAGTGACTTTTAGCAGCAGATGCTCAATATCTGTTTCCTGCTTAACAGCGGCAGCAGTCAACATTACAGTTTCTCCTGATGAAGCAGTTGTATTCAATGGTTCACACTTATCAGGCAGGGCTGGTAACTTCCGCCTTACTGGAGGTGAACTTACTGGAAATACTACAGCACAACCAATTTCTTCAGCCCCTTTCGGATATATACAAAAGGGCCCTTTAACTGGATTTAAATCCACCTCACTGAGACAGAGATAATGGGTATACAGTTCATAACTCTCATCTTCCTCTCTTTTATGCACAGGAGCGGCATACCGCAAGGTTTAATTTGCTTTTAGTGCCTCCTGCAGTTTGTGGACGCTCACACGGATAGGTACATATGAAATAGCAAATGTCCTTTTAGGTGGCAGTCCCTCTTCCAGGGCCCACTGCCTCACAGCTTCTGTAGATAACAATGACATGGTCGTTCCTTAATGTCCTGATCCAAGATTTGTATCTCAGCAGTGCCTCCAAATGTAGCGCTATTTTAATCACTCTTGGCGGCTACTGGGATACGATGACGCCACCTGTGTAGTATTTAGGAGCAGAGTCTATAATATAATCTGTGTGATCAGGACAGGATTTATAGTAAGCGCCAGTGCCTCCACTCAATCAGGGCTTGTGATTAGCAAGTGAAATCCCAATTGAGAAAACATATCCATATACACAGTAATCCACACAGCAGAGTGTTTAAATGTCCATGTATTGAAGAAATAACATTCAGTGAACCATACAACATAAGATATTTTCCTCAGGAACATGAAATCATTAGCAGTGTCTCTGTGTGTCTCAGTGAGGGGATGTTACAGCACTTACAGTCTGTTCTCCAGCAGGAAAAATGTCTGTGTCTCCTCATGTCTCTCTTTTTCCCCAGTCTTACCCAGAAATCCTTGCTCTGCCCTTTTTGATGACCTCATCCTTCTTGCAGAGAGAGAAAGAGAGCACAGCAGCCATATTGACAAAGGGCAAAAACAAGCACTGCATAACAGGAATACACACTTGAAAAATGGGCAAAAAAATTATCACATCACTACATTTGTATGCTAAATATCTTTATATTTGATAATATTAATTTTCTGTTTAGCTGCTTGTGTAGCTTAGAAAGTCTTATCCAAGCTGGACAATCAGCTTCTTCCTATTCTTCACTGACAATGCTATTTCCTGTTATCTGTATTTTGCTAAGCTGTCTTTCACTTACTGAAAAGGTTACTTTCAAAGTCGCATAGATGGCAATGGGTGCCATTGATTAGTCGCACTAGTGGAAATGTAGACTTAGTGTGGTTGCCTGTACCATGATCATTGTAGACTGTGAGCTGAGACCCCAGAGCACTTCCAGCTACACTGACAGTTCCCACCCCCCATGTCCAGCTTCCTGCGGTAATCTTCATTCAAAGCCCAGCACAGTTATACTGTATATATGTGCACCTCCTTCATTTACTCATAAATTAGGATGTACAATGCATCCTTCTGATGAAAGAAGACTGGGCGGGAACCTATGATCAGCTCCTCCCATCCTGTATATGCCCACTGGCTACACAGGAACAGTGCCCCTCCCTGGAAGTTATTTGAGAATATCATCTTTGATGAAACGCGTCAGGTCACGGCGTGCTGACGTCACCTTCACGTTGCTGTCCACGAGGGACGGGCGAGCGGAGCCGTCCGGCCGGCGGCTTTTTACCTCTCTGCATTTGGCCTAAATCATCTGACTGTTTGTAAGTGCACAATTTTTTCTTTTAATAAATACATCCGTGGGTTTTATACTATGGCGTGTTTCCATATATTCCATATACTCCATGGCTGATCCAACACCGTCCATTTGAGTTCCCTGTGAGGAGATATATCGAATTGGTTTCTTCCATATCCTTCCTGCCTCTTTATCATCAGGAGTCGGTAAGGGTGTTTTATCCACTAGAGGTGTTTCCCCCACTTGTCTGCATGGTTGAGTTACATCTATCCAGTTACTTATAAGCTCTCCATATTCATCCTTGTGGTAAGCTGCTGTCTTATTGGGGGTACCCCCCTTTTTGGTGCATCTGGTGTTTCTCCCTTTCACTTTGGTAAGGAGTACCTATTGAGGCTCTGTGGTATCCTTTCATCACGTTTCCTTTTACCACGGGAGCAGTGGTGTTCCCATTTCACTTCGGGTGTTTTTCCATACATATTTTTTGGTTTTACGCTATGGCGTTCTGTTTTCTTTTATCACACATGTCACCACTCCATTGAGGGATCCGCGTTGGAACCTGAGAGCCCACCTGGATCCAACTCCTGAGACGCATTGGAGTTATATTGATGGGCTTTTATTTATCCTATTTCCGGTAAGCGGTACCTGCACAAGTTACCTGATTTTGTTTCCATATTTCTGGACATTACACGGACTTTTTTCAACTTCACCATACAATCAACTTGTACACATCATTCACAGCGCAACTTATTTTTACATTGGACATTTTTTGGGTGCTAGTCTCACTTGAGGTTGCTGCTTTTACACTATTTTTGGATTAGCGCAGTTGTTCTTCCTTTTTTATATAAGTTATGTCACTAGCTTTCAGTAACCACACCCGCTTGCTGTACTTGGACTCAGCAGGAAGATGGATTGAAGTCATATGACAGCACTGAATACTGCAAAATAAAGGGACATTCTGACATATAAGGCTGACCTCCGCTCACATTAATGATTGCAGGGGAGAATTTAGGGTATTAGGCTGGACTTCCGCTTTAAAGTGAAAGTAAAGTCATTTTTCTTTTTTTTTTTACTTGTACCTTCAGGTAAGTCTATAATAAGGCTTACCTGTAGGTTATGGAGATATTCACACTGCAAGCAGCCGGTGATGTCACCCGCGCATGCGCTCTGATAGAAACGCATACCCCTGCCGTCCCTTTAGAGCTCAGTGCTGTGGTCTGTGACTCCCGCAATCGTGCAGGAGTCACGGCATCGCAGCGAAAGAGATGGCCTGAGGACGCAAACTCAGAAGGAAGACCAGGGGAAGATAGAAGCGTTTTGGAAAGCTTTGTTCTAAGGTAAGTTTCTCTATCGTCCATTGACAGACGCAGTCTCATCTTCATGAGCTGTGTGGGTTATGCTGCCAACCGCAGGAGTAGTCTAGGCAGTAAGTTAGTACAAAGTTTTTACATATACACACCCACGGGGCTGTCCCTCCAGACCTAACCCTCACAGACACAGCCCAGCAAATCAGTTTGTTTCTGCCTAGAGAAGGAGTAGGACTTTCCTGCTGGGACTCCCGTCTCAGTTTTTTGTATTCTTTTCAGAATATTTTCTTTTATTTCTCTTTACTCACATGCTAGCTAGTGTTCAGGGAAGAATTTCCTGGTGATCTACAAGCAACGATGCCGGCTGGGGCTTCGCACTGGATAAGCTAGATCCTTATGGTCCCCCCCCCAGTCTGGCCTATAAGCGTGAACAGATTATTGTCCAGCACTAGGCCTTGCCACGACGGTGCCCCTTTTCCGGATGGGGACGAGCCTGTGAGCGGATGCCTCGCCAGGACACGATGACCTGGAACGCATTGAGTCGCAGTGTACCCCTCGGCTGGCAGCACCCCCACTTCAAGTGGGAGGCAATCTGCCCGGAGCAGAGCCCACCCGGTCCATGGTATGATGAGTGAATGTGCGCCCCTGCTGGCCTTGGGGAGATGTGGGCCCTCTCCTGGGGATTTGTACCTCCTGAAAGATCCCCCTGGCCTGCCCTGGGGGGGGGGGTGGCATGATACCTTGGACTTGCTGGTTCCTGTTGTGGAACCCGAAGGCCTTCATAGTGTCAGTCCATGGCCGCATGGCTCGCCATGGGTGCTGCAATCTTAAGTGTGGGCAATGTAGTTTTTTCCCCATAGACTTGTATGGGGCAGCCATTTTCCCTGAGCTTCCTATTGCAACTGTGTGGGCAACCATGTTTGTGTAGCCTTTGTGCTGCACTGAGCAGCGTGACCTTTCATTCAGGCGAGATCACTGGTAGACAACAGGCTTGGCAGTGGCATGCAATGCCAAGCCGCTGCAAGCAAAGCCAACAGAATACTGGGATGCATAAAAAAGGGGATTCACTCCAGAAATAAAGAGATTATTCTCCCACTCTACAAGACTCTGGTCCGGCCACATCTGGAGTATGCTGTCCAGTTCTTGGCACCGGTCCTCAGGAAGGATGTGCTGGAACTGGAGAGAGTCCAGAGAAGGGCAACAAAAATTATTAGGGGAATGAAGGACATCAGCTATGAGGAAAGACTACAAGCACTGGACTTATTCTCTCTCGAGAAGAGACGATTGAGGGGGGATATGATATCAATGTACAAATACTGTACTGGCGACCCTAGCATAAGGAACAAACTATTCAGAGAAAGGGAATACAATAAGACACGTGGCCACTCACTAAAACTAGAGGAAAGGTGGTTTAACCTTAAAATACGTAGGGGGTTCTTCACTGCAAGAGCAGTAAGGATGTGGAATTCTCTCCCATAAGCAGTCGTATCAGCAGGGAGCATTGATAGTTTCAAAAAACTATTAGATGGGCACCTTAAAGACCACAACATAGAGGGGTATACAATGTACGGTTAACAGCAAACACACACATCATAGGTTGAACTGGATGGACAGATGTCTTTTTTCAATGTCACTAACTATGTAACTATCACTTCCTGTGCTCTTTCCTGCTGCTGGCCGAGGTCATTTCCTGTCTCTTTCTGCATGCTGCTGGAACGATCAGGAGGACTTTTCAGGAGGCTCCCAGAAGTCTCAGAAAGCTGGCAAGGTTTTCCCTTGACAAAATACAAAATAAATTATTCAGCGCTCAATCACTTCTTAACCTAGGAATAGCAGCTGAACACTTAATTAAGGTCAAACCGAACAAACCTTAATAAACAATATAAACAAGAAGAATGGTGCAGCGCTTAAAATTGACAATCATAAAAATATAAATAGTCCATAAAGTCCATAGAGGAGAGATGTTAAATTAAGATGCCCTTAATGTGAGCAAAGGGGTAAACAAGACACCAATTTGTGAACTCTTCCACCAGAATTACTGCCTCTCACCTCCAGTCCCTGACCACCAAGGGTCATTTGGCATGAATTTCTGACAAATCCTGAGTTTCCACACTAGACCACCAGGGGTCAGCAGAAAGACAAGATAGGGAATTGCACAAAATCTCCACACCTCCACATCATTCCTGGACTTGGCTCAAACAGACCGTCATACAAGGAGAGAAATAAACCAATCTAAGTGCTCTCTGTCATCCTTGATAACGTTTATTAATAAGAGATTAAAATTACTTACAGACAAAGCACTGTCTCAGTGCTTAATGTAGGCATATATGAGATGTGTACAATGCCTACATTAAGCACTGAGACAGTGCTTTGTCTGTGAGTAATTTTAATCTCTTATTAATAAACGTTATCAAGGATGACAGAGAGCACTTAGATTGCTTTATTTCTCTCCTTGTATGACGGTCTGTTTGAGCCAAGTCCAGGAGTGGTGTGGAGGTTTTGTTCCATTCCCTATCTTGTCTTACTGCTGATCCCTGGTGGTCGAGTGTGGAAACTCAGGATTTGTCAGAAATTCATGCCAAATTACCCTTGGTGGTCAGGGACTGGAGGTGAGAGGCAGTAATTCTTATGATGGAAGGATTCACGAATTGGTGTCTTATTTAACCCTTTTCTCACATTAAGGGCATCTTAATTTAACATCTCTCCTCTATGGACTTTATGGACTTTTTATACTTTTATGATTGTCAATTTTAAGCGCTGCACTATTCTTTTTGTTTATAAGGTTTTCCCTTGTCCCGACACTTTTCACAATATTGTGAATGACCAATGGCGGCGCGTTGTAATGTTCTGGTACCTCTGGTACCCTTATTCCACTTTCCATTCTGTGTATGCGTCCCACCATTCTCTTCTGGTAGGTGCGCATACACCTTTAAGACCGATGCTGTCATCACTGAGCGCCGCAGAGCGGCTATTTCAACCGCCGGCGTTCTCACTCACATGTTCGTTCAACCTGCCTTGCATCTATGCTTACAAGCGTGTCTCGCTGTGGAACCTCGCTACAGATCCCTGTATCTCGCTACCAGGATCACTTCCTCAGACCCGAACCTCGCTACTGATCCCTGTATCTCGCTACTGGATCACTTCCTCATCACCGGACCCTTCTACTACTATACTATAGTGATAAGTACCCCGCAGGGGAAACCTCCATAACTTACACTACTACTATTGCATTAAGGACTGTTACTACCTATCCATACTATCCTATCATCTGCACTGTTACATAGATTGCTAGCTCTTGAGACTACTACCATCTATCATCTGCACTGCTGCATAGATTACTAGCTCTTCTGTCTACTACCATCTATCATCTGCACTGCTGCATAGATTGCTAGCTCTCCTGTCTACTACTATCTATCCTTGCACTGGGTTAGTCTATCCTGTATTTGTCATCTGCTGTCCTCACCACCTGTTAGCATACTCGATACTAACCTATCTGCATTCCTAAATACCATCTTGAACTCTCCTGTACAAACCTATCAAGTGCTTACCATCCTTGTCACTGTTCACACCTGTCCCTTCAGCACATCACCTTCATACTATCATATACATCCTATCACTCCAGGAACATCTCATTGAGTGTGTATATATCTGTATGTTGAAGCTGACAGGCCCACGGTGATGAGTCCTGGAGAGTTGGATCTGGTATTCAACACATCTCTACATGACTACTGAGTGGAGATTTTGCAGCTGTAAATCCAGCCTATAACAAAAACGCAGGAGCGTTACAGATTGAACGAACCTTAAAAATGGATTCAGCAGAATTACTCACTCAAGTGACACAATTAACACAACAAGTAAAAGCGTTAATACTTGCTCTGACTGACGTACAAGAAAAGAATCAGACTTTAACACAGCAGGTAACCCAGCTCTCACGGCTTACTGCTGTTCAGCCTCCTGAACCTAAAATAAACCCCCCTCTAGTGTTTACAGGCGACCGGAAAAAATTTCGGGAATTCAAAAACGCATGTCAATTGCTTTTTTTGTTAAAGCCTCGTACATACCCCACTGATCAAATAAAAGTCTGTACCGTTCATACTTGACGGGTGATCCACGGGCCTGGGCAGACTCTCTCTTTGAGAATAATGATCAGATTCTCAACACCTATTCTTTATTCCTAGCGGAACTCACCAGCTTATACGATGACCCCAATAGGCAGAGTACTGCTGATATGCAGTTGAGGGCCTTGAAACAAGGAAGGAGACCTGTAGAAGACTTTGTATCTGAGTTCAAAAGAAGGACCCTTGATTCAGGGTGGAATGACACATCTTTGCGAACTCAATTCAGACTCGGGTTATCGGAAGCTGTTAAAGACGAGCTCGCCCGAGTGGATTTACCTGGCACCTTGGAGGCCTTGATACAACTTAGTATCAACATCGACAGACGACTGCGAGAAAGAAGGGCTGAAAAGATGGGAATGCCATTGTCTAGTCCTTCTCGGATTTCGGCCGTTGACCCTACTCCCATGGATGTAGGAACCATACGCCCACCTTTAACGACTACTGAACGAGCTAGAAGAACATCCAGAAATCTCTGCATGTATTGTGCATCCCCGGATCATTTGATAAGCACCTGTCGCCTTGTTCGCAAAAAAGAGGGTGAGTGTTCACATGTCTTGCTGGGAGGATTAACGACTTCCTTTTCTAACCCCTATCTTTTTGTTCATTTAATATTACAGTGGGACCAAACTAGGATCACCACCAAGGCTATGGTCGACACTGGATCTTGTGGAAACTATATTGATACACTCTTTGTTACCTTAAATAAAATACCTATTATTTCAAAATCTAAGCCTGTTTCTGTTAGTTTCATTAATGGTATTCCACTGTCTTCTGGTCCAATCACCAACCAGACACAGGCACTCCTTGCCACTACCAACGAGTCACATGTGGAGACCATCACTTTTGATATACTATCCTCACCCCATTTTCCTATTATTTTGGGACTTCCCTGGTTACACACACACCAACCAATCATAGATTGGAAAAAACGGACTTTGGTTTTCCCTTCTCACTATTGTGAGAATACATGTAACCTCCCATCTTATGGGAAGATTCTGTCTGTGGTGTCAGATGAAATTGCACCACTATGCTCTCAGGATCTGTCCGAAGTGTTCCTTGAGAAAAATGCTCAAGTGTTGCCTCCCCATAGGGATTACGATTGCACTATCGATCTACTCCCTAACAGCAAATTGCCTTTCGGACATGTTTATCCCCTTTCACAGGATGAACTTTCTCACCTCAAGGAATACTTGGATGAGAATTTGACAAAAGGGTTCATTAGACCCTCTACTTCTTCCACTGCTGCAGGACTTTTCTTTGTCCGCAATAAGGATTCCAGTCTCAGGCCTATTATCGATTATAGGCAATTAAACACGATTACGATAAAGGATCGATATCCTTTGCCGCTTATCCCTGAACTTATTGAACAAGTGCGTGGGGCAACTTATTTCACCAAATTAGACCTGAAAGGGGCATACAACCTAATCCGAATCCGTGACGGGGATGAGTGGAAAACAGCATTCAGAACCAGATACGGACTATTCGAATACCTTGTGATGCCATTCGGGCTATGTAATGCTCCCGCAGCTTTCCAAAGATTCATAAACGACATCTTTAGAGACTTACTTGATGTCTGTGTTGTAGTATACCTAGACGATATACTTATCTATTCTCGATCTATGCCTGAACACATAAAACATGTAAGACTTGTGTTGTCCAGACTGCTCTCACACAGTCTATACGTGAAATTAAAAAAATGCCTATTTCATAAAGAAGAAATATTATTTCTAGGATACTTCATATCCAAAACTGGAATTAAGATGGATATGAGTAAGATATCCTGTATTCTAGACTGGCCTATACCAACAACTCGTAAGGCCCTACAGCGATTCCTAGGATTCTCGAACTTCTATAGGAAGTTCATCAAGAACTTTTCCGCCATTGTGAGACCTCTCACACAACTGACAAGTATAAAAAAACCATTCAAATGGTCAGAAGAAGCAAATCAAGCTTTCTGCTTGTTAAAATCAAGCTTCACTTCTGCTCCCATACTACGCCATCCAGACCCATCCCTCCAATATATTCTAGAGGTAGATGCGTCAAATATGGCAGTAGGAGCAGTTCTCTCCCAACGACCAACAAAACTTCATCACTCCACCCAGTTGCTTTCTTTTCAAAATCACTAAGCAGCCCAGAGGTGAATTACCCAGTGGGTGAAAAGGAGTTGCTTGCCATAAAATTGGCACTGGAGAATTGGCGACATCTGCTCGAAGGTACCCAGTTACCAATACTCATATATACAGATCATAAAAACCTTCAATACCTCCAGACTAACAAGACTCTTTCCCACCGGCAGGTACGATATTCATTATTCTTTTTAAGATTTAATTTCTTAGTGACCTATACGCCTGCAGACAAAAATAAAAAAGCGGATGCGCTATCACGACTAACCGAAGATAACTGCGCCGAAATCCCTTCCATTCCCATAATACCCTATGAACGCATTATTGGTGTTGTCCGATCCTTGAAGGAAGAGATTTTGCACAGTATAGGAATGGATTCACCTCCACCACAACTAAGTACTGATGCAGAAGGCTTCCTCTATTACAATGACAAACTTTACATACCCCCTACTATGCGCACCAAGATCTTGGAGTTATCGCATGATGTACCCATGGCAGGACATATGGGTATGACGAAAACCTTCAATTTGCTCACCAGGCAGTTTTGGTGGCCTGATATGAAGACGTCTGTACAAAAATTTGTTTCTTCATGTGACATCTGTGCAAGGTCCAAAATTGACACTACAAAACCATCTGGACTACTTTGTAGTCTACCAATACCCCAGTTTCCATGGGAAGTTGTGTCCTTAGATTTCATAGTAGAACTACCACCTTCCAAAGGATTTAATACCATCCTAGTGTCAGTGGACCACTTGACAAAGATGGCACATTTCATCGCTATCCGTAGACTACCTTCATTCAAACAAACAGCGGAACTACTGATGAAACATGTGTTCAAGTTGCATGGAATTCCAAAGACTCTTTTGTCCGACCGTGGTTCACAATTTATCTCTAAATTTTGGCAAGCACTTTGTCAAATTTTACGCATTGAGCGAAAGCTCACTTCTCCCTACCATCCTCAGACCAACGGACAGACTGAAAGAGTCAACCAGTGCATTGAGCAATATCTACGCTGCTACACATCATACCTACAGGATGATTGGGTGGATCTCCTTCCTCTAGCGGAATTTGCTTACAACAACGTAACCCACAGTACTACGAAGCAAAGTCCGTTCTACTTGAACTATGGGTTTCATGCCACTCTTCTTCCACCACGCATCCTGCCATCGAGTAACCCAGTAGCCTCGGATTACCTTACCCAAATAAAAGACTCTTTGGGTTTACTCAATACTACCATATCACACGCTCTTAGTCAACAAAAAAGGTACTACGACCTTCGTAGAAGACCTTCTCCTCAGTATGTTATTGGGGACCTCGTTTGGCTATCAACAAAAAATTTAAGATTAAAGATCCCTAGCAAAAAGCTTGGGCCTTTATTCTTGGGACCCTTCCCAATCAGGAAACTAATTGGAAAAGCTGCAGTACAGCTCACCTTACCAGCAGATCTCAAGATCCATCCCATCTTCCATGTGTCGCTATTGAAGCCACATGTTCCTAACCAAGGAATAAGGCCTACCATCCCACCTCCACCTCCTGTACAAGTTGAAGGCGGAGAAGAATTTGAGATAAAGGAGATTCTGGATTCTCGTATCCACAGAAGAAGACTCCAATATCTAGTACGATGGAAGAACTATGGGCCCCAAGACGACACCTGGCTGGATACCTCTGATATACATGCCCCTAGACTGATTCAAATTTTCACTCTAAATACCCGGAAAAACCAGTTCTAGAGGCCTTCCGGAGCCGGCCTTAAGGGGGGGGGGGTACTGTAATGTTCTGGTACCTCTGGTACCCTTATTCCACTTTCCATTCCGTGTATGCGTCCCACCATTCTCTTCTGGTAGGTGCGCATACACCTTTAAGACCGATGCTGTCATCACTGAGCGCCGCAAAGCGGCTATTTCAACCGCCGGCATTCTCACTCACATGTTCGTTCAACCTGCCTTGCATCTATGCTTACAAGAGTGTCTCGCTGTGGAACCTCGCTACAGATCCCTGTATCTCGCAACCAGGATCACTTCCTCAGACCCGAACCTCGCTACTGATCCCTGTATCTCGCTACTGGATCACTTCCTCATCACCGGACCCTTCTACTACTATACTATAGTGATAAGTACCCCGCAGGGGAAACCTCCATAACTTACACTACTACTATTGCATTAAGGACTGTTACTACCTATCCATACTATCCTATCATCTGCACTGTTACATAGATTGCTAGCTCTTGAGACTACTACCATCTATCATCTGCACTGCTGCATAGATTGCTAGCTCTTCTGTCTACTACCATCTATCATCTGCACTGCTGCATAGATTGCTAGCTCTCCTGTCTACTACTATCTATCCTTGCACTGGGTTAGTCTATCCTGTATTTGTCATCTGCTGTCCTCACCACCTGTTAGCATACTCGATACTAACCTATCTGCATTCCTAAATACCATCTTGAACTCTCCTGTACAAACCTATCAAGTGCTTACCATCCTTGTCACTGTTCACACCTGTCCCTTCAGCACATCACCTTCATACTATCATATATATCCTATCACTCCAGGAACATCTCATAGAGTTGGATCTGGTATTCAACACATCTCTACATGACTACTGAGTGGAGATTTTGCAGCTGTAAATCCAGCCTATAACAAAAACGCAGGAGCGTTACACGCGTTAAGCACGTGTTAGTTGTGCCAAAACGCTTTAAACGCCAGTATCCTTTTGTTTCAAAAGTTGGACAGTGCCACCTAAAGTGGACCATCCTGTCTCCAGATTAAACAAATCTACTCTTGTGCCTGTGGAAGATTCCCCGTTTTTTACGGATCCAGTGGACAGGCAGTTGGAATCCCTTTCCCGCCATCTTCACGTGTTGGCGGGTTCTATTTTGAAACCAGTGTTTGTGTCTATTTTAGTCTCACAGACGGTGACGGAATAGATTAGGGGTTTGAGGGAGTCTTTGGACCCCAAGACTGTTCTTCCAGAACAGCTGGAACTGTTGGACCAGGTGATCCAGGCTCTGGTGTTCTTGTGTGATGCGTCTATGGATGCAGCTCCCCTGGTGGCCAGGGTTTCGGCCGTGGACATTGCCTTGAGACACATGGTTTGTCTGAAGAGCTGGTCGGCTGACCAAGCTACTAAGAAAGCCCTAGCTGACCTCCCCTTTCTTGGAGAGTGTTTGTTTGGCGACTCATTGGATGAGTTGATCAAGGGCTTGACTGGCGGGAAGAGTACTCTTCTTCCTCAATCCTCCAAGGGTAAGACTCCCCCCGTACTTAGCGGGGTCCCTCGTTTTCTGCTCACAAGTGTTTTTTTCGTGCCTCTGGGGTGCAAGAAAAAGGTAAGCAGTTCAGAGCTTCTGGAGGGGCTAAAAAGCATTGGGGCAAGCCCAAGGCCAGTCAGTCCGGTGAGGCTGACAAGTCCTCTTCAGCATGGAGGGGCGCCCTCACCCGGCTCAGGGGTGGGGGGGCATCTGTGCTTCCTCCAGGAACCCTGGACTTCCTTCATTTAGGAAGATTGGGTTTACAAACTTATTTGTTCTGGGTACAAGGTAGCATTCTGGTCCCGGCCAGGGGACAGGTTTTTTTCAGTCAAATCTTCGCCTGTCTCCAGCGTGTTTGAAGGATCCGCGGCAGGCTGTGCAAGATCTTCTGGTACAAGGGGTGTTTGTGCCGGTTCCTCAGCAGGAACGCTCTCAAAGTTTCTATTTAAACCTGTTCACGGTGCCCAGAAAGGAGGGCAAGGTGTGTCCAATTCTGGATCTCAAAGCTCTGAACCGATTTGTGCGGGTGCAGAAGTTTCAAATGGAGTCCGTACGGTTAGTGGCGGCATCATTGAATCAGGGGGACTTTCTTGCGTCCATCGATCTCAAGGATGCGTATCTCCACGTCCCCATTTTCAAGGGACACCGGCGATTTCTCAAACTTACAGTGGCAGAGGAGAACTTTCAATTTGTGGCTTTACCCTTTGGTCTCCCCTCGGCTCCCAGAGTGTTTACCAAGGTCCTGAACCCTGTGCTGGCCTTGTTACGTCGGTGAGGTATCTCAATTGTTGGATATCTGGATGATCTCCTGTTGCGAGCAGACTCTCATTCGGATCTGTTGGGCAACATCTCTATCATGATTCAGACCCTTTAAGAATTCGTTTGGACTTTCAATTTCATAAAATCTGCTCTGACGCCATCAGTATGGGTCACTTATCTGAGGATGACTCTCGACTCTGCTCTGGCAAGGGTCTTTCTCCCCCTGGACAAAATTCAGAAGCTGCAAAAGCAGTCAGGTTGCTGATGTCGACTGATCAGTCCTCCTTGCAGGCTTGCATAAGGGCCCCGGTTGCTCAGTCTCACTCGAGACCTTTGCAAAAGGAGATTCTGGCGAAATAGAACAGAGATCCTCGGTCATTGGACCAGAAGATTCACTTGAGCCATCTAACAAAGTCAGCTCTTTCTTGGTGGCTCCGGTCACCTGCCCTGTGCCATGGCAAGTCCTTCCTGCCGGTGTTTTGGACGGTGGTCATCACGGACGCCAGCCTGTCAGGCTGGGGTGGAGTGCTGGGGAATCTCTGTGCCCAGGGGACTTGGGCGATGGAAAAGTCTTCCTTGCTGATCAATATTCTGGAGCTAAGAGTCATCAAGCTCTGGCTGCTTCACTGGAAGGGTCGGCTATGCGTCTCTCCGGTTCGGATACAGTTGGACAATGCCACGGCCGTGGCTTACATCAATCATCAAGGGGGCACCAAGAGTGTCCTGGCGGCCAACGAGGTGGCCGAGATTCTGTTTTTGGTGGAACAAAATGTCCCGGCTCTTTCCGCAGTCCACTTTCCAGGGATGGGGAACTGGCAAGCAGATTACCTCAGTCGTCAGGTGTTGGATAAAGGAGAATGGTCCCTTCATCCGGAGATGTTTCATCTCCTGTGTGCCCAGTGGGGGACTCCGGAGGTGGATCTGTTTTGCGTCTCACCTCAACAGGAAAGTTCAGCGGTTAGTAGCCGGGTCTTGGGATCCTCTGGCCAACGCCACAGACACTCTGGTGGCTCCTTGGAGCCAGTATCGGCCGATTTATGCTTTCCCTCCGCTCGTACTCCTGCCGAGGTTTCTTCGCCAGGTGTCAATGGAAGGCATTCCAGTCATTCTGGTGGCACCAGACTGGCTTCGGCGGTCTTGGTACGCAAACCTGGTAAAAATGGTCGTAGAAACTCCATGGAGACTTCCTCTGCGGGAAGATCTACTGTCTCAAGGACCGATCTTCCATCCTGCTTTACTGTCGCTGGCTTTAACGGCTTGGCTATTGAAAGCAAGGTGTTGAGGGATAGAGGTCTGTCTGACTCAGTGATTCCTGCCCTTTTGAAGGCCAGGAAGTCGACTTCCAGGAAGTTCTATCATTGAATGTGGAAATCGTACATTTCATGGTGTGAATCGCTGCAGCTGCACCCTCGCTTGTTTTCTATAGCTAGGGTTTTGGCCTTTTTAACAAAAAGGGGTTGAGCAACTCTTGGCGTTGGGTACTATCAAGGGCCAAGTGTCGGCCTTGGCTGTTTACTTCTAACATCCGTTGGCCACTAATAGCTTGATTCACACTTTCATCCAGGGGTGCATCATCTGGCTCCTCCGAGGAGATCCCCGTTATGGCCGTGGGATCTCAGTCTGGTTTTGGCTGTTCTTCAAAAGCCTCCCCTTCAGGGAGATTTATCTGCTTTCCTTGTCACAGAAGGTTGCCTTCCTAGTGGCTATTACTTCTGCTCACAGAGTCTCTGAGTTGGCGGCGCTATCCTGTCGTTCACCTTATTTGGTGGTCCACAGGGATGAAGTGGTCCTCCGGCCCAAACCGTCTTTTCTCCCTAAGGTGGTGTGGGATTTTCACCTTAATGAAGACATTGCGTTGCCTTCCTTATGCCTGAAGCCTAAGCATCCCAAGAAAATTTTCTTGCACTCTCTGGATGTGGTTCGGGCAGTAAGGGTTTATCTGATGGTTACTGAGTCCTTTAGGAAATTGGACTCTCTCTTTGTCCTTACGGACGGTACTCGCAAAGATTTGGCTGCGTCTGCTGCGACCATTTCGAGATGGATCAGGCAGACGGTTGTTCAGGCTTATTCACTCAAGGGTCAGGTTCCTCCATTCCCTGTGAAGGCTCATTCTACTAGAGCACTGAGTGCCTCTTAGGCTTTTCGCCATCAGGCCTCGGTCGTACAGGTTTGTAAGGCAGCGACTTGGTCGTCTTTGCACACATATTTACCATATTTACCAAATTTAACAAGGTGGATTTGTTGGCTTCTTCAAGTGCCTCTTTTAGCCTCAAGGTTTTGCAGGCTGCTGTTCCATAAGAGAATGTTTTTTTCTTATTCTCTTAGGGGTTTTTTTACCTGGGTGAGCTCATGTTGTTTTGGTTGAGCTTTACGTTACCCAGATGGCTAGGTTTAGCCTTTGGATATTACGTTACTTTATGGTTCCGTTTTACCCACCCCTCATGCCTATACTGCTTTGGGATGTCCCACATAGCTCATGAAGATGAAGCTGCGTCTGTCAATGGATGATAGAGAAAATACGATTTTTGTAAGATCTTACCGTAGAATCTTACCGTAAAATCTTTTTCTCTGATGTCCATTGACAGACGCAGCACCCATCCCTCTGATGGGGATGTTTTTTTTGTCTTCACTTCACAACTAAACTGATGTGCTGGGCTATGTCTGTGAGGGTTATGTCTGGAGGGACAGTCCCGTGGGCGAGTATATGTAAAAACGTTGTACTAACATACTGCCTAGACTACTCCTGCAGGTGGCAGCATAACCCACACAGCTCATGAAGATGAGGCTGCGTCTGTCAATAGACATCAGAGAAAAATGTTTTACGGTAAGATCTTACAAAAATCGTATTGTTTTATACAAGTGCTAATATGTAATGCATACTAGCACATTATGCAATTGTCTTACAGGGTTTAAAAATAATGGTTTGCTGCCAATTTAATACAAAATAAGAAATACCTAGTGCGCATACAGTATCTCACAAAAGTGAGTACACCCCTCACATTTTTGTAAATATTTTATTATATCTTTTCATGTGACAACACTGAAGAAATTACACTTTGCTACAATGTAAAGTAGTGAGTGTACAGCTTGTATAACAGTATAAATTTGCTGTCCCCTCAAAATAACTCAACACATGGCCATTAATGTCTAAACCACTGGCAACAAAAGTGAGTACACCCCTAAGTGGAAATGTCCAAAGTGGAACCGAAGTGTCAATATTTTGTGTGGCCAACATTCTTTTCCAGCACTGCCATAACCCTCTTGAGCATGGAGTTCACCAGAGCTTCACATGTTGCCACTGGAGTCCTCTTCCACTTCTCCATGACGACATCACAGAGCTGGTGGATGTTAGAGACCTTGTGCTCCTCAACCTTACGTTTGAGGTTACTCAATAGGGTTTAGGTCTGGAGACATGCTTGGCCAGTCAATCACTTTTACCCTCAGATTCTTTAGCAAGCCAGTGGTCATCTTGGAGGTGTGTTTGGGGTCCTTGTTTTGAAATACTACCCTGCGGCCCAGTCTCCGAACGGAGGGCATCATGCTCTGCTTCAGTTTGTCCCCGTACATGTTGGCATTCATGGTTTCCTCAGTGAACTGTAGCTCCCAAGTGTCGGCAGCACTCATGCAGCCCCAGACCATGACACTCCCACCACCATACTTGACTGTAGACAAGACACACTTGCCTTTGTACTCCTCACCTAGTTGCCGCCACACACGCTTGACACCATCTGAACAAAATACGTTTATCTTGGTCTCATCAGACCACAGGACATGGTTCCAGTAATCCATGTCCTTGTCTGCTTGTCTTCAGCAAACTGTGGGCTTTCTTGTGCATCATCTTTAGAAGAGGCTTCCTTCTGGGATGACAACCATGCAAACCAATTTGATACAGTGTGGGGCATATGGTCTGAGCACTGACAGGCTGACCCCCCCACCCCTTCAAACTCTGGAGCAATGCTGGCAGCACTCATACGTCTATTTCCCAAAGACAACCTCTGGATCTGATGCTGAGCATGTGCACTCATCTTCTTTGGTCGACCATGGTGAGGCCTGGTTTAAGTGGAACCTGTCCAGTTAAACCGCTGTATGGTCTTGGCCACCGTGCTGCAGCTCAGTTTCAGGGTCTTGGCAATCTTTTTATATAGTCAGGTCCATAAATATTGGGACATTGACACAATTCTAATCTTTTTGGCTCTATAAACCACCACAATGGATTTAAAATAAAACAAACAAGATGTGCTTTAACTGCAGACTTTCCGCTTTAATTTGAGGGTATTTACATCCAAATCAGGTGAAAGGTGTAGGAATTACAACAGTGTGTATATGTGCCTCCCACTTTTTAAGGGACCAAAAGTAATGGGACAATTGGCTGCTTAGCTGTTCCATGGCCGGGTGTGTATTATTGCCTTATTATCACATTTACAAGGAGCAGATAAAAGGTCCAGAGTTCATTTCAAGTGTGCTATTTGCTTTTGGAATCTGTTGCTGTCAACTCTCAATATGAGTTCCAATGAGCTGTCACTATCAGTGAAGCAAGCCATCATTAGGCTGAAAAAGACCAAAACAAACCCATCAGAGAGATCGCAAAAACATTAGGTGTGGTCAAATCAACTGTTTGGAACATCCTTAAAAAGAAAGAACGCACCGGTGAGCTCAGCAGCACCAAAAGACCTGGAAGACCATGGAAAACTGTGGTGGATGACCGAAGAATTTTTTCCCTGGTGAAGAAAACATCCTTCACAACAGTTGGCCAGATCAAGAACACTCTCCAGGAGGTAGGTGTATGTGTGTCAAAGTCAACAATCAAGAAAAAACTTCACCAGAGTGAATACAGAGGGTTCACCACAAGATGTAAACCATTGGTGAGCCTCAAAGACAGGAAGGCCAGATTAGAGTTTGCCAAACAACATCTATAAAAACCTTCACATTTTTTAGCTCGGGAAATAATTTCCAGACATTCCAGCAGCAATGGAGGGGGTGGCTAGATAAATACCCTAATTGAGCACGTTTGCTATTCACTTGCTTGTGAATTGGAATTGCTGATTGTTTATTGAATACAGGAGGTTTTGTTTGTTTGGACTGTCCAGTTGATAGTCTACTGGTTTTCAACATTTGAGTGTTATCTACTCCATTCTTGTTATGTATCCTATCACAGCAGAGTCTTCGGAGACCGGTTCTGTCCCATGCTCCAGGTTGGCTGGGAGGAAGAGATATGGGATATGGGACTAGTGTACTGGGGACCCATGCACGCTTGCTGGGGATCTGGCTGGGGGGGGGTGGGAGCCCGGGGGGCATGGGCACAGTATGCTCCCGAAGGGGTGCCGAGCTCCTTGGGTTTCCCACCTGGGCCCTTTGGGGCAACCCGGCTATGTCGCCTGGCGCGGGCTTGAGGTTCCCTAGGGAATTGGCTAGAACTCTGAGGGGCTCTGTGTAATGTATGTACAAGTTGTGATATGAGCTATATTTTCTCATGTTGTATTATCATGTTCTATGCAATGCTAACGAAATATGTTATTGTATGTTGAAAATCTTTAATAAAAACTTATTGAAAAGAAAGAAAAAAAAAACCTTCACAGTTCTGGAACAACATCCTATGGACAGATGAGACCAAGGTCAACTTGTACCAGAGTGATGGGAAGAGAAGAGTATGGAGAAGGAAAGGAACTGCACATGATCCAAAGCATACCACCTCATCAGTGAAGCATGGTGGTGGTAGTGTCATGGCGTGGGCATGTATGGCTGCCAATAGAACTGGTTCTCTTGTATTGATTGATGAAGTGACTGCTGACAAAAGCAGCAGGATGAATTCTGAAGTGTTTCGGAAAAATATTATCTGCTCATATTCGCAAATGCTTCAGAACTCATTGGACGGCGCTTCACAGTGCAGATGGACAATAACCCGAAGCATACTGCGAAAGCAACCAAAGAGTTTTTTAAGGGAAAGAAGTGGAATGTTATGCAATGGCCAAGTCAATCACCTGATCTGAATCAGATTTCACTTGCGGAAGACAAAACTGAAGGGAAAATGCCCCAAGAACAAGCAGGAACTGAGTTGCAGTAGAGGCCTGGAAGAGCATCACCAGGGATGAAACTCAGTGTCTGGTGATGTCTATGCGTTCCAGACTTCAGGCTGTAATTGACTGCAAAGGATTTGCAACCAAGTATTAAAAAGTGAAAGTTTGATTTATGATTGTTAATCTGTCCCATTACATTTGGTCCCTTAAAAAGCGGGAGGCACATACACAAACTGTTGTAATTCCTACACCGTTCACCTGATTTGGATGTAAATACCCTCAAATTAAAGCTGAAAGTCTTCAGTTAAAGCACATCTTGTTTGTTTCATTTCAAATCCATTGTGGTGTTGTAAAGAGCCAAAAAGATTAGAATTGTGTCGATGTCCCAATATTTGTGGACCTGACTCTACGTAGCCTAGGCCATCTTTATGTAGAGCAACAATTCTTTTTTTTTCAGATCCTCAGAGTTCTTTGCCATGAGGTGCCATGTTGAACTAACAGGGACCAGTATGAGAGAGTGAGAGTGAGAGCGATAACACCAAATTGAACACACCTGCTCCCTATTCATACCTATTCACACTAACAAGTCACATGACACCTGGAAGGGAAAATGCATAATTGGGCCCAATTTGGACATTTCCACTTAGGGGTGTACTCACTTTTGTTGCCAGCGGTTTAGACATTAATTGCTGTGTTGAGTTATTTTGAGGGGACAGCAAATTTACACTGTTATACAAGCTGTACTCTCACTACTTTACATCGTAGCAAAGTTTCATTTCTTCAGTGTTGTCACATGAAAAGATATAATAAAATATTTACAAAAATGTGAGGGGTGTACTCACTTTTGTGAGATTCTGTAGGTAATTCATACTGGACATGACTGTTTGAGGAACTATAGAAATGTCTTTACCAATTGTTATAAATCTGTTTTTGGCAGTAAGAAGAATCCAACAATGCTCGTTTTACTGTCTTCACTGACTCTACAGTTAACTTTAACTTAAATTCTGGAGAATAAAAATACTTCATCAAATATTTTCCCAAATTTTATGTGACCACCTGTGTATGGCTGGCATTTCACAGTCAGGCTGTTATATTTTCTATTGTAGAAGACTGTGTAACATTAATGTATACATTGATCAATCAACCATTTGTTTACATATAACGCTCTTTACTGTTCTTAGGAGGAAAAAGAAATGCATTCGGTACCTACAAGGAGAAGGACGCTGCAGCAGCCCTGTTTCTTCCGATGGAAGTGCTATAGACTCGCCTTCCTCTCCAGTGAATTTACTCCAAAGTATAGAATTTTCTGCTTGTTGTTCTTGCACGCTTACAAACCCTGATGATTCTGCGCAAAGTGAGAAAAACTTCCCTGCTCTTGCTTCTGACAAAGCCAAATTCCCCAGACCTAAAGCTTTGATCCCACTAATCCCTTTAGAAGAATCCACAGCTGTCAAGGCAACGTAGCATTGTATAACCCTCAGCGTTCATTATTGCTGCATTGGACACTTTTTTTTTTTTTTAAACCGGTTTTAAAACTGGGCAGACTTTCTACATTTTTGCCTAATACTAAGTTTAAAAAGGATCCAGGTGTTTTGAGGACATTGTCTTTTCCTTGTGCCATGCATTTTTTCTACTTTGCCAATGAACTACTGTACTTCAAAATGTAATAATTCTAGAATTGTAATTTGACAATAGAACAATCTATCAATTATTTTACTTCCAAAGTATTTGTGGCAGTGTTTACACAATTCTAGCAAAACCAGATATATTAAAGATAGGACCTATTACATGTATTTGACTTACATCTAGAGTATATTGCTCTGTTCGGTAAAGGGTATTAGCAATGTATGACTAAATCTGCCGCGTGCATTCAAACTGGCAAAACTGACATAAAGTTGTTGACTCCTGATGTTGTCTGGGTTTGTTGCAGTACTTGTTCTTATTTTTATATTTGTCAGATGTATGTGTATTCTCACTTTAAATTTAGAATTGTGAGTGTACAGAAAACCTATTTCTCACACGGTATTGTTTTAATAACATTTAGGAAAATAGGAGTTCTTAACACATAGTTTGCAGCCATAAACAATGGAATATACAGGCGCATCTGAAAATATTAAATTAACTTTTTGATGATATTCCATTTCAGTAATTCAGTTCAAAAAGCGAAACATATTTATTATTTAGATCCATTACACACAGAGTGATATATTGCAAGCATTTCTTTCTTTTAATTCCTTTTTTTTAGCAATCAGAATTGCTTTACTGCATTGAAGTCAAGTGCACCAGAATGTGTAAGATTCTGGTACCCTTATTTTCTATTTTCTTTTGATATGCGTCCCACCTTTCTAATTAGGTGGTACGCATACACCTTTAAGACGGATGACGTCATCGCCGAGCGCCGCAGAGCGGCTATTTCAACCGCCGGCGTTCTCTCTCACATTGTTCGTTCAACCTGCCTGTGTGTCCACATGCTTACAAGCTTGTCTTGCTACCGGAACCTCCAGCGATTCTCTTCTACTTGGAAACAGACCGGAACCTCGCTACTGATCCCTGTATCTCGCTACTGGATCACTCCCTCACTACTGGACCCTTCTACTACTAACCTTACTAGTGATAAGTACCCCACAGGGGAATCCTCCATAACCTTACTTACACTATCTACCTCTGCACATTAAGGACTGTTACTATCTATGCATACTAATTCTATCATCTGCACTGTTATATAGATTGCTAGCTCTTGAGTCTACTACCATCTATCCTTGCACTGGGTTAGTCTATCCTGTATTTGTCATCTGCTGTCCTTACCACCTGTTACCATACTCGATTACTAACCTATCTGCATTCTACCTAATACCATCTAATACTCTCCTGAACATTTCTATCAAGTGCTTACCATCTCTGTCACTGTTCACACCTGTCCCTTCAGCACATCATCTTCATACTAACATATACATCCTATCACTCCAGGAACATCTTATTGAGTGTGTATATCTGTATGCTGAAACTGACAGGCCCACAGTGATGAGTCTGGAGAGTTGGATCTGGTTATTCAACACATCTCTACATGACTACTGAGTGGAGATTCTGCAGCTGCAAATCCAGCCTACTACAAAAACGCAGGAGCGTTACAGAATGCAAGAAACAACTCAGATGATCAAAAAAAAAAAAAAAAAACAATAACCAGGTGACATGGTATCATAGTTAGTCAGGTTGAAAAAAGACACAAGTCCATCTGGCTCAACCAATAAAAAACAACAAACACAAAAAAAAAAATAAAAAAACAGTAAAGAAAACGCAACCATACAATCCCATATACACAATCCTATACCCACAGTTGATCCAGAGGAAGGCGAAAAAACCCCAGCAAAGCATGATCCAATTTGCTACAGCAGGGGAAAAAAATCCTTCCTGATCCCCCAAGAGGCAATCAGATATTCCCTAGATCAACTATATAAATATAAATATTAGTACCCATTTATATTATGTACACCCAGGAAAGAATCCTGTCCTTTTTTAAAGCAATCTAATGAGCTAGCCAGAACCAACTCTGAAGGGAGTCTATTCCACATTTTCACAGCTCTTACGGTGAAGAAACCTTTCCGTATTTGGACACAAAATCTGTTTTCCTCTAGACATAAAGAGTGCTCCCTTGTCCTCTGTGTTGAGCTTAAAGTGAATAACTCAACACCAAGTTTATTATATGGACCCCTTATGTATGTATACATGTTGATCATATCCCCCCTTAATCTCCTCTTCTCAAGAGAGAATAAATTCAGTTCCTCTAATCTTTTCTCATAGCTGAGGTCCTCCATGCCTCTTACCAGTTTGGTTGCCCTTCTTTGTACTTTCTTCAGTTCCCGATATCCTTTTTAAGAACTGGTGCCCAAAACTGAACTGCATATTCCAGATGAGGTCTTACTAATGATTTGTACAGGGGCAAAATGATATCTCTCTCTCTCTCTGGAGTCCATGCCTCTGTTAATACAAGAAAGGATTTTGCTTGCTTTGGAAACTGCAGCTTGGCATTGCATGCTATTTAAGCTTAGGATCTACCAGAACACCCAGATCCTTCTCCGCTATGGATTCCCTCAGTTCTACTACCCCTATTATGTATGATGCATGCATAGTCTTAGCCCCCAAGTGCATAACTTTACATTTATCAACATTAAACCTCATTTGCCACATAGTTGCCCAATGAAACAGTGCGTTGAGTTCAGCTTGTAAGATCAAATAAGAAGTTATTGCACTGCAAAGCTTGGTGTCATCTGCAAAGACTGAAATTGTACTTTTAATCCCAGACCCTATATCATTTTTAAAGGTATTAAAAAGTAAGTCATAGTATTTAAAAAGATATACATGAAGTCCTATAGTAAAACAAGCAAAAAATTGGGGGAGCAAACCCTGAACATGTATATCTAAAGCCGGTGCAGCTATGGACCAAGCAACATGTATATTAAAAAAGAATAACGCAACCATGCAAAAGAAATGACTATTAAATATGGAGACAATCCATAAATAAAAATGGGGATTTAGTCCCACCATATGGCCATATCGTGCTCAAGCCCACCACTGCGTCAAAGTACCCCATTATCAGTGGGTCCTACACTATCCAAAAAAGGGGTGAATCCAGCCTCTCCAACCCTTGGAGACAACACTCCTTGCTGGGGTGGATGTGCTAATGCACTACAAAGGACTCCTCCTATATCTACTTGATGGTGGACTCTGATAGATAGCAGTGGTGGGCTTGAGCACGATATGGCCATATGGTGGGACTAAATCCCCATTTTTATTTATGGATTGTCTCCATATTTAATAGTCATTTCTTTTGCATGGTTGCGCTATTCTTTTTTAATATACATGTTGCTTGGTCCATAGCTGCACCGGCTTTAGATATACATGTTCAGGGTTTGCTCCCCCAATTTTTTGCTTGTTTATTATGTATTCGGTCTGACCAGACTTCTGAGGTTGAGCATCCCCCCACACACACCTGTACTCTATCAGAGTCCACCATCAAGTAGATATAGGAGGAGTCCTTTGTAGTGCATTAGCACATCCATCCCAGCAAGGAGTGTTGTCTCCAAGGGTTGGAGAGGCTGGATTCACCCCTTTTTTATGGATAGTGTAGGACCCACTGATAATGGGGTACTTTGACGCAGTGGTGGGCTTGAGCACGATATGGCCATATGGTGGGACTAAATCCCCATTTTTATTTATGGATTGTCTCCATATTTAATAGTCATTTCTTTTGCATGGTTGCGCTATTCTTTTTTACTATAGTAAAACAATTAATATCATTCCAGAGAGAGGTGGAAGCAGCATAGCTATAAGCAAATTCAACCACAGTTACTTCAACATGAGATAAAATTACTGTACACCAAGAGGGAATTGAAGGACAATATGAGGGGAGGGAGGGAACAGAAAGGGAAAGGAACAGCTATAGGCAGGAGAAGTTAGTAGGACATTACCATCCATCCATTAGGGTGCATTCATTCAGAGGTCGATGGTTGCCACACCTTGTCGTATTTCCAGGGACAGCAATGACTAATATACGTGTGTTTGTAAAGAGGTAGCACAGCATCAATCATGGCTTCCCAGGTCGACAATGTAAGAGAGGCCCAATTACAGACGATCATTTTTTTGGCATAGAAAAGCAAGTAGGAGATCAACAATTTGCTGTGGTGAGCTCTCTGAGCATCATCAGAAATGTCCAACAATGCCAGCTCTGGAGACACCGAAATCGCAACCTGGAGTTAAAACTTTAATCCTAGGGCACTCATAAAACAGGTAAAAGAAGGTACCCAGCTGTGTCTGACAGCCAAGGGCAGTGGGGGTCCTCTGTAACATGACCGGGGTGAAATATACACGGTGCAGAAATTTTGTCTGAATCAGTTTATCCTCTAGAGGATGTCACTAACTTGAGGCCGTTTTTAAGGCAGTTCCCCCAATCTTCACTATCCAAAGTGGGGATATCCGGTTTCCATTTATCCCATAATCTTTTAATTTTAGTGGAATCAGTAGCAAGTAAGGTCCTTTTTAGTGCAGAGAGCGGCTTCTCCAAATCCTGCAAAGATGGTATATCCTCAAGCTGAGTGGGAAATTGGACCCTGGCAGTTTATCTCAACTGGGCATATCGAAAGAACATCCATCCTGGCAGGCGAAACCCCCGAGCTAGCTGGGTATAGTTTATAAGCGTGCCCTGAGGCATAATATTCCAGAGCGTTCTTTTGCCATATCTTGCCCAGACTTGAGGGTCCGGAAGTGTGCTAACCTGGGGTTACCCCAAAGAGGTTGTATAGGTGACCAGCGTCCCTCAGTCATGAACTGTCGTCTAGCAGCTTTCCACACCCACAACGTTATATTAGTCGGGCCTGGCACATTAGTGTAAGCTCTAGCTTCTCTGTATACTTTCTAAGTTTTGTAGGTCCAACCCAAATAGGCCACCTCAGCATATACCACAACATTAGAGCGCAAGCCCTCGAATCACTAGTACAGCTTCACAGCCCAATAGTAGACCTGGAAATTGGGTAAGGCCAATTCCCAAAGTTGCACAGGGAGGTGAAGCGTTGATTTAGCCAGTCGAGGAAGGCACCATTCCAAATGACAGAACCCCCACTATGGTCTATGTCATGAAAAAAAGGGGACGAAATCCATACCCGGCTATTCCGGAATAAATAATTGAACTTGGGCAGAAGCATCATTTTAGGGAGATTTATACATCCTAAAAGATTTAGTGGATGTCTAGACCAAAAAAAAAAAAAACTAGGGCCAAACCTAAATCAACGTAGGACCTCCCACAAATATACCGGGTCTACAGAATTAAAAGCCTTCTCCGCATCTAGGGAGGCGATCCCCCATTAGCCAGAATTAACATGCGTCAGAGAAAGGGTTAGGAAAAGGCTTCTGATATTAATTTCCGTACCTTTACCCAGCATGAAACCAGTTTGGTCTATTTGAATCAGGTCGGAAATAATGGAGGACAAACAAGTAGCCCAAAATCTTAGCAAGAACCTTAGCATCTATTTTCAAAAGGGAGATAGGCCTGTAGGAGGCACACTCCTGAAGATCCTTGCTAGGCTTGGGCACCAACACAATGATCACCTTCATAGATTCGGGAAGGGATTCTGAAGTCGAAAATTTAGCAAAGAGGGCAGTCAATCTAGGGGCCAGCAATTCAACATATTGGGAGTAAAATTCTGTGGGCAGCCCGTCTGCACCAGGCGTTTTTCCTCCCTGCAATCCCCAATGGCAGCCTGGACTTTCTCTAAAGTGATGTCAGCCTTTAAGACGTTTCCTGGGAGAATCCTCTACTACAGGGAAAGGGATGGAGTCTAGAAACTGACATAGCTCATCAGAGGAGAAGTGTGCCCTAGTGTGATTAGCCACAGTTGGAGATTGGACATATGCCTCTCCATACTGCTCAGCCTCTGCCTCCAATAACTCCAGCGAGGGACTCAACCTCTTTTTGAGCTGCAGAGATACAGGATACATACTTAAAAGCATCCCACAAGACTCCTGGATCAGCCGAATTCATCATTTAGAACCCAATAATTACAAATAGCTTCCATAAGTGGTATTTGTAGTTTGGTGTCCAAGGCCCAGTACCTGGAGAGGCGCCACAGCCGTATACTCAAGGCAATTCACAATCGACAGGGTAAGACAGAGGGCCATGGTCAGAGATTCCCCTAGATAAATGTGTGGTCTCTCACCCAGTTGAGTGCTGAAGAGGTGGCAAAAACTAGATCAATACGTGATTGGGTCCTAAATGTGGCCAAATAGCATGTAAATTCTTCACTATGGGAATGGAATTGCCTCCAAACATCAGTTTTCCCATTGCTGGAGTTTAATTTGAAGAGCATGCTATGGAGTGGAGCCTGTTCATGTTCTGAGAGGGAACCATATTAACCCCTTGCCGGACGCTGCACGACTATATACTGCGGCGGTCAGCCTCTCCTGGGCAAAGTGACGTATCGGTACGTCACTCGCCCACGAGCCTCTAGGGGGCGAGCGCGCGCCGCCAGAGGCGAGCTCCCACCCCCGCTCATTCCCTGACATCCCCGCGCGAGTGACCGGCGGCTCCAATGTCCGCTGGCCACTCACAATCTCCCGCTGGAGAGGGAGAAAGGCAGATGGCTGATGTAAACACAGCCATCTGTCATTCTCCCTGATGTTACTGCAGAGACTATACGATCCTGCTATGTGGGATCGTATGTCTCTGTGGTTACATCACAAGCCATGCCCCCCCACAGAATCATGCCCCTAGGGATACATTTAACCCACTGATCACTAATAAAGTTAACCCTTTCCCTGCCAGTGTCATTTTTACAGTAACAGTGCATATGTATAGCACTGATTACCTGTAGTAATGTCACTGGTACCCCCAAAAGTGTCAAAAATGTCAGTCAAGGGTCCGATCTGTCCGCCGCAATGTCGCAGTCCCGCAAAAGAAAATCGCAGATCGCCGCCATTACTAGTAAAAAAAAAAAAACAATAAAAATGACATAAATCTTTCCCGTAGTTAGTAGACGCAATAACTTTTGCGCAAACCAATCAAAATACGCTTATTGCGATTTTTTTTTTTTTACCAAAAATAAAAACAAATTGGCCTAAAATGTTAAAAAATTTTGATTTTTAAATTTTTTTTGAGGGAATTTCATATAAAAAAAATGTGAAAAATATTATTTTTTTCAAAATTGTCGCTCTTTGTTTGTTTATAGTGCAAAAAGTAAAATCCCCAAATAGGAAAACCGCAGAGGTGTAATATCCTAGCACAATAAGCATAATATCTGAGCTACATAATATCATGCTACAAGACACGAACAGTAGCATGGGGAGGCAAGTATTACTCGACCAACACCATGCGTTTTTCATAAATCAAAGTATGTAGGATCACATATCTGCCCTCAGGGTCTATTTGTATATCCAAAACCTGAGAAGGGAGAGATTTGGGAATTAGGATGTTCACTCCCTTGGCATAGTTAGAATAGGTGGAGTAATAATGAGCTCCTACCCATGACTTATGCCCCATACACACGTGCAGATTATCTGCAGACTTTTGTCTGCAGACTTACCAAAACCATATAATATGAGGTCAAACCTAAACACTTTCAATTTGTATGCAATCCGGCAGGCCCTTGCACTACATAGAAAAGGTAAGTCTGCAGACAAAAGTCTGCAGATAATCTGCACGTGTGTATGGGGCATAAGGCTGACAAAGAATTTTAGAGCTAAGGTGGTGAGTTTCTTTAACCACTTTAGCCCCGGAGGATTTTGCTGCTTAATGACCAGGCCTTATTTTGCGATTCGGCACTGGGTTACTTTAACGCGGATAATTGCGCGGTCATGCAACACTGTACCTAAACAAAATTTACGTCCTTTTTTTTCCCACAAATAGAGCTTTCTTTTGGTGGTATGTTATCACCTGTGCAATTTTTATTTTTTGCGCTATAAACAAAAAAATGACAATTTTGAAAAAAAAAACATTTCTCACATTCTGCTATATAACATTCCGAAAGAAAAAAAATGCGCAAAAGTTATTGCGTCTAGTGACGAACCGCACATTGACCATCTATAGGACGGTACCAAGTCACTACAGGTCCTCTTATATCAGAGACTACGGGCTCACCCACTGCATGGTGACAGACAGGTCACAGTCTGTGCCCTGTCTGTCTCTCTCAGAGACTCTGGTGCCAGTCCAGAGCTTTAGAAGCAGTGATCGTCCATCCCTGGTCCCTCCCATGATCCATGTGAAGACCAGTTATTACAGCCAGCCAAGCTCTGCTCTGTCCTTCTCCCCTCCCCTTTATCCAGCAGCAGAGCAGAGCAGAGTGACTCACATATCTGATCAGTGGAGCTCCGGGGGGTCGGTACCTGGAGAGACAGAGCTGGAGAGACAGAGAGACAGAGCTGGAGAAGCATGGCTGCCTAACTTTCCTTGTGCCTGGGCTGGAGAGAGAAAACTATTGGCAGCAGAGCAGAGTCCTGGTGGTAACTGAATAATGAAAAACACATTGAGCTTCTTTAACTGACTCTATAGTGTATGTAAATATAAAGTGGTGGCGCTGCTTATAAAGTGCAAATAGGTATATATAAATATATAAAAAATGAAAAGAATATAAAATGTAGAAACACAGATGTGATTGAGGAATAAAAATATAAATATAAATGGTGGATATGTAAATAGTGCCACAATATGGTGAAAATCCAACATAAAATGGTATTGGGAAATGAGTTAATATGGAATATATGGAGAAATATAAAAAAGTAAAATGAAGTAAAATATAAATAACCACCAAAGTGCGTAATATAAAGTGCAAAGTACTACAATATATAAATATATCCTAGTATATACCTAAAATAATAATATCAGCATGTTGCAATAAAATGGTAAGAGAATAACTTGAAATAATAATACATAGGCGATGGTATAATATAAGAAAGTGTACAAAAAGTGCAACAATTAAACTGGGTGTGCGGGAAACTTTTCTGGAAAAATAAATAAGAGTGCGGGAAACTATTTTTACAAAGTGCAGCAAGAAGTGATGTGGTCTAAATTCATGTGATAAATAAGTACGTATAATAGTAAAGGTGCAAACAATATTATGGACAAGCTAGATGTGCGAAGAAATATGAACTCCAAGGTGAAAATAAGAAGTGTTATTCAATCAGATCAGCTGATAAAATAAGTCCATATATAGATGATTGTGCCCCGAGGAGTGGTGAATGAGTAAGTATCCTGCGGTGACCCCCAAGGTGGGTGACTGGCGAGTGGCGGGGAAACCCCTAGTAGAAAAACCTACTCACCAGATGTACCCACCCCACACAGGGGGGTATAGGGCAGGTACTGTAGAAATATCCTGTTGGTCCTGGGTAGTAGTTCCCTTCCTGGGGGAGATGTAGTATAGGGTCCGCAGGGATATCCTAAAGTGGGATCCTATCCGATGGTAGGATATCCAACGATCCGTGGGATGAACTGATATGGCCACTCAAAGGTATGTGGATGAAGGGATCATATAAATGGAAAAGAACTCGATAGTATAATACCGTTTTTAAAGTTTATTCCTTCCAGCAGTAACATAAAAATGGGTACTCACATAGATAAAATCAGTAAACAGCGAGGTAGTGGCGTCCCGGAACGTAATGCGTTCCAACTGGAGACCGGAACCGGAAGTGACGTGACGGCGCTGTACGCGTTTTGTCATGTGACGTCTTCTGCAGCGTCCCAGCTACCCAGAGCCAGGACCAACAGGATATTTCTACAGTACCTGCCCTATACCCCTGTGTGGGGTGGGTACATCTGGTGAGTAGGTTTTTCTACTAGGGGTTTCCCCGCCACTCGCCAGTCACCCACCTTGGGGGTCACCGCAGGATACTTACTCATTCACCACTCCTCGGGGCACAATCATCTATATATGGACTTATTTTATCAGCTGATCTGATTGAATAACACTTCTTATTTTCACCTTGGAGTTCATATTTCTTCGCACATCTAGCTTGTCCATAATATTGTTTGCACCTTTACTATTATACGTACTTATTTATCACATGAATTTAGACCACATCACTTCTTGCTGCACTTTGTAAAAATAGTTTCCCGCACTCTTATTTATTTTTCCGGAAAAGTTTCCCGCACACCCAGTTTAATTGGTGCACTTTTTGTACACTTTCTTATATTATACCATCGCCTATGTATTATTATTTCAAGTTATTCTCTTACCATTTTATTGCAACATGCTGATATTATTATTTTAGGTATATACTAGGATATATTTATATATTGTAGTACTTTGCACTTTATATTACGCACTTTGGTGGTTATTTATATTTTACTTCATTTTACTTTTTTATATTTCTCCATATATTCCATATTAACTCATTTCCCAATACCATTTTATGTTGGATTTTCACCATATTGTGGCACTATTTACATATCCACCATTTATATTTATATTTTTATTCCTCAATCACATCTGTGTTTCTACATTTTATATTCTTTTCATTTTTTATATATTTATATATACCTATTTGCACTTTATAAGCAGCGCCACCACTTTATATTTACATACATATTTATATAGCCTTTTGGCTATATTTTAAGTGAGGCTGCAGCTTACCTGTGCACACATTTAATTTATCCTCTGACATCCTTAGCGCGGATTCATTTACATTCTACTGACTCTATAGTGTGTGTATATATATATATGACTTATATGTGTGATCTCTCAAATGTGTGATGTTATGCCCCCTCCTACCCAATCTCCCCCCCTCCTCCTCTTCCACCTCCCCCCTTCTCCCCCTCTTCCTCCTCTCCCCCTCCTCCTCTCCCCTTCTCCTCCTCTCCCCCCTCCTCTCCCCCTCCTCTCCCCCCTCCTCCTCCTCCTCTTCCCCCCCTCCTCCTCCTCTCCCTCTCCCTCCTCCTCCTCTCCCTCCTCCTCCTCCTCTTCCCCCCTCCTCTTCCTCTCCCCCCTCCTCCTCCTCCTCCTCCTGCCCCCTCATCCTCTTTCCTCCTCATCCTCTCCCTCCTTTTCCTCTTCCCCCTTCTCCTCTCCCCCCCCCCCCCCCGCCACCCAAAGCTCCATCCCCACCACCTCATATTCATGGGCAATGTAAAGGGGGTGTAGTCAGGGGTGGAGCCAATGGGGGGCGGCAAAATAAGGTTTTGCCTAGGGTGTCAAAAATCCTTGCACCGGCCCTGAATAGCTGAGTTAAGTCCCCGGACATTCCAGGAAATCATACAGTTACGGGACATACAGAAGTAACAAAGCTATAAAAGTAGGTGATAAACATGTTGAACTGAGTTCGTGTGGACCCAGAGGACAGAAAGCCAGTCCCACACACTCCCATCTCCAAAATCATACACTGAATATTTGAGTTAAGCATATATACCATGTCTGAGAAAACATTTGTGGGGTCAACAGAACCCCAGTGGAGAAGCACCCCTGCCAACAAAAAAACCGTGCCCTACTCCCCCCCCCAACTGCTAGTTGCAGAACAACCCATCTCGCATCTCCATCCCAATCATGGATTGCATGTACCCCAAACAAAATAGTGAGCAAGTAATTTAGTGCAGAGGGGCATGAGCTAAGCGAATAGGCTCACAGTTTCAAAAGCACACTGAATGTAGCAGAGGTGCTGGCACAGTCATAAGGCAGTACATACAGTATCTCACAAAAGTGTGTACACCCCTCACATTTTTGTATATATTTTATTATAGCTTTTCATGTGACAACACTGAAGAAATGACACTTTGCTACAATGTAAAGTAGTGAGTGTACAGCTTGTATAACAGTGTAAATTTAATGTCCCCTCAAAATAACTCATCACATGGCCAATAATGTCTAAACCGCTGGCAACAAAAGTGAGTACACCCCTAAGTGGAAATGTCCAAAGTGGACCCGAAGTGTCAATATTTTGTGTGGCCACCATTCTTTTCCAGCACTGCCTTAACCCTCTTAGGCATGGAGTTCACCAGAGCTTCACAGGTTGACACTGGAGTCCTCTTCCATTCCTCCATGACGACATCACAGAGCTGGTGGATGTTAGAGACCTTGTGCTTCTCAACCATGCCCAAAGAGGGTTAAGGCAATGTTGGAAAACAATGGTGGCCAGGGGCGTACATAGAGCATTTGGCACCCGGGACGGATCCTATATCTGGCACCCCCCGGCGTGCAGGTGACGAACCGCACATTGACCCGGCGACCAGGCCCCTCCTCCTCTGCAAATACAGCGCCAATTGACCTGAGGCGCCAGACAGAAATACATGTAACTGGCAGTGGCATACTTACTGTGTGCTACTGCCAGTGGTGTCACTAGGGTTGGTGTCACCTGGTGCAGTAAACCATGGTGTCACTCCCCCCCCCCCCCCCCTATTTTCCTGTTTTCTGAAAGCGTGCCAAAGATGCAGCATGCAAGACTTTTGGTGCACTTTCAGAAAATGCAGAAAAAAAATCTATAGGACTGCAGTAATAACTGCGAGTAAAATGTAGGAAGACCCCCTTTACATTACACAGCCCCCGTACCCCTGGACCCCTTTACATTACACAGCCCCCATACCCCTGGACTCATTTACATTACACAGTCCCCGTACCCCTGGACCCCTTTACATTACACAGCCCCCGTACCCATAGACCCCTTTACATTACACAGCCCCACGTATCCCTGGACCCCTTTACATTACACAGCCCTTCTATTGGAACCATTTACATTACACAGCCCCCCCATTGGAACCCTTTAAATTACACAGCCCCACCCCCCTCATGGAACCCTTTACATTACACAGCCCACACCCCCCTCATGAAAACCTTTATGTTACACAGCCCCCACCCCCATAGAACCTTTTACATTATACAGTCCCCGACCCCCAATAGAACCCCTTACATTACACAGCCCCCACCCCCCATGGAACCCTTCACATTACACAGCCCCTGCCCCCCAAAAGAACCCCTTACATTACACAGCCCCCACCCCCCCATAGAACCCTTTACATTAGACAGTTTCCGCATCCCCCAATAGAACCCTTTACATGACATAACCCTGGCCCCCCTCAATAGAACCCTTTACATTATACAGCCCCCGCCAATAGAACCCCTTTACAATACAAACCTCCCCAATAGAACCCCTCTACAATGCAAACCCCCCCAATAGAACCCCTTTACAATGCAGACACCCCCCCCAATAGAACCCCTTTACAATACAAGGCCCCCCAATAGAACCCCTCTACAATGCAAACTCCCCCAATAGAACCCCTTTACAATGCAGACCCCCCCCCCATAGAACCCCTTTACAATACAAAGCCCCCGCCAATAGAATCCCTTTACAATACAAACCTCCCCAATAGAACCCCTCTACAATGCAAACCCCCCCCCAATAGAACCCCTTTACAATGCAGACCTCCCCAATAGAACCCCTTTACAATACAAAGCCCCCAATAGTACCCCTTTACAATACAAACCCCCCCCCCCAATAGAACCCTTTACAATACAAACCCCCCCAATAGAACCCCTCTAAAATGCAGACCCCCCAATAGAACCCCTTTACAATGCAGACAACCCCCCTCCAATAAAACCCCTTTACAATGCAGACCCCCCCTCCAATAAAACCCCTCTACAACGCAGACATCCCCCCCAATAGAACATTTTTACAATGCAGACCCCCCTCCAATAAAACCCCTTCACAATGCAGACCCCCCCTCCAATAAAACCCCTTTACAATGCAGACCCCCCCCTCCAATAAAACCCCTTCACAATGCAGACCCCCCCTCCAATAAAACCCCTTTACAATGCAGACCCCCCCCCCTCCAATAAAACCCCTTTACAATGCAGACCCCCCCCCCCTCCAATAAAACCCCTCTACAATGCAGACCCCCCCCCTAATAGAACCTCTTTACAATACAATCGCCCCTCCACCTCCTACCTTATTAGGAGGAGAGCAGAGAGGGAGGAACTGTATAAAGCGGAGAATGGGAGAGAGACTCACTGTCACTCACGAGCCCTGCATACACAGTGGTCACCGGGAAATGCCAAAGTTAACTGTGCTAGTTAATGAGCCGGTGATTGGTTGTTAGGTGGTCATAGCAACCAATCGCCTTCTCATTATCTAGCACAGTTAACTCTGGCATTTCCCGCTGTGTATGCAGGGCTCGTGAGCGCAGTGAATCTCTCTCCCATTCTCCGTTTATACAGTTTCTCCTCCTCTGCGCTCCTGTGTCAGTGAGCGGCGGAGGCAGTCCGGCGGCCGGCCCCGAGTGTCACCCTGGTGCTCCCTGACACCCCCCTAATGTGTGGCACCCGGGGCGGACCGCCCCCCCTGTTGGTACGCCACTGATGGTGGCCACACAAAATACTGACACTTTGGGCCCAATTTGAACATTTTCACTTAGAGGTGTACTCACTTTTGTTGCCAACGGTTTAGACATTAATGGCTGTGTGTTGCCAACCGTCCACAGAGAGGAGAAAAATGCCTGCAAAAACCTACTTCTTTTCCATTCTGAGCCAGCTGAGTGGTTAACTGCTAAGCTTGGCCACAGATCAGGCTTAAAGCAGGTATGGATGCACACCTGTGCAGTGATATCAAGGCACAAATTAAACCCAACTTTTACTCATATGTCCCACTGCCCTTTCCGAGGGCGACCACAGCAGTTCACCATTCAGCTGGCTGCACATGCACAATTCAGAGCCAGCAACAGGTAGATTTTTTTTTTTTTTTAAAGCCTTTTCCCGCCAGCCGGCTGCCACACCAAGGACAAAGGTGAAAAGGTGTGTGTAAAGCAGGCCATACACGATGCGAATTTCGTCCGAAAATCGTATTTGCCAGTGAATTCGAACGATTTTCGTATCGTTAGTGTGGTATGTGCAACATGCGATTTTCATACGACAGCAAAAATTCACATATCCAACATGTTGGGTTTTTCTGAGAAAATTGTCCAAATTTTGTATCATTAGTGGTTGAGTTGTGCGATTCCACAGAACAACACACAACTGCGCATGATTCGGAAAAGATCGACCCGGAAGGAAAATAAAAATATTAACAACACGAACGAGTGTTCGTCAGAAAAAACATAATGCATCAAATATTATAGGTTACAGCAAACTCTGCTGAGAGGCTGCGACAAATGGTTGTTCTGTTCGCAAATGCCGCTACCCGATTTTTAACTGTAGGGGGAGTGCCCAGTGGAGGTGTGCTTAAAAGGTCAAGACAACATTGCATCACTTCCTATACTGGCACAAGAAACTAGTGTTTGGTCGTACGATTTTCGGATCACATTGATGGTACACTCGCATGATGTACACGAGTGCCGCTTGCGTTTATCGCACGATAAATCGTTCAGAATTCGCATCATGTATGGCCTGCTTAAGGGAACATTGATGTAATGTGGCACTCTGAACAGAATCACTGAGTTGGAAAAAGAATCACTTCCTTGTGTGAATATTTTGTTGAACCACCTTTTGCTTTAATTACAGCCTTTAGTCTGTTGAAATATGTCATTTGTACATCTAGAATTTGCAATATTTGCCCACTCTTCTTTTCAGAACTGCTCAAGTTCAGTAAAATTTGATGGTGATCGTTTTTGGACTGCAGTCTTCAAGTGATTCCACAGATTTTCAATGTGTTTTAAAGCAGTAGTAAATGGCTGGATGTTTTTTTCCCTAACCCTCAAGGTAATGTCATAATGTGCTAGCATCACATACTAGCACATTATGTTAAACTTACCTAAAATCAAAGCATTCCAGCGCCGTGCTGTTACTGCTGCAGGCGCTCCCATCTTCACCAGGTCTTCCTTATGGGTTTGCGAACTCCGGCCGGTCACACAGCGGGAGCCACCGTTTATGGCACACAACTATGAAGAAACAGCCCGTATGGAAATTCTTTCAGAGCGCATGCGCCGGTGATGTCACCGTAACAGTCAATATCTCCTAAATATCTTCTATCTCATGTTTAGTAGATATTTACAGTACCTATAGGTAAAAGTCAGAGATGGGAGTTTACTCCCACTTTAAGTCTGGGCTCTGACTAGGTCAAGCAAGGGCATTCATCTTTTTCACCTTCCACCACTGTGTGCTCATTTTTGCTCTGTGTTTTGGGTCATTGTCAGGTTGGAAGGTAATCCTTCCCATTCCCATTCCCATTCTGGCAGAATGCAGCAGATATTTGGCCCATACATTTTTCTTCTATCCTGACAAGTGCTCCAGTTCCTGCTGCAATGCTGCAGAGAACAACCCCATAACAGGATATTACCACCCCCATGTTTTACTGTAGAAATTTTAGTCTCATCTGACCCTAGCACCTTTTTCCATGTGGCCTCAGAATCGTCAAGGTGCGTTTTAAGGTGGTCAGATGAAACTAAAATTGAATTATTTGGCCTCAACACAAAGGGATATGTCTTGAGTAAGTCCAATACAGCTCACCATCCAAATAACACCATTCCTACAGTAAAGCATGGAAGTGGTTGTATCCTGTTATGGGGGTGTTTCTCTGCAGCAGGAACTGGAGCACTTGTCAGCAAAGAAAGAAAAATGGATGGGGCAAAATACCTTCAAAATCTTGAGCAAAATCTGCTGCTCTCTGCCAGAAAATTGTAAATGGGAAGAAGGCTTACCTTCCAACATGACAATGACCCAAAGCACACAGCTGAAATTACCACACAACGGTTGAAGGAGAAGAAGGTGAATGTCCTTGCATGGCCTAGTCAAAGCCCAGACTTAAATCCCACTGAAAATCTGTGGAATGACTTGAAGACTGCAGTCTACAAATGGTCACCATCAAAAATAACTGAACTTGAGCAGTTCTCCAAAGAAGAGTTGGCAAATATTGCAAAGTCCAGATGTGCAAAGTTAGTAGAAACATACCCAGACAGACTAAGGGTTGGAATTAAAGCAAAAGGTGGTTCAACAAAATACTGACATAAGGGGTGTGATCCTTTTTCCAACTCTGTGATTCTGTTTTTTACTTTTGTTTTCTGACATGTTGGTGTTCTGTTTTTCACTTGGATGTTACAAGTTACACTAGTAAACCCAGCTGGATAAAACAAAAATGAGGTTGGTCTTCATTTCAGGCTGCAAAGCAACAAAATGTGATTTTCTTTTTCATACATTACGGGACACAGAGCCATATTTATTACCATATGGGTTATATTCTATCTTCAGATAAATGGACACTGGCAACCAATCAGACAGGAAGTCCCCCCTATATAACCCCTCCTACACAGGAAGTACCTCAGTTTTTTAGCCAGTATCTAAAAGGTGATGGTCACGGTGGAGAGATTCTCCACACCTTTTTATGTTTTCTCAAAGAAGAAGAAGGAAGACTGTGCTACATACCCCGATCAAAGATATCTGAATCTAAGGGGTTAGCAATCGGATCCATCTAAAAAAGTCAAAGACTAAAAAGATGGTACCTGAGCCTTGGGAAAGATGTCACGAGATTTTGCCTGTAACGTTGTCCCTCTTAGGCACTGGACCCATGGATCCAGACCGTTGGTAATACCAATCCGAAAGGAGCTCCGGCAGGGTGCTTTACAGGTCCAAGGAATTGGCCACTCAAAAATAAGGGGACCCAGTCCTTGAAGGTTGGCAGTGACAAGCTCACCGTGAAGGGTGAAGATTGGATTCTTGTTACAAGACAGAATCCTGTGGCGGGACTGGTAAGTCCACTTTAAATAATATTTGTAAAAATATTTTTGCTCTATTGTTCATTGACAGACGCAGCTCCATATTCTTCTTAACCATTGGATTATGCTACCCCCTACAGGAGTAGGACACTAGGCAGCAAAAAACTGTACCACGACTATGGGTCAGTCCCTGAAGGCATACACCCACTCACTCTGCTATAGGATTAAGTTTGTTTCTGACTAGTTTTGGAGAAGGACCTAGTTCCCGGCTGGTACTTCGGTCTTAGCTTGTTTTTTTTTTTTAAAGGGAACCTTTGTTAAAATTTTAATTTTTTAGCTAGTTATGTTCCTGAGAGAACTGCAATCAACAGCCAGACTGGGTTTCGGACTTGATATCCTAGATCCTTAAGGTCTCCCATTCTGGCCAGCGAGTGTGTGCAGGTTATAGCCCCTTGCTAGGCCTCGCCACGAAAGAGCCCAAATGGACAGGGGCTGGCCCTCGAGTGATGGGACCCTTTATAGGGTGCAATGTCCTTTTATGTAATTTATGGTGGGTGACCCTTAGATCTAATAGGGGTCTTTTTGTGGAACTTTAGCCGGCGTCTCCTTGCGTGACTGTGGTCAGCGACTTCCCCTGCTTGTTATGTTCTGAGGGTGAGCTTATGAGCTTAGCATATAACGACTCTGGGGGCATCGGTCCCCTCTGGGCCTGCAGATCCCCAAAATGCGGCAAAGGTACTCCCTTTTCCTGCCTACTGTGACAAAATGTGAGTCAGTGGAGTTGTTCTAAACGCAGTAATGGTAACCACGCATAGTGTGGCTAAAAAGCTAGTCTGCGGACCAGGCTTCTAAAAAGGCTCTATCAGATCTCCCTTCAAAGCGCTGTTGTTCATTTGCAGGAACTACACATCTTGTTGATCTAAGTTCTGTAAAAGATTTACTGATGGCAATGTCCTCTGCAGCTAGTTTTTCATTCAGGTGATCAATGAAAATCATATATAGAAATTTTGGTGACCCAAAAGAAACTGAGCAAACGGTAATATCTAACAATAACACAACCAACTCTGTGCAAAATATATATAAGTGTATAGGGTAAATAAATTAATTAATTGGTGCAAATTAAATAGATTTATGGGAATTACTTCCACAGTGCAAGCTGCAATAAAAACATGTAAAAACGCATGAATGTGAATAGGTATTGGTATATTGCGCTCAACACTCAAAACACCAAAAAAGTGCTTGTGTGCATATAAATAAATACATAAATCAATAACACTACTCCAAAAAATTTGTCCTTAGGTGAATATTATTCAGTGAGGATAGTCCTTAAAGTGCTCAGTGCAAACGGATCTCTCAGCAGGAACTGAATGTACTTTAACTTGATGTGAGGGACCTCCACCATAAAAACTCCACCCAGTGCTCAGATAAGGTACTCCTTACCAGAAGTAGTTGACCCCTTGATTATAGGGGGTCTCAATCAGCATGAATCTCCACATATGCTTCCAAGCTATCCTTAGAGTATCCTCATTGAGAGTGGATCAGGCTCAGCTAGCATAGGGAACTCCGGGATGTATATTCCATATATAGAGAAAAATAGAAAGAAGACTCCGATGGTGTAGTATGTCTAAATACTCGAAGTTTAATAATAAAATTGCACTTACTCAAATTCAGTGAAAAATAGCCTTCATTCCAAATAAACAGCTTGAGGTCTGGTGGACGGGACGCTCAGCCCGCTCCTGCGTACCACCAAACCGGAACTCAACGGTCTCACGTTCCCGATGCACATTTCGTCAGCCGTGCTGACGTCATCAGGGGATCATGTGACCGTACGTTACCTTCCACATTAAATAGAGGATCGTTCGACTGACAGCATCCAATCACTGGCCAACGGCTCAAAACCGCCCATTCACTGCGGTTCTCTCCTCAATTCCGGATATTCACCGGGGCCATCTTTTAACTGGGCAAACTCAAAATTATAAATAAAGATAAAACTAATCTGGCCAGAATCGGAATATATTTCAAAGCCAGAATCTGCAATATTGCAATAGGATTGAGTCGCCAAACAAGTGATTCATCAGTTTTAGCCCTACACTAAATGAACTGAAGTATATATCAAGAGTTAATATATCAAAATGTCACTAGATCCTAGGCAATGGGATGCTGTTCACAATAGATGTAATACCCATAATCAAGTACAATAGACCAATCTACACAATAAGTTTATATTTTAAACTTAATCTAAAATAGATTTTAATAAATAAATTTTATTGAAAATAATTAAATTAATAAAAATATATATATATATATATCCCTGGGGTTAAAATCCAATTATTGTTAAATTTAAAATCAACATTAGAAAATAATTTTATGTTATTTTATGTTTATATTTTATTAGTTTTTATGGTGGAGGTCCCTCACATCAAGTTAAAGTACATTCAGTTCCTGCTGAGAGATCCGTTTGCACTGAGCACTTTAAGGACTATCCTCACTGAATAATATTCACCTAAGGACACATTTTTTGGAGTAGTGTTATTGATTTATGTATTTATTTATATGCACACAAGCACTTTTTTGGTGTTTTGAGTGTTGAGCGCAATATACCAATACCTATTCACGATCAATGAAAATCGTTGTAGATCCATAGACTCCTGAAAAGTCTCTTGAAAATTTTTGCACACGGTTTGTAGCATCCTCAACCATTCGCCTTGCCTGCATAATGTCAAGGGCTGGTGACTGCAAGTAATGTGACACAGGAGTAGTAATGTCAAAAATTCTTAGAAATATAAAAGCTGTCAGGATGGTTTCAAATTTGCACAAGTTTTCATTTCGTTTTAGTGCCTCATGATGCACAGAATTTCTGAAATCAGATGAACTACTTACATGCTTCAGAATAAGGATAAGGATGAGGTCAAAATATAGTTCCTCAGAGTGGTTTTTATATGTTCCACAAAGTTTCCGAAGGGCTCTGGCTTTGCTTGACCACCTCATAGTGCCAGTTGTATCCAGTCTTTTCAGTTTAGCACTTCCAGTCTTGGCTTTCAGCTGGTCTTCCCAATTTTTAATCCTTTTGTAGGACTCAGAGAAGGTGGTGGACAAGTTACCAAGAAGTCTAAACAGACTCACTGCTGGAAAGCCTACACTGCTTGCATCACATATAACAAGATTTAGGACATGAGCATAGCACCACGTATGAATGTGACTAGGACGCACTTGTTTCATCAATGCTTGCAATCCTGTATATGTGCCACTCATGTTAGTAGCTCCATCAAAGGAATCTCCAATACACTGCTCCAGATTCAGTCCAATGTCAGACAAAGAATCTCTTAGCAAATCATGTAAACCCTTGCTGCTTGAGTCCTCAACATTAAGAAGGCGTACCAATCGCTCTTTTGCTGTATCCTCCACAACATATCGCACAACAATGGCACACTGATCACGTGCAGCGACATCTTCAGTAGAATCCATTTGTACCGAAAACATCCCTGCATTGTTAACTTCCTTAACAATGTCTTCTTTGATCATATTTCCAATGATTGTGAACAATTTTGTTATAGAGGACTTGCTCAGAAAAGTTACAAATTTTCCTTTTTGAGATGGGTCACGTTTTTTGGACGCTTCTTTAACTTTTACCAAATGGTCTTTTAGGACTGGGCTATATTCCGCAAGAAGTTTCACAGCTTCCAAAAATGTCCTCGATTTTCAAGATGGTCATCATCAAAGACATCAGCTGCAGACTCTGAATGGCTGCTTCTGTATGGCAATGCTTGGATTCCAATTAAAAAAAACAATATCTATGATGTTGCTTAAAACAGCACAGCGCTGAAGTACCTGGTTGTGCCTCATAGAAAGCTGGTCAACTGAAAATTTGTGCTTGATCGATTTGTCTTTAATATTGACCATATAGGCTTTACTAGCAAGTTTATGGCTCTGGGACTGCTCATGCTCTGTGAGTCTTGTTGTAATATGTCTCCAGTCATTACAACCCTGTATCCAATGAGTATAATGATATATTTCAGGAGAGTACATAAGGCAAATTGAACAATGCAGGGTCTTCTTTTTGCCATTATAAGTAACCCATTTTCTATTAATTTTTGATCCTTGTATACCTTTTCTGAAGTAAACAAGGGTTCCATTGAAAGGGATGTCCTAAGTAGGCTGATTATAATGAAATTCCCAGAACATTTCCATGGAGATTCCAGCCTTTCTCAAATCATGAGAATGAAGAAAGAAATCCTCTATGATTTTTCCCTAAGAGGAGACAATTAACTTTTCTTCCTTGGCATTTTCATAGGATGTTCTCACTCTTTGGTCTCATGTTCAGCTAAAAGACATACATTTGATGTTTCAGGAATTTCAGTTTCGGAAACAGAAGTTCCAGTCACTTTTGGCATTTCACCCGCTACATCCTGCTGTGGATCAGTTTTCTTTTTAAAAATGTTGTTGATTTTGCTTGTTGAGGCTTCAATTTTCTTCTGTTCCTCTTTCTTTTCCTTTCTCTTCATTGCACCACTTTTGTGTTTATAACCGTCTGATGAAGACATTGTAGTGCTGAAAACGACAACCTGTGTATGTAATGTGTCATAGGGATTAGACATGAGTCTCATCAATTATTTGTTGGTTTAAGTGAACAACCAAACACATCTAAAAAGAAGTGTTTAACAGTTAAACTCAATGACTTGAGTTTGTGGTTTTTATTGTAATCTAGATTACGATAATGTACCGTATTTTCCGGCGGATAAGACGACTTTTTAACCCCTGGAAATCTTCTCTAAAGTCGGGGGTCGTCTTATACGCCGGGTATCGTCTTATACGCCGGACTGTAGAATATGAGGTGCAGGGGGGGTGGCTCTAAAACATCAGCGGTATGCCCGGGGTATAGAGAGAACATCGATCTGTCGGGAAAACATGCCTACATGCCTCTTTCACCCGTCTGACCCGCCTGCCCTTGTAGCCTACCTTCTTCTCCGCGTCCCTGTGTCCCTGCGTCTCGCTCCTGAGGCCCGCTGTAATGCTGTGTAGGCGCGCATGCACGAGAAGATCCGGCGCATGCGTATTTGCGTCATGGATACCGACTGACAAGGAGACCTACGGTATCCTAATGTTAAAAAAGAAGAGGGAATTCTAATAAAACCATAAATCGTTTCCCCCAAAAAACATATACACAAATAAGCATTACACACACCATAGCGCTGGTCGGTTTTTGTTTTTATTATTCTCATGCTACTGTCATAGACTACAAGCAGGGGCCAGACAGGTGAAAGAGGTGTGTTTATCTGGTCACATCTATTATTAGATAAAGGGGTGTAAAATAAGTGGAACAAAATAAATGATGTGTTTCCTAACTGCGTGTATACAATATACGGTAACAATATTTCATTTTAAAGGTGAAATATAAAAGATAAAATATAAAATTACTCATACCCACCCCTTTATCTGGTCTCTCTCTTTTTTCCATACCCTGGGCAATACCATCTCTGAGACAGGGAGGGCTGGGCAGGCAGGGAGAGCCAATCAAAGCTTACAAGCAGCCATTATAGCAAAACATAGCAGTACAGTATACAGCATACAAGCATGTCCAACAGTCAAAGCCCTATCATGGCACCAGCAAGAAGAAAGAAATATGAAGCCAGTTTCAAACTTAAAGTTGTAAACTTTGCCATGGAACATAATAACTGCGCTGCTGCAAGACAATATGGAGTAACAGAAAAGATGGTTCGGGACTGGAAAGCAAATGAAAAAGCATTAAAGAGTATGCCAAGGGGTAAGTGTGCATTAAGAAGAGGCACCCCACATTGGCCAGAACTTGAAAAACGTGTAGTAGATATGGTTAATGAGCATCGCCAAAATGGTCATGTAGTGACACGTAATCAAATACGTTTGTTTGCACTTCAGTGGGCCAAATCTAACCCAGATCACAGCAACAGATTTAAGGCCACTATATCCTGGTGTACTAGATTCATGGGAAGGCAAAATATGGTGCTGAGGCAGAAGACGAAAATTGCCCAAAAATTACCTGCAGATCTTGATAGCAAGGTAAATAGTTTCCATCGATACGTAATACAACAGCGCACTAAACATGGCTATGCATTAAGTAGTATTGGAAATATGGAGGAAACTCCAATGAATTTTGATATGGTTGGAAATAAAACTGTCCATCAAAAAGGTGAAAAAACAATTTTAATTAAAACAACAGGACATGAGAAGTCTAGTTTTACCGTGGTACTAGGATGCACAGCTGATGGTGCCAAATTGAGACCAATGATCATTTTTAAAAGAAAAACAATGCGGAAACTCAAGTTCCCTGTTGGTTGTTTTGTACATGTGAATGAAAAAGGCTGGATGGAAGAAGAAGGGGTAAAGCTATGGCTTGATAATGTATGGAGCAGGCGACCAGGTGGACTTATTAAAAAACGTAGTCTACTGGTGTGGGATATGTTCAGGGCTCATTTAACTCCCAGCACCAAACAAAGGCTTGCAAGACTAAACAAAGATGCAGCAGTTATTCCTGCAGGATTGACATCTTTGGTACAGCCACTGGATGTGTGCCTAAACAAGCCATTTAAAGACCGCATTCGAGAACAGTGGAATGAATGGATGGTTAGCGGCGAAATGTCATACACAAAAGGAGGAAACATGCATGCTCCTCAGTTGGATGTTTTGTGCAAGTTTGTCATAAAAGCATGGAATGATATTGATGCAGAAATGGTAATCAAGTCCTTCAAGAAGTGTGGCATATCAAATTCATTAGATGGTATGGAGGACGACTACTTATGGCACGATGAAGATGAAGAGGAAGCCGAAGCTGAGACCACACCATCTGATACGGAATTCGATCCATATGATGACTGCCTTACAAATGTACCACAAGATATTATTGATGTACTTATGATATCAGATGACGAACAGGAGGATTTTGAAGGCTTTTAAAGGGAAACTGTCAAGCCAGCAAACCCTGTAAAAATACGGTACCATAGCTTGCAGTTATGATGGGCGTTGCTAACTCGTCAGGGACTTGCCCGACATTGGCTCTCTCTCTATTTTTTGCTATCTTCCTCCTATCATCATCAGTTCAAATTTGGTTGACAGCTTAGAAAACAAGCAGCATGGCAGCTCCCATGGATTTATCCACTTGCACTGTTTTATGTTTTATGTTTACATGTTTGATGACAAACAGCCTTATGTTTATAAGTGACAATTAAGCATTTGAATAATAAAAGTTACCATATTGAAATCAAAACTGATGTTTTTTCATTTTTATTTGGTGTGCGTGTGCATTGGGATAGTCTTATACGGCGAGTATATCCCAAACTCTATATTTTAACTGGAAAAGTTGGGGGTCGTCTTATACGCCCAGTCGTCTTATACGCCAGTAAATACGGTATTCCTTAGTGCATGAACAGTTTCGCAAAACACACTTTGACAATAGAAAAATACAAAATAGCTGTGCTATGCACCGCAATGCAAACAATTAAATGGTTAAAATTATTAAATAAGAAGAAGCTACACATAAGGATTCTGAAATAATCACACAAGCATATAGAGGGTATGAATTGTAGCGCTTATAATAATGATAAAAAGTCCACATAAAATTATGTAAAAAGAATTGTCCTTGTTAAAATCCACATAAATAACAGATATCCACGTGTAGATTAAGGATGACATCCACCAACACTCCCACGAAAAACCAGGTGACACAGAACCACCACCAATAGAGGCATATTAAATACCCTTACCAGATCACAAAATCTTAAAGGCAGTATATATCAGCTGATATCAGCAGGCACAGAACATCATCCCAGCAGATATCCGTAATTAGTCATCCTCCAAATGCTGCTTATCCCCTGTGAACATGGTTCTCAAAAACACAAAGGGAGCCTCTCATAGTGCAATATGTCCAAATAGACCATTTATTAAAGTAAGACAAATATATTACACTCACATATTTGCAGAGTGGCAGCAGCGTTTAGTGTATCAGCATGAATGTGGATGTTTCAATCCAAAAAGATGGGCGCGGTCGCCCTCCACTGCGCATGCGTCCGCCTCCACCAATCTGCCAGTTGACTAAAGGGCTGCTAGGACAAACTTTCTAGTCGCCATGTCAGAGTGTGTTAGAAAGTGTCCCCTCCAGGTCACATTAGAGAATACAATGTAGTCTAATGGGTCCTGGAGGGGGGGTCTCTTCCTATTCACAATATAACAACACAACATTGCTCTCTGATACCTAGGCCAAGTTGTCTCTTACCTTAATTATGGTTGGTGGCTGGCAGGCTGTGGTCTTTCTGGCTACCGCTGGACCACGTCCGAAGTGCCTGACCGCTCAGTCCACTCCTGGCTGAAGTTTAGCTTTAAAGCAACCCTGTTGGTGGTGGTTGGGGGGTGGGGGGGAATTAAATTTGAGCAGCAACAGCCCTTTTAAAAAAGCAGCTTTATACTTATCCGGCGCCAAGTATGCTGGCCACTGTGGTTCCTTCCATTGACCCCATGTCATTATCATGTAATGTTCTGACTTTAGGGATTGATGGGAAAGACTACGGTGGCCAGTAGGGAAACACACTATTCAACGCACCAGAGGTATTAGTGGTTTTGGCTATGCATGGGAGAAGTTTTAGCACACATGCTGCCAGACTGGTAACTATAACGCTGTTCAGTGGTGGTCAACTTTATTGATATAGGAGGCCTCAAGTGCAACCCCTGACATCGTCAAAGGACCACCAATAATATTCTATGAATGTAATAGTACATGACTAAGGCAGAACATACTGTATGTCTCCAAAAATGTATATCTGTGTAGCAGGTTTTCCAGGCATTGGGCCTGATGTGGGTCTGCCATTGTTACCGGTGACACCTTCAGCCCATTTAAGCTGAATACCCAAGTGTGAGATTGGAGACAATGACCATTCCGGCATCTTTGGTTTGTTTTGTTTATTTGATAATGGGGATGGGAGAAGGGAATGAGTGAGATACTTCTCTGGCTCAATTAGATACAACTGGGACACTTTGCAGAAAAATGCCTGCTAGCGCTGTCTTGACGCCAACTGAATGCCGACCAATGCTTGCTGGCGCTTAAAAAATACTGACTTGCTGAACTGTGCTTGAACTTGACTTTTGACACTCTGGTTAGCTCGAAAAGTCCTGGACTGTACTGAGACTTGACTCTTGACACTCTGGTTAGCTCAAAAAGTCCTGTAAAGCTCCCCCCAGCCCTTCACTGACTGAGGTAGCTCTTTGTGACTGCTTGTGCTTGCTGCAGCTCTCAACACTGTACACTGCACACTGTACACTTCAACTATTCAGAGCCTAACCGTTGGCGCCCCCTTTACACTTCAGGGTCCTCTCACTAGGCACCCCCTCTGAACTTCAGGGTCCTCTCACTAGGCACCCCCTCTGAACTTCAGGGTCCTCTCACTAGGCACCCCCTCTGAACTTCAGGGTCCTCTCACTAGTCACCCCCTCTACACTTCAGGGTCCTCTCATTAGGCACCCCCTCTACACTTCAGGGTCAACACTGGCACCCCCTCTTCAGCTAGCTGGCTCCTGGATCCCTTGGACCTTCACCTGCTAGGCAGACCTCCAGGGGCAGTTTACAGTACTCACGAACTGGGAACACTTTCCTGAAACTGGAACCCCTCTGCTCCGCTGATCCTCGGCACACCTAATCCTCTCTACAGCTCAGCTCACTCTGTCCCCTCAGGCAAGCCGCCCGGGACACCCGATCCTGCTGACAGGAGGAGAGACAGCCGTACTATCCCTCCTTGGACTCTGCTTCCCACCAAAGACGCTGCGTCATGCGCTCCTCTCAAACATCTAACCCACTCCCAGAATCCTGTCCGGCAGAATCTGCCTTTCTGGGATAGATACAGGCCTGAGTGTGCCATTGGCTGGGTTTCCTCAACTGCCCAATGAAAACCCTCTCATGGAGCACAGTGTGGAGACTCCCCAGTCTCAACAGCTACACCTAGGAGACATGACAGCCCAGCTGAAAATCACGGCCCTGCTGTTAGGCAGCTAAGGCCCACTATACTTTGCCTAGCACCTACGTTGTAGGGTACTACATCTGTAAAAGTGAATTAATGCGGCCCAGGCTCAGGTTCATTGGACATGGTCATCAACATGGAAAAACTGTCTGTCTGCCATTATAAATACTGTGAGCTCCACATAAAATTTTGCTTTGCATAGTGGGCACTTTGTCTACAAATAAATGATGCATAGGTAAAATTTTAAATGTAAATGTAATAAGAGTGATTACTTATGGCATTTGGATGTAATTTCTGGTGCTAGCCAGAAGCTCTGCAAGAAATATATGAAACCTATGCGACAGTTTCACGGTTAGTAGTACAAATGTGTGCACCAAATTTGAGTAGTTCCTATTTGCAACATTTTTTTACCGCCTGTCGCTGCCACAAATTCCTAAAGAAACACCGCCATATAAGTGATCAGGGAAGTGGGGGTAACTAAGACCTGGTGGGGGTTGCAATAAAAGACAAACCTGCAAGTGCTGGTATGGTAAAGGCCTTTTACAATGTAAAGCGCCAATTAATTAAGAATGGGGGGGGGGATCTAAAACTTATCATATAGTAAACCATATTACACTGCTTGTTCATGTGCAGTTAAAGCGGTATTAACCCCAAAACCAAAAATGTAATTTATTGCAGCCTACCAATCAGATGTGGTAGCTGCATCTGTTTGTTTTTTTTTAATAAGAATGATTAAGTATGGCATTTAAGTATGGCATTTGGATGTCATTTCTGGTGCTTGCCAGAAACCCTGCAAGAAATCTATGAAACCTATGCTGCAGTTTCACGGTTAGTAGTACAAATGTGTGCACCAAATTTGAGTAGTTCCTATTAGCAACATTTTTTTACCGCCTGTCGCTGCCACAAATTGCTAAAGAAAGACCGCCATATAAGTGATCAGGGAAGTGGGAGTAACTAAGACTTTTTTTCTTTTCTAGCGTAAATAGTGTTGTACATAGATATTTTGTCTCAGACAACTATGCAACAGATTCATGTGAAATAGATAATAATAATGAAGAAAACCACTCGTGCCACTAAATGATAATGAGGCAATATTGTGATATGAGGAAATTGCTGCTGCTTCAAAAACCCCTAGGGGTATGGGACATGTGAGTATGCAAAGGCAGCGCTAAATCCTCCTATTGCTGTGCAAACTGCAAGTGCATAGATAAAATCAGAACATATAAAAATACATAATCCTATGTGCAATTTCTGAAAGTAAAATTCACAAGTGCATATAATAAATATGCAAGTATAAAGTCACGCATAACTAGTAGTCACCATCAGCCATAAATGGTAAATAGTCCAAAATGTTAGACCCACGTGCAAATATGTGGCAGCCAAACGTGGTGAATATATGGCATACAAGCAGTAGTGGTGGCACCCTCCGAACACCGCCAAACAGTGGAAAAAATGCAGACTCACCAGATAGAGTTGATCTTTGTTGGTTTATGTCAACTAAAGATCAAAAAGCGCTTTGGAATCACCGTGGGTTAGATGGCTTGCGTCCCAGTGGATGCAATTCCTGTTGTTGGTCTCAGAGGACAAGATAAGGAAGAGGACTCCTCATAGTGTAATATGTAAAAATATTCCGTGTTTATTTTGAAGATTAAAAAACATTGCGATCAGAGCAGACCCAGTTCAGTTGTAAAAATATGACCCGCACTGTCTCCCGTGGCCAAACGGGTTCCCCCGCGGTCAACTGTAGCCCGTGCAGGGAGCCGCACTGCTCCCAGAAGTATGGCAGGCGGCGTGTGTTGCACACCCGCTCTGAAACTCTGCAAAAATGTTTCCACTGTTTGGCGGTGTTCGAAGAGTGCCACCACTACTGCTTGTATACCATATAGTTACCACGTTTGGCTGCCACATATTTGCACATGGGACTAACATTTTGGACTATTCACCAGTTATAGCTGATGGTGACTACTAGTTACAGCATGTGTGACTTTATACTTACATATTTATTATATGCACTTGAGCACTTTTGCACAATAGCACTTTGATTGTGAATTTTACTTTCAGAAATTGTACATATGATTATGTATTTTTATATGTTCTGATTTTATTTATGCACTTGCAGTTTGCACAGCATTTGTATTTTGGAATAACAGATTCATGTACCTTCCCAACAAGTACATAAATCTGTCTTCATTTGTTGTGCCACAGCACTCTTTATAAATTTCAGCATTATCCCACACGATTTTAATAAAAATATATGAAAAAATATACGATTCATATATTTTTATTAAAATTGTGTGGGATACTGCAAATATACACATTATTCCTCAGAGGAGAGACCATTGACTGGAGCTGGATTTCAAATAGAGGGCATATGTTACAAAAGAACTACTCGCAATCAAACAGAAACAGGGGATCTGAGGAAGAGGGAACTCCTTTGCAAATTGCAAGGCATCAGCAACGAATCCAGCTCCACTCAATGGTCTCTCCTCTGAGGAATAATGTGTACATTTGCATTATCCCACACAATTTTAATAAAAATATATGAATCATATATTTTTCATATATTTTTATTAAAATTGTGTGGGATAATGCAAATGTATGTACACATCATTCCTCACAGGAGAGACCATTGAGTGGAGCTGGATTTCACATAGAGGCCATATGTTACACAATAACTACTCGCAATCAAACAGATACCGCCAGGGATCGAGGGATGAAAGGATTGAAGAAGAGGGAACTCCATTGCAATCGCAGGCATCCAGGAACTTGGTCTCTGGTGAGGTTACCGACCGTTACCTGTATCACGGCCCGTGGAGGCGGGGCACCTCGACGTCACATCAGTATGCAACGCCGACACGCCCCCGCACACAGCACACCATGGAAATCCAGTGCTAGCCTGGGCCCCTCCTCTCACTGAAGCAGCAACGGCCGTTAATTCTGTACTTGGCGGTGGACAACGTCCGAAGTGCCCAACCACTCAGTCCGCCCCTGTCAGTCGTTTCTTCCTAAGGTGGTTTCTGATTTCCATTGAATGAAGACATTGTGATTGTGCTGCCTTCACTCTGTCCTAAGCCCAAGCATCCCAAGAAAATTCCCTTGCATTCTTTGGCTGTGGTTTGGGCAATTAGGGTTTGCCTGGCGGATACTGAGTCATTCAGGAAATCAGACTCTCCATTTGTCCTTGCGGAAGGACCTCAGAAGGGATTCACTGCCTCTGCTGCGACCATATTCCAATAGATCAGGCAGACGGTGGTACAGGCGTATTTACTTAAGGGTCAGGTTCCACTTTTCCCTGTGAAGGCGCATTCTGCTAGGGCGCTGAGTGCCTCTTGGGCCTTTCGCCATCAGGAGTCAGTAATACATGTTTGCAAGGCAGCAACTTGGTGCACATGTTCGCTAAATTCTACAAAGTAGATGTGTTGGCATCCTCGGATGCTTATTTTGGTGCAAGGTTTTGCAGGCTGCTGTTTAAAAGAGCATTTTTTTTCTCTTTGAGGGTGTATACTGTATTGTTTCTAGGTGAGCTCCAGTTGTTCCTGTTGAGCTCCATGTTACCTGGTTGGCTAAGTTTAGCCTTTAGGGAATTATGTTCTTTCTCTGTGTTGTTTTCCCACCCCTCATGCAAATACTGCTTTGAGACATCCCAATGGTTAAGAAGAATATGGAGCTGCATCTGTCAATGAACGATCGAGAAAACTGGATTTTTGACTTACCGTAAAATCCTTTTTCTCCGAAGTTTGACAGATGCAGCACCCTCTCCTCCATTTCTGAGTGGGTTGGGGTTTTTTACTTCTGACATTGCTTGCAACAAAATTTAATCCAAAAGCAGAGTAAGTGTATGCCTTCAGGGACTGCCCCATAGGCGTGGTAAAATTTTTCTCCTGCCCAGGGTCCTACTCCTGTAGGGGGCAGCATAACACAATGGTTAAGAAGAATATGGAGCTGCGTCTGTCAAACAACTTCAGAGAAAAGGATTTTACGGTAAGTCGAAAATCCAGTTTTATGCACTGTTCCCTTAAAAGATAACAGATACTGAGTGCCATGTGGTCTCTGCAAGAGACAATTGGGTGGTACTCTACGTCAACACGTCACTTCCGGTCTGCAGTCTGCCAGTCTTTTGGAAGGCGGAAGGCGCTGCAACATACTACTGAATCAATCAGACTGAACCGTGAGTGTTTACTACTTGCCTTATATGTTCGACTGTACATACTACACCATGGGGATCTTTTTTCTGTGTTCAAGCATCTAGATGGGACTCGCCGATTCGTGAGGATTCCAGGACCCTCGGCTCAAAAATCACAGTCTGGACCCCATCCATCCCTGTGTGGAACTACATCCACTCTCTTACCATTTACTGCTATCTTAAGGTGGAAATTAAAGGGTGAGTGCTACATCTAGTGGACACTATAGAAACAGACACCTATGTTCCTCCACACTCACCCCTACTATACTGCACCTTATCACGGACATTAGTCCAGCACAATTATTTCTGTATATAAGGGTTTTTTTTCTCTCTTCCCCTTTTTCATCACCACGCCATTTAGTGTTTTTTTCTTTCATTTTTATTACCACTTAAGATTTTGGTGCACAATTTTTGTCCTGATACATTCCCTCACACCTTCCAATAAAATATATTTTGCACTTCATGTTATCGGTTTTATTTTTTCACAGTACTTTATAGTTTTACTTGGGCGCATCACACTTAGCCCAGTTGTTTGTCTCTGCGATTTTGTCTCTACGTTTTTTGCACTTTGCACTTTATTCACTATTTATTATATTTTATTATATATTGTCTCCCCATCCTTATGTTTTAAATAAGATCACTTTGTAGCATCTTGGCACATCTATAATATCAGATAGCGCCGATTCCAACCTCTCCATTTTTTCCCAAACAATGGGTGTATTAGCTATGGTAAACCGCACCATGTTTGTTTAAACATATTTTGCTTTTTATGTGAAAAGCAGTGGGTGTATCAGCAGTGTCATACCTACACCTTGTTTGTTTAAACATATGTTTGCTCTCCATGTGCAAAACAGTAGGTGCATCAGCTATGTTAAAGCACCTAGTGTTTTAAACATTTTTCTTTGCCTGTGCAATCAACAGGGGTACCAGCTATGTTAAAGCATACCTTGTTTGTGTAAACACTCTTTCTCTTTCGTTCACTGATGGACACAGCTCCATGTCTGTCTCTAAGGAGTAGGACTATGCAGAAACAATTTTGGCTATGTCACTGAGGCTGTCCCAGGGGGTATACCATCACTTCCTGCTATAGGACTTCAGTTTTTTTCTGCCTAGTCAGGAGTAAGAACCTGGCTCCCTGCTGGGATCTGCAGTCCTGGTATTTTTTCCTTTTTAAATAGAATTTTTTCTTTTTTCTTTGTAGTTCACACAGAAACAGAAAATAACTATCAACTTGTGTGAAATACAATCAACAGCTGGACTGAGCAACGCACTGGATATCCTAGATCCTTATGGTCTTCCCAGTCTGGCCTGCAAGGGCGACCCAACTATTAGCTTCATGCTAGGTTGGCCGCGACATAGCCCCACGGGACGGAGGCTGGCCGGCGAGTAAAACACCTTGCGACAGCAGTCAAGATCAGAGTCGCAGGTTACCTCGGGCTGCAGCACCCCCCTTCCAAGATGGTGCAGTGGACTGCTGGGAGTGGTGCCTGCCTAATGCCAAGTTGAGGTGAGTAGTGTTCCCCCTTTTTTCTCTGGGAATTGCTGGGGTGGTCACGGGCCCTCCCTGGGGATGGTAGGTCCCCCTCCGTGTCATGTTTTCCCCCCCTCTCCCTAATGGGGTTTCCCCTGCATTGGTCCTCCTCACCTGCCCCCTGTCCCCTCCCCTAGTCCCCTTTTGGGGTGCATGGGTGTTTTGGGGGATGGGGGGCTAAATTGGTGCTAGGGCGGTGAGAGTGTCCCGCTGGCGGCCCCCTTTTAGGGGTGCCTCTATTTTTTGCTCTGCGGGGCGGGTCCCATTTGGGCCCACCCTTGTGGACTAGGTGGACTATTAGTTCCTGGGGTCCAGTGAGGTCCCGGGTTCCGCGCGGCTCCGCCATTTTGCTGTGGATGGTTTTCACTAGCCTCAGCGGCCATGTTTGTGTAGTCCGGCGGCCATACATAGTTACATAGTGAGGTTGAAAAAAGACATCAGTCCATCCAGTTCAACCTATGATGTGTGTGTGTGTGTTTGATGTTAACCATACATTGTATACCCCTTTATGTTGTGGTCTTTAAGGTGCCCGTCTAATAGTTTTTTTAAAACTATCAATGCTCCCCGCTGATACTACTGCTTGTGGAAGAGAATTCCACATCCCCACTGCTCTGACATTAAAGAATACATATTTTAAGGTTAAACCATTTTTCCTCTAGTTTTAGTGAGTGGCCATGTGTCTTATTGTATTCCCTTTCTCTGAAAAGTTTGTTCCTTATGCTAGGGTCACTAGTACAGTATTTGTACATTGATATCATATCCCCTCTCAAGCGTTTCCTCTCCAGAGAGAATAGGTTCAATGCTTGTAGTCTTTCCTCATAGCTGAGATCCTCCATTCCCCTAATTATTTTTGTTGCCCTTCTCTGGACTCTCTCCAGTTCCAGCACATCCTTTCTGAGGACCGGTGCCCAGAACTGGACGACATACTCCAGATGTGGCCGGACCTTTACCTTTGTAAAGTGGGAGAAAAATTTGAAGTGAATCCCCTTTTTTATGCATGCCAGTATTCTGTTGGCTTTGCTTGCAGCGGCTTGGCATTGCATGCCACTGCCAAGCCTGTTGTCCACTAGGACCCCCAGGTCCTTTTCCATCTTAGATTCACCCAGAGGTTTCCCCCCCCCCCCTAGTGAGTAGCTTGCGTTCGAATTTCTGATGCCCAACTGCATTACCTTACATTTTTCAACATTAAACCTCATCTGCCATGTAGTTGCCCACCCCATTATTTTGTTCAGGTCTGTTTGAAAGGTTTCCACATCCTGCATAGAAGTTATTTCCCTGCTTAGTTTAGTATGATCCGCAAATACCGAGATTGTGCTAAATATACCCTCCTCTAGATCATTTATGAATAAATTAAACAGGATTGGTCCCAGGACAGATCCTTGGGGGACCCCATTTTCCACACCCGCCCAATCCGAGTACTCCCCATTTATCACCACCCTCTGGACTCTCCCCTGGAGCCAGTTCTCTATCCAGGTACTCGCCCTATGGTCCATACCTACGTAACTTAGTTTGTACAGTAAGCGTTTGTGGGGAACTGTGTCAAATGCCTTTGCAAAGTCCAGATTCACCACATCCACAGGCCTTCCTTTAATTAGATGGCAACTCACTTCATCGTAGAAGGCAAGAATGATTTTTTATGAATCCATGCTGATTACTACTAATAATACCGTTTTCATTACTAAAGTCTTGTATACAGTCCCTTAACATCCCCTCCAAAATCTTGCAGACTACTGATGTTAGGCTGACAGGTCTATAGTTTCCCGGGATATATCTCGGCCCTTTTTTAAATATTGGTACCACGTTGGCTTTTTTCCAATCAGCTGGCACCATTCCCGTCTGTAGACTATCCATAAAGATCAAGAATAACGGTCTGGTTATCACCTGGCTGAGTTATTTAAGACCCTTCGGGTGCAAGTCCTCTGGTCCTGGTTTTGTAATCTATAGCGGTGGCCATTTTTGCTGCAGGTACGGTGACCTGCAGCGAGGGCCTCTAGTGTCAGTGTCAGTGCTTCCTCTTTGATCACAGTGTGGCAGGCTGTTTGGCGCTCTCAAACTCTAGGGTGGTGAGTCTCTGTGGGTAAAAGATCCTTCCTCTGCTATATACAGCACTGCGGGTGCGCTGATACTTGTGGTACTCCGAGCGGTGTGCAGGGGGGAAAGCGTTTTTTCTTATGTGCGCAGTGCGGCTCCAATTTAACCATGGAGCCCCTTTAATGTGTATCACCACCTGACCCACTCCTTGAAGCTGCGGGACCCTCTGGGTCTCAGTCTGCCCTGGTGGCCATGACGGCGGCTCTGCAGTCACCCTGCAGGGTCTGCGTCCACCCACCCTGAGTGCTCGAACAGTGAGGAAGAATCCTCCTCCTCCTCCTCTGCAGCCATGCATGAAAAAGCGCTGGTGGAGGCATTGATTGTGTCAGTGCAGGAAACTTTAGAGTTGGAGGACTCAGCTAATGCTGAGTCTGTGACGCCGGTGCAGTTTGGCACCGCAGATCTTCCAAGGTGGCTAAGGTGTTCCCCTTTCCTGCCTATTTTGAAGAGATTGTCACTAGTCAGTGGGGTTCCCCCGAAACGCATGGTTGGAATACCTAAGCATTTTGCTAGGAGATATCCCTTTGAGGAGTCTCTCCTGAAGAAACGAACGGTTCCACCATCGATGGACTCTCAGGTTTCCAGGCTAAATAAGGCCACACTTTTTCCGGTGGAGGATTCTCCATCCTTTAAGGATCCTGTGGACAAAGGAGCTGAGTCTGGTCTGTTACCTTTTCACCGTGGCAGGTTCAATGTTGAGGCCGGTGTTTGCTATCAGCCTAGTATCCCAGAGCTTAACGGAATGGCCAAAAATTTTACGCCAGGATCTGGAAGGGGGTCAACACCCTCCTGAGCTGACGGATCATTTGATTCAGGGGCTACAGTACAATTGTGATGCATCTTTGCATGCGGCCCACTTGGCTGACAGGGTACCTGTGACAGCGGTGATTCTTCGCCTCATGAATTGGTTGAAGTACTGGTCAGATGACCAGGCTTCTAAAAAGGTGCTGACTAATCTACCTTTTGTAGGTGACCATTAAGGGCCTTACGGGAGGTAAAAGTACATTACTTACACAGGTTGCTAGGGGCAAGGAACCTCGTCGTAAACTTGGTCCTTTTTTCTCGGCTTACAAGAGGCCCTTTCGTTCGTCTGGTTCGCAGGAAAAGGGTTCCAGATCCACCCGTAACTTCGTGGGAGGCCTTCTCCAGCCTGAAGGGGTGCTCTCAACGGCATCTGGGGTGGAGGGATGTATTTGCTTCTTTCTGGACCCATGGACCTTGCTCATTCAGGACAAATGGGTCCATGAGTTGATTCGGTTTGGCTTCAAGATCGAGTTTCGTTCCTTGCCTCCGGCAAGGTTCTTTCCTTCCAACTTACGCCTGTCTCACGATCAGCTGCAGGGCCTCTATGGGGCAGTGCAGGACCTGTTAGCACAAGGAGTCATTGTGCCGGGTCCAGAGTCGGAACAATTTCAAGGTTTTTATTCAAATCCATTTACCGTTCCCAGGAAGGAAGGCAAGGTTCGCCCGATATTGGACCTCTAGGCTCTGAACCACTTTGTATGGGTTCACACATTTCGAATGGAGTCCATGCACACTGTAGTGGCTTTCCTTCATCAAGGGGATCTTCTGGCTTCTATCAATCTCAAGGACGCTTACCTTCAAATCCCAATATGTCGGGCATCAGCATTTTCTTCATTTTGCCGTGGGCGAGGAGCATTATCAATTTGTGGCATTACATTTTGGTCTCGCTTCAGCTCCTTGGGTGCTCACAAAAGTTTTGGCCCTGGTGTTGGCCTTGCTTCGACAGAAGGGGATCACGGTACTAGGTTACCTGGACGATCTGCTTCTGTGTGCAAAGTCTTCTTCAGCTATAGAAGTCAACTTGGACAATACTGTGTGAACTCTACAGGAGTTCGGATGGACACTGAATTTTCAGAAATCGACTCCATCCACCAAGCTGGACTACTTGGGTCTGATGCTGGATTCAGCATCGGCCCGGGTGTTTCTTCCACAGGCGAAACTTCTGAAGTTGCAGGATGCGATTCGGCTCCTGTTGTCCAACCGTCAGTCGTCACTCAGGACTTGCATGCAAGTGCTGGGTCTGATGGTTTCCACCTTCGAGGCAGTTCTGTTTGCTTAGTTTCATACCAGACCTCTGCAAAGAGAGATTCTGGCCAAATAGAATAAGGATCCGCTGTCACTGGACGATCTGATCCTGTTGAGTCGGGGTACGAAGGGGTCTCTGATATGGTGGCTCTGCTACCCGCCTGGGAAAATCCTTTCTTTCCCTGTATTGGACAGTGATTCCAGTCTGTCCGCGTGGGGAGGTGTCTTGGGAGTATACTCGGCTCAAGGTATTTGGACTCGAGAGGAGTCCAGTCTGCCGATCCACATACTGGAGATTCGAGCGATCAGACTTTGTCTGTCTCAGTGGACGGATCATCTGCAGGGATGCCCAGTGAGGATACAATCAGACAATGCTACGGCTGTGGCATATGTCAATCATCAAGGGGGCACAAGGAGTGCCCTGGCAGGCCTGGGAAGTAGCCAGCATTCTGAGGTGAGCAGAATTATATGTTCCGGCCCTCTCTGCTGTGCACATTCCAGGGTTAGAGCATTGGCAAGCAGACTCAGTCAGCAGATATTGGATCAGGGAGAATGTCTTTTCACCCAGAGGTGTTTCATCAGCTGTGTCTCTGGTGAGGGACCCCCGATGTGAACCTGTTGGTCTCTCATCTCAACAGGAAGGTGCAAGGGTTTGTGTCAAGGTCTCGGGATCCTCTGGCCGACCCACAGACGCCCTGGTGGCTCCTTGAGGTCACTATCGTCTGATTTCAGCCTTTCCTCCAATACAATTTCTGTTTAAACTGATACACAGAATCAAGGTATAAGGGATTCCAGTCATTCTGGGGGCACCAGACTGGCCTCGCCAGTCTTGGTATGCAGGCCTGGTAGGGCTGGTAGCAGACGTCCCTTAGAAACCTCCTCTCAGGGAAGATCTTCTGTCTCAGGGACCAATCATCCATCCTGCTTTACAGTCGCTGGCTTTAACAGTATGGCTATTAAAAGCCAGGTGCTGAAGGAAAGAGGGCTGTCGGAGTTAGTGATTCCTACTCTGTTAAAAGCTAGGGAATCTACTTCCAGGAAGGTTTATCTTCGAGTTTGGAAGGTGTACATTACTTGGTGTGAGTTTTCGGGGGGGGGTCTCCCCATTCCCTTTCTGTGTCTCACCTGTTGGAGTTTCTACAACTAGGTGTAGTTCGACGTTTAGCTCTGGGCACCATTAAGGGCCAGATTTCCGCTTTGGCCATATTTTTCCAAAGGCCGTTGGTGGCGAAGTCCTTGGTTCACACTTTTGTGCAGGGAGTTTGCCATCTGGCTCCTCTGGTGAGATCCCTGGTACCTCCGTGGGATCTCAATTTGATACTGTTCAAAAGCCTCCTTTTGAAAGCATTTGTGAACTTCCTTTGCTCACTCTGTCGCAGAAGGTGGCCTTTTTGGTTGCTATTACTTCTGCATGTAGGGTGTCGAAGTTGGCTGCTTTGTTCTGTCAGTCACCTTACGTGGTGGTTCACAGGGACAAAGTGGTGCTACGACCCTGTCAGGCTTACCTCCTAAGGTTGTCTCGGGGTTTCATTTGAATGAAGATATTGTGTTGCCGTCCTTATGTCCTAAACATCCTAAAGAAATTGCTCTATATTCCTTGGATGTAGTCAGGGCAATTTGGGTGTACCTGGTTAATGAGTCGAAATCTGATTCTTTGTTTGTGCTTACAGATGGACTTCGTAAGGGGCAGGCCCCATCTGCTGTGACCATTTTCAAATTTGATTAGGCAGACGATGGTGCAGGCCTATTCTATTAAGGGTCGGGTTCCTTCTTTTCCTGTCAAGGCGCATTCTACAAAGGCTCTTATTGCCTCCTGGGCCTTCCATCCGGCGTTAGTGGTTCAGGTGTGCAAGGTGGCTACATGCTCGTCTGTATACACATTCACAAAGTTATATAAGGTGGATGTACTTGCATCTTTGGATGCTGCTTTTGGCAGCAAAGTTTTGCAGGCTGCGGTTGCAGAGGCTCCCGCCTCTTGAGGGTGTACTTTTTTTTCCTGGTGGTGAGCTCCAGTTGTTCCTGGTTGAGCTTGGTTGGCTATGTTTAGCCTTGTTGGGAAATATATGTATTGCTGTGTTTTTCCCACCCCTCATGTTGATACTGCTTTGGGACATCCCAAGGGTCTAAGAAGACATGGAGCTGTGTTCGTCAGTGAACAAAAGAGAAAACTGTATTTTTTTTCTTACCGTAAAAAAAAATCCTTTTCGCTGAGGTTCACTGATGGACACAGCACCAGCCCCTCTGTTGGGTTGAGTCATGAATTCTTCTGACACTGCTTGTTACAAACTGAAGTCCTATAGCAGGAAGTGATGCTATACCTCCTGGGACTGCCTCAGGGGCGTAGCCAAAATTGTTTCTGACTAGTTCTACGACAACTTCATGTCTAAGAAGTCATGGAGCTGTATCTGTCAGTGAACCTCAGGGAAAAGGAATTTACGGTAAGACAAAAATCCAGTTGTTTTCACCCTGTGCTGATCACGTGAAAGGTATCAGCTGTGACAAAGCACCCATCTGTTTAAGCTGCTCTCATCCCATGTTGTTGGCTTGTTTTTTTCTTGGCGCAAAAGCACCCACGCATTCGTCTCCTCAGAAAACTCTGGTCAAGCAACGCCTTCAGTGGCGTGTTTGTAGCGAGGGATCGTTCGTGCACCCGAATCTTCGCCATTTATACACAAGTGTACGATTGGAGCATGAGGGGCGTGTCTGGATGCAATTGGCATGCACAGGGATGCCTTGTAGCACGCTGCGCATGCGCAGTAAAACCACATGCGGCGCGATTCTAAAACAGGAATTTCAGCACGCAAGCCTCTGTCAGAGGCTTGAGGGATCGCAGAGCAGCAGCAGCTGGGTTGCATGAGTCACTGTGGTAAATGTTTACTGGCACAGATGGGTTCTGTATCTTTGGGATAATCAGTGCTGTGTGTGATAAGCTGTATAGCTTGACACAAGCCTTGAGTACACTAAAGTTAGTACCTCAAGATTGTCTTGCCTAAGAGCAATGTCCACCCGAAAAAGGGCTGGGGGGGTCACAGCTGGAAGGGGCACTGTGATACCACCGTCAGGCCTTGAAGGTCCTAGCTTCCTCTGCTTTCTCTGTGTCTACACCCCCTGAAGAGCCAAGGGTGATTAGCCAATCTGAGCCATTACGGTTGTCTGGCATAGTAGCTACTCCTAGTGCTTCTGTTGCAACCTACCTCACTAAGGACGATTTGGCAGCAGCTTTAGCCAGCCTTGAGGCTAAGATTGCTGGCATTATTGCAGCATTGCAAGAAGGGAGGAAACGTGACAGATCCCCCTCACCTGAGCCACCACCTGAATCAGTTCAGCATTGGGCAGAGGATGTAGAAAAAGCAGCTGTGGAGGACCCTATAGAAGGTCTGGGGAGTCAGGATTTGAGGAATCATACTCGGCCTCTAAAACCCAGAGATTGTTAGTTCAGTCTCTCACTGAAATGGTCCAGTTTGTATACAAATTACCTCCTTTAGAGACGTCTGAAGTCTTTTTCCTCTCTGGGCTCATTGCGCCCTCTTCATAGTCCTCCGACTTTTCCCTTACATCAGCTGTTGGAGCAGGTAATGTATGCTGATTGGGATCATCCTGATAGGATTTTTGTTCCTCCTAAAAGGTTTTCACTATTGTATCCTATGGAGGAAAAATTCGCTAAACAATGGAGTATACCTACTGTGGATTGCTGCTGCCATTTCTTCAGTTAACAAAAGTTTAACTTGTACTGTGGATATTGCCCAGGTTTTTGAAGATACAGCTGATAAGAAGTTGGAATCTTTATGAAAAGCCTCCTTTGCTGTTGCAGGGTCTGCGATACAACGAGCAGTGGCAGCTATAGGAGTTTGTCAGCCTTTAAAAGTCTGTATTAGGCGAAAGTCAAGGACGGTTCCTTCTCAAGGAGAGCCTGTGGAAGATTTGACAGCTCTACCTCGCACTTTATTTTGCAGTGCAAGCTCTTTTTTTTTGAAAAATTATTTTTATAAGTTTTATAAGAACAAAAGACAATAATATACATTTACAGAAAACAACAAAAAGAAACAGAAAAAACAGGCGCCCAAATAACCACCTTGGGGGCAACAGTCAACACACAAAAAAAAAAACCTTACTCTCTCCCCTCCCCCCCCCCCCCCCGAACAAACACCAGCATCCCAAATATAAACCAGGAGTACCAAAGCTAGAGGGTCGGCGCAGGCCAGAGCCAAAGAACACTCGGCCCAACGCCGACCCCAGGAAGTAAAAGCTCCCAAGCACTACAGATTCAAGACCATCCTAGTCATTAAAATAAACAATAAAAGCAAACATTCCGGAGATAAACTTCTTAGATAATGCGAATTGCAAATTGTAAGGCCAATGCTTAGTTTAACAGAATGGAAACAGTTAACCTACAGTATCCGATGATTCAACGCATGCACCTCCACACCTTCTCTAATTTTTTAGGGCAACCCCTAGAGATGTAGGTTGCCTTATAAAGAGGTAGTACAGAATTCACTAAACCTTTCCAGAACAAGAGCGAATGGGGGAGTCACCTTCTTCCAATGTAGTAGGATTGCCTTCTTAGCATAAAAGAGGAGAATGACCAGCAAAGTTCTGTGTGCTACAGAGGGTACCACCTCCTCCACCAAACCCAAGAGACACACCCTTGGGGTCAGTGGAATCGGAGTCAGCAACAACTCTGAAAGACAGGAAGTTACCTCAGACCAGAACCGCTGGATCTGACTGCAATCCCAGAAAACATGAGTCGCATCTACTGGGAAGGCGGAGCATCGCCAACACTCAGCCGACGAGGTTGGATACATTTTGGCTAGGCGGGCTTGGGTGTAGTAAATCCTATGAAGGAATTTAAATTGTATGAGTTTCTCCCGAGCAGTCACTAAATATTTAAAGGATTCAGTCCACACCTCCTCCCAGTCATCACCCTGAAGGTCAGTCACCTCAGCTGTCCACTTTTCCCTGCATCTGACTATACTTGGGGGTGTCAGCCTAAACATATCCTTGTAGACCGTTGAGAGGGTCTTGAGCATGGTATCACATTTCAACATACATTCTAAATCAGAAGAAACTGGTTCAATATGTGAGTTGGCAAATTGGCTCTGAAAGGCATGGCGCAATTGAAAATAACGAAAAAGGTAAGTATTTGGCAAGTCGTGCCTATCCCGTAGACGATCAATAGGAAGGAGAGCCCCCTCCACTGTAACTTCCCCCAAGGTTTTTACCCCCCTCACAGCCCACAGCATAGGATCCGGTAAGCGATAAAAGTGAGAAAGAGTAGGGTTCATCCACAGAGGGGTAGAAGGTGAGATTCCCACATAACTGGGGCACGTCAGTTTCGTGGACTTTACCCAAGCTTTAATGGTAGCCTTCACGGAGAGCGTCAGGGGGAGATTCGAGCCCAGGCCCCTGTACAGCGTCAACCTCAGAGTCTCAAAGGAATCCAGATGAGCCGCCTCCAGGATCGTGGCCGAATCTCCCTCATCCGCCCTCAGCCAGTGCCACGCAAACACTATCTGGCCTGCCAGGTAATACTTGGGCCAGTTGGGCCGCCAGGCCACCACTGCCTCAAGGCTCCTGGAGGGCCCGCAGAGGGCTCAAGAGTGAGGGCAAAAAGAAAAGGGGAAAGGGGGCATCCCTGTCTCGTCCCTTGCCCCACTGCAAAAAATTGAGAGGTCAAATAATCCAACCTGATGGCAGTCCTAGGTCCCCTATACAGGAGTCGGATCCAAGTCCTAAATTTAGGCTCAAAACCCATGAGTTCCAAAACTTTAAGCATAAAGGCCCAATCGACCAAATCAAAGGTCTTCTCAATATCTATGGAGACCACCACCCTCTGCCGAGAATCCCCCCCCGGGAGTTGAAGATGAGTAAACAACCTCCTAATGTTGGTATCAACCGACTTGCCGGGCATGAAACCGGTCTGGTCTGGGTCAATCAAAGAATGAATGACCCCAGCCAGCCTAGTAGCCAGGACATTGGTTAAAAGGAAGAGCAGTCCAGGGGGTCCTTACCAGGTTTCGGCAGTAGCACCATATAGGCATCCAACATGGAAGTTCCTCTTTCTCTAAACAATGCTGTAATAAAGAACTTAGTCTCTGGGCCAACTGCTCTGAAAATTTTTGTAAAAGTCGGCTGGAAAGCCATCCGGACCAGGTGCTTTGTGTAGTGGAAATCCTGCAATGGCCTTTTCCACCTCTAGAGGGGTGATCGGTTCATCCTAAAAGCCTGTCTATTCCCGAGGGGTCTGCGTCCGACACCAGGGCGTACAAAGCCTCAAAATAGTTGCGAAATGTCTCCAGTATGTCACGGGGATCAGTCACTATATCTCCCCCAGGGCGCCTGATGAGCGGGATGTTAACTGGGGCCCTCTGGTCAGCCACCATCAGTGCCAGAAATTTACCATTCTTGTCCCCCTGCTCAAACATGGATTCCCCCGTGTTTTTGGCCTCAGTGTGGGCAAGATCAGACCGGTGCAGAGAGAGAAGACGTCTCGCCTCCAGCAAGGAAGAGCAGCTGGATTCAGATGGCGAAGCCGCATGTTCCCTCGCCCGCAACCGCTCCACCTCCTGCAGGGACTTAATCTCGCTGTTATGATCCCTTGTGGCTGTTTTAATAGCCAAGATACACTCCCCCCTTGTCACCACCTTGCAGGCCTCCCAAACCACCTGACGCTCCGCAGAGTCAACATTCTCCTCCCAGTACGATTGGATCGACTGCACAAGGTGGGAGGCGACCTGATCCTGTTGGAGCCAGCCCGCAGACAAGCGCCAACCCCGCACTCCAGCCCCCAATTGGAGGTTCACTGTCAAGAGTAGAGGGTTGTGATCAGAGACCCCCTGCCAAGTACTCTGAGCCAAGTAAAAGGGACTGCATACATGTATTCCCAAAGGCCAAATCGATCCTGGCAGACGATTGGTGAGTGGTGGAAAGGTGAGAATATTCCCTCTGTAACTGTCCGCTTATCACTTTAAAACTTTGTTCAGTACTTACTGCCAGGTGGAACCTTTCTGCCTTCCTTTTGGATCCCTGGGGAGTGTTTAATCAGCAGAACCACTAGACCACTCCTCCTTCCTCTAAGTGTAGAGGGAAGGCTTTTCTTGTGACTCAGATTTCACTCAGAGCATGTCAGCAGAACATCATGGGAAGATGATTGCTAGAGAGAATTCCTAAGGCTTAAAGTTTGCACCCCTTGGCAAGCGGAGCGAGGTATGCAGTAAGAGTGCATTATATATAGAAGTATATGTTGTTAGACATAAATTTTGTCCATGCTGTTAGTATAAAATATGCTATAGATAATCCAAAGCATCTTGCATGTGGCCATGTTTCCTTAGATGTTTAATGTCATTTAGATATGTGTGCAGACAACTGTAATCCACCTTGTAACTTCACATTTGTAATTAACCTTGTAACCCCCTTTTTGGTGATCACTGTAAACAAATGTATTGTATGTCGTTTTTCAGTTGTCACGGTGCTATGGTGTTTATGGTGTTCGTGATGCTTATGGTTTACGGTGCTCAAGGTGTTAAAGAGATTAACGTTCAACCCTCCTGCACACCTTTGATGCAAAAGAATAAAAGTCCTGCACCCGTCAGAAGCTCTCCTCTCGTTATTTACTCGATGCCAAAGGGGCCGCTACAGTGAAAACTCGTCGCTGCGGTGGAGACCCGACACTGAAGTAAAAACCCGTCACTGAAGTGAATCATCGGCTGCGTCGCAGTCTTCATCAAACTGTGAGTAAAGGCTTCCCAACGCCTCGCAGGACACGTGCGGATGCCATCTTGGCAACAGAGACTCGGCTGAAAAGTAAAAGTGTCACGTGGACTTTTAAATATAGCGGGCTCTTTATACATGGTCCGGAAGCCTAGTTAATTAGTATGCGAGCCAAATAATTAATATTTTGCTAAAGCAGTGATTAGGTTTATTATATTTGTGTTTAGAGGCCTAGTGTCAGATTTAAAGCAACACTATCTTCCAAGTTCCTAATCCACTAAACTGCAGTTAGTTACATAAAGGATTAATTGTCTGGTTAGAAAGTATCAGCATTATATTCGTTTAAAACATTTTGTCGTATTGTATGCATTGTTTGCTAATCTTTATAAGTTACAAGTGTAAATGCCTGTTTTCTGTCGTAGCCCTTAGTAGCAAGTTTGAGCCAACACTCATTTAAGTTAGGTTTCAGGCACACAAACTTGAAAGCAAAGGCACACTAGAACAAAATGTTGTCACCTGCTGAAGAAACAGACAAACCCACAGAGTCACAACAGGTGCGGTCCAGCTCCAGAGCACGAAGCCTAACAGAAAAGGGCAAAGAAATGCACAAAGAAACAGTTAAGAAAAATGAAAAGGCATTCAACAAGGTGTACAACTCTTGGAAGGAGCTAGCAAAAGAATTTAGGACAAAGTTAAAGGATTTCTGCTCAACTGAAGACCTTAATACAAGATTGAATGAGATTAAAGCCAAAGAAGCATTAGTACACCAACAGTATGAGTCCATGTGCTGAAATAATTCCACTACCCCGTACGTTGTTAAGAGAATGGATGCATGCACCGCGTTACAGCTGAAATCTGCAACCTCATCAGCAAGCGGCTAGAGAATGTAGATAAAATCTTTAACGATCAACTTGAGAAGGAAAAGGTGAGGATGGTGCTTAATAAAGAAGAGCATGAGTCAGTCTTTTGAAACTCAGAAACAGAAACTGTCCTCTGAGTCATTACCAGACTCCAACGCAAGCTCGAGAGCCACTTCCAGATCTAGCAAACGCACAGACGCAGAAGCAGATCTTGCAGCCAAGATAGAACATGCAAAGCTGAGCAAACTGGAGGCAGAAATTAAACTTAAGTTAGAAGAGGAAAAGACAAGACTGCAACAGCTACAAGCAAAAAATGAAGTCAAAGTAGCTGCAGCAAGGGTGAAAGCCAACCATGCCTATGATAGTTTTGAATAGTGTAAACAAGAGACTGACCACAAGGTGCAATATCTCTGCAAAAATAATAAACCTCAAACCTCTTTGAATCCAAAAGCTGTGCCATTTCAACCTTCAAATTCACCACTTGAGGTGTCAAGACCTCAAGAAGAAGTTAGTCTAACCCCAGGACTAGCAAGTCTGCTTATCTCCAACCATCTCCCTATACCTGAACCAACTGTATTTACAGGTGATCCTTTGAAGTTCATAGATTGGAAGATATCCTTTATGGCGCTGATTGATCAGAAACCACTCCCTGTGTGCAAAAAAAATGCTGTACTTGAAGAGGTATTGTCAGATCACTTCTTGGTAGAGGCCGAAATGCTGAGAGGGCTTCCCTTGCAGCTCGGTGCGAATCACCCCTGGAAGTGGGACAGGAGGTGACGCGTCCCAAGGAGCACTGGATGCTTGTGGAGTGCAGGTAAAGGTTCACAAGGGTATCCGGAACAACTTGCAGGGCCTCCAGGGAATCAAGCAATGTGCAGGTAAAAGCCAGGCCGAGGGTCATACACAGGTATCAGTCCAAACAGGTCGCCAAGACAAGGGGATTGAGCAGAAGCAAGTCCGTTGAGCAAGCCGGGATCGGTACACTAGAAGTCAGGCAGAGGACAAAAGAGCAAGGATGGTTACACAAGCCGAGGGTCAAATACTGGAGCAGGATCGAAGGGTCAGACGAAGCCGTGGGTCAAAGCCAGGAGAGAGAGCAGGCAGGTCAGGAACGAGCCGGGTCAAACTGGAATCCAGGAAGTAACAATGCACAGGAAACAGGAAGAGCTGAAGACAATCCAGCAATCTGATGGGCTGAGCAGAGTCCTTTTATAGGCCAGTGAATTAGTCTATTGCCTGAGTCCATTGCAGCCATGGGAAGTACTGGCAAAGTTGCCAGTTGCAGCACAGCCATTTCACTGATAATGAGTCTATGGCCTGAGTCTGTTGCGGCCATTGGAAGTTCTGGCGGAGTTGCCAGTTGCAGCATGGCCATTTCTCTGACAGTGCCCCCCCCCCCCCCAAGGGGCAGCCTCCGGATGCCCAACCGGGCCAATCTTTCTGGGAATCTCCTGCGGAATTCCTGTACCAGCCTGGGGGCATGCAGGTTACTAGCGGGTTCCCAGGAATTGTCTTTAGGGGGGTAACCTTTCCATTTAACAAGATACTGTATGAGCTCACCCCTTCTTCGACAATCCAGAATGGTTTCCACTTCATATTCAGGTTCACCCTCCACTGAAACTGGAGGTGGAGGCAATTCTTCCCTCCCTGGGAAGGGGCTAGAAATTGCAGGCTTAAGCAGGGAAACATGGAATACAGGATGGATTTTGTATGAATTAGGTAAAGTTAGTTCGAAAGCCACAGGGTTTATCATCCTTTTGATTCTAAAAGGCCCAATAAACCTTGGTCCCAATTTTTTAGAAGGGCAAGATAGTCGTAGGTTGTTTGAGGAGAGCCACACCTTATCCCCGACCTTATACATAGGATTTTCCTTTTTCTTGCGGTCATAGAATTTCTTGTACTCCTGTTGGGCTTTGGATATGGAGTCCTGTAGCACCCGGTAGTTATCCCTGATAGCCATTATCCGGTCTTGCACTGCAGGAACTGAAGTTTCTGAGAAAGCACTGGGCAAAAAAGAAGGGTGGAACCCGTAATTCACCCAGAATGGGGTCTGGTTGGTTGCAGAATGCAGGGCGTTATTATACGCGAATTCCGCGCACGGAAGTAAAGAGACCCAGTTATCCTGGGAGGAAGTGCAAAAGCAACGTAGGTATTGTTCAAGGGTCTGGTTGGTCCTTTCCGTTTGACCATTACTCTGCGGGTGGTAGGCTGATGATAGGCATATCTTAATGGACAAGGATTTGCAAAGCTCTTTCCAGAATTTGGAAGTGAACTGGACGCCTCTGTCCGATACTATACTGTCCGGGAGACCGTGTAGCCTGACCACTTCTTTAATAAAGATGTTAGCTGTTTCCACAGCAGAAGGTGTGCCAATCATAGGCAAAAAGTGCGCCATCTTCGAGAGACGGTCAACCACCACCAGGACAGTAGTGAAACCTTCTGAAGGTGGTAATTCCACTATAAAATCCATGGATAGTTGCTTCCAGGGCTGTTCTGGGATGGGCAATGGCCTTAACAGGCCCCAGGACTTGGTCTTAGCCCCCTTGTTACGCTGACATGTAATACAAGAACCCACATAGGATTTACAGTCCCGAACTAAATTGGGCCACCAAAAGTTGCGCTGCATGAGTTCACATGTCTTCCTGACCCCGAAGTGCCCAGCAAGCTTGTGATCATGCAAAGTCTTTAGGACCTGTAGTCTGATTTGTGAAGGAACAAAAATCCTTTTTTGGAACCACAAGAATCCCCCGTGTTTTTCCAAGGAAGAGGTCCCAGGCTCGAGACATTGAACTGAGGCTTGCTTAATTGCTGATTGCAGATCTGTTTGAATAAGTAAAAAATTTTGAGCCGAGAGGATGGTGTTAGGTTCGGCTGTGTTTGGGGTATCTGGAAACATTCTGGACAAGGCGTCTGCTTTCCCGTTCTTGGACCCTGGCCTGTAAGTCCGATGAAAGTTAAACCGGGAAAAGAACAAGGCCCATCGAGCTTGACGGGGTCTCAGGCGTCTTGCTGTCCTGAGGTATTCCAGGTTTTTGTGGTCTGTAAATATCAAAATGGGATGAGTAGCCCCTTCAAGCAAGTATCTCCACTCTTCCAAGGCACATTTGATGGCCAAGAGTTCCCGGTCCCCTACGTCATAGTTTCTCTCCGGAGGTGTCATCTTCCGGGAAAAGAAAGCCACAGGATGCAGAAGAGTCTTCGGGCCTTGTCTTTGAGATAAGATTGCTCCAGTGGCTATTTCTGAAGCATCCACTTCAAGCACATAAGGTAGGGTTGGATCAGGATGCTGGAGAATAGGTGCTGAGGTGAACAACGTCTTCAGTTTGTCAAAGGCCGTTTGAGCTTCCTGTGACCAATGGAAACGGACCTGTTGGCGAGTCAATTGGGTAATGGGGGAGATAATCATAGAGAACCCCTTCACGAACCTCCGATAGAAGTTAGCAAACCCCACGAAGCGTTGAACTCCTTTCTTATCACAGGGGGCTGGCCAATCGAGAATTGACTGCACTTTCTGTGGATCCATGGAAATGCCGTTTGTTGAGATAATGAGACCCAGGAATTGAATGGAGTCTCTCGAATTCGCATTTCTCTGGTTTCACATAAAGTCCGTGTTTCCTTAAAGTAAATAGTACCTTCTTAACATGGGTCCGGTGGAGTTCCAGAGTGGAGGAAAAAATGAGTATGTCATCTAGATAGACAATCAGAAAGAGATCCAGGAAGTCCCGAAAAATGTCATTAACTAGATGTTGGAAGGTAGCAGGGGCGTTACACAGCCCGAAAGGCATGACCAGGTATTCAAAATGGCCAAACCTCGTTCTGAACGCCGTCTTCCACTCATCTCCTTTCCTAATGCGAACAAGGTTGTAAGCTCCATGGAGATCCAATTTGGTAAAGATCCGAGCTGCCCGGAAACGTTGAAATAGTTGTGGGATAAGAGGTAGAGGATACCGGTTTTTAATAGTAATTTTATTAAGCTCCCGGTAATCTACACAAGGTCTTAGTGTGCCATCCTTTTTTTCGACAAAGAATATCCCGGCCCCTGCTGGTGAGGAGGAGGGGCGGATAAAACCCTTTTCCAAATTTTCGTTAATATAAATCCGTAGGGTTTCCAGCTCCTTCTCAGATAACGGGAATATCTTTCCGAAAGGAATCTCGGCTCCGGGCAGAAGTTCTACAGGGCAATCATAAGGCCTGTGAGGAGGCAGAGTTTCGGCCTTTTTTTATCAAATACGTCCATGAATTCCTCATAAACTGCGGGGACATTTTCCGGGAGATCATGTACTGGTTGGACGGCCAGGCAAGCAGCAGAAGTATCAGATCCGGGTAGGAAACAATGGTTCAAGCAGTAATTAGACGTGAAGGAGATCCTTCTCTTAACCCAGTCAATCTGTGGGTTGTGGGCCTGTAGCCAGGGAAGTCCTAAAATAATGGGAAACATTGGTGAGGAAAGGACGTCGAATCGGAGGAATTCCTGGTGAAGAGAATCTGTCGTGGTGAAGATGGGGCACGTCTCTTCAGTAACAGGCCCGGAACTGGGCAAAGAACCATCAGCCAGAAGAATATGGAGTCGCTGTTCCTTAGCTTGCATGGGGACACACAGTCTTTGAGCTAAAGAACGGTCCAGAAAGCAACTACATGCCCCGGAATCAACGATCGCCAGAAGCCGAATCTTCTTTTCTGCTACCTGTAGGGCAGGGGTCTGCAACCTTTAAGACAAAAAGAGCCACTTGGACCCGTTTCCGAAGGAAAAAAAAACTGGGAGCCGCAAAGCCATTGCAACATTTAAAACAAATATAACACTGCATATATGGTTTCTTACCTTAATGCTATATTCAATGTAGTGACCAGCATACATGCCCCTTACAATGTAGTGACCAGCATACATGCCCCTTTCAATGTAGTGACCAGCATACATGCCCCTTACAATGTAGTGACCAGCATACATGCCCCTTTCAATGTAGTGACCAGCATACACGCCCCCTTTCAATGTAGTGACCAGCATACATGCCCCGTTCAATGTAGTGACCAGCATACATGCCCCTTTCAATGTAGTGACCAGCATACATGCCCCTTACAATGTAGTGACCAGCATACATGCCCCTTACAATGTAGTGACCAGCATACATGCCCCCTTTCAATGTAGTGACCAGCATACATGCCCCTTACAATGCAGTGACCAGCATACATGCCCCTTACAATGTAGTGACCAGCATACATGCCCCCTTTCAATGTAGTGACCAGCATACATGCCCCCTTTCAATGTAGTGACCAGCATACATGCCCCCTTTCAATGTGTTGACCAGCATACATGCCCCCTTTCAATGCAGTGACCAGCATACATGCCCCTTACAATGCAGTGACCAGCATACATGCCCCTTACAATGTAGTGACCAGCATACATGCCCTCTTTCAATGTAGTGACCAGCATACATGCCCCCTTTCAATGTAGTGACCAGCATACATGCCCCTTACAATGCAGTGACCAGCATACATGCCCCTTACAATGTAGTGACCAGCATACATGCCCCTTTCAATGTAGTGACCAGCATACATGCCCCTTTCAATGTAGTGACCAGCATACATGCCCCTTTCAATGTAGTGACCAGCATACATGCCCCTTACAATGTAGTGACCAGCATACATGCCCCCTTTCAATGTAGTGACCAGCATACATGCCCCTTACAATGCAGTGACCAGCATACATGCCCCTTACAATGTAGTGACCAGCATACATGCCCCCTTTCAATGTAGTGACCAGCATACATGCCCCCTTTCAATGTAATGACCAGCATACATGCCCCTTACAATGTAGTGACCAGCATACATGCCCCTTACAATGTAGTGACCAGCATACATGCCCCCTTTCAATGTAGTGACCAGCATACATGCCCCCTTTCAATAGTGACCAGCATACATGCCTCTTACAATGCAGTGACCAGCATACATGCCCCTTTCAATGCAGAGACCAGCGTGCGTGCGTGCGTGCCCCCTTCAAAGTAGTGTGTGCCCCCCCCCCCTGAGGCATCACTTCACTTACCTCACACTGGTGCCTGGCATGCTGCTGCTGACGGGAGTCTGGACGGACGTCTTCTTCCTCCTCGACCTGCACCGCTGCCCTCCTCTCTGACAGCGGGCGGGAAGGTGATGTCGGGACGGTGCGTGACTAACGCACGCACCGCCTTCCACGCGACATCACAGCCAGTACAGCGCCACAGTGGGGAGTGTCGGGGCGCAGAGTGTGCCTCCTCCTCTACCTAGCATCCGCCCCGGAGCCGTGGCAAAGGTTCAAAAGAGCCGCATGCGGCTCCGGAGCCGCTGGTTGCCTACCTATGCTGTAGGGAGACAGGGAGAATAAGATGAGTAGGGGATGACCCGGCAACTTGACAGTTCAGCAGAGGCCGTGAATAGGACTTACTGGGTCTCACAGGACAATTGCGTAGGAAGTGGCCAGATTCCCCACAATAAAGGCAGAGGTTAGCTTGCCGACGACGTTGTCTTTCCTCGGGGGTCAAGGCAGAACGGATTAGACCAATCTGCATGGGTTCTCCTTCTGATCCCCCGCAGACAGAAGTCCCAGGATGGGGTGAAGCAGCAAGTGGGACTTTCGGGAGTACCCAGGTAGGTCGGGCCCCTTGTAGGCGCTCTGAGCGTCTCTCCCGCAGGCGCCTGTCCAGTTGGATTGCCAGTGAGATTAGCCCTTCCAAAGACGTAGGGGTTTCTACCCGAGCTAACTCGTCCTTAAGGGCTTCAGACAATCCGTGACGGTACTGGTACTTGAGTGCTGCCTCATTCCAGTCTGTATCCGCGGCCCATCTGCGGAAGTCAATGGTAAAGTCCTCTACAGGACGTTTATTTTGTTGTAAGGCATGTAGGGCTGATTCAGCCGTAACAGTCCCTTGGGGGTCCTCATATAACTGGGCCATGGCCTGGAAGAAGGAGTCTACAGAGTTCAATGAGGGGCTCTTTTGCTCAAGGAGGTTATGGGCCCAGGTCTGGGGTTCTTCTGACAACAGAGAAATTATAAATCCTTCTTTGACAGTCTCTGAAGAGAAGGTTCTGGGCTGAAGGGCTAAATACAAGAGACATGCATTTTTAAAGGATCTGAACCTTCTCCGTTCCCCACGGAAGCGTTCGGGTGTAGGTACCCTGGGTTCAGATGGGAAAACCATGGCTGCCTGAGCAGGGCTGGCTGGTCCTTGCTGAGTGGAGGTGCCCCCGGAGCTGGCGGGCGGTTGATTGGGTTCGGAAGGAGAGGGTGCGCCAGCTAGGTTCAACACTCGACCCTCTAATTGAAAATAACCGTCCTGCAGTCTCTGGACTGCCTGTGTTAAAGAGGAGACTTGCTGACAAAGAGCCTCGAGCTGGGAAGCACCTCTGTCGGCCTCTGACATGGCTGGATTGTACTGTCAGATCACTTCTTGGTAGAGGCCGAAATGCTGAGAGGGCTTCCCTTGCAGCTCGGTGCGAATCACCCCTGGAAGTGGGACAGGAGGTGACGCGTCCCAAGGAGCACTGGATGCTTGTGGAGTGCAGGTAAAGGTTCACAAGGGTATCCGGAACAACTTGCAGGGCCTCCAGGGAATCAAGCAATGTGCAGGTAAAAGCCAGGCCGAGGGTCATACACAGGTATCAGTCCAAACAGGTCGCCAAGACAAGGGGATTGAGCAGAAGCAAGTCCGTTGAGCAAGCCGGGATCGGTACACTAGAAGTCAGGCAGAGGACAAAAGAGCAAGGATGGTCACACAAGCCGAGGGTCAAACACTGGAGCAGGATCGAAGGGTCAGACGAAGCCGTGGGTCAAAGCCAGGAGAGAGAGCAGACAGGTCAGGAACGAGCCGGGTCAAACTGGAATCCAGGAAGTAACACTGCACAGGAAACAGGAAGAGCTGAAGACAATCCAGCAATCTGATGGGCTGAGCAGAGTCCTTTTATAGGCCAGTGAATTAGTCTATGGCCTGAGTCCATTGCAGCCATGGGAAGTACTGGCAAAGTTGCCAGTTGCAGCACAGCCATTTCACTGATAATGAGTCTATGGCCTGAGTCTGTTGCGGCCATTGGAAGTTCTGGCGGAGTTGCCAGTTGCAGCATGGCCATTTCTCTGACAGGTATCTTGGTGGTGAAGCTCGTAAGGCAGTGGAAGGGTTCTTCTATCGAAATTCAGAAGATGCCTATCTAGGTGCTTGGGGAATCCTACAGGACAGGTATGGAGGTCCATTTATAGTGCAAAGAGCTTTCAGAGAAAGGTTGACTAAATGGCCAAAGATATCAGCAAACGACCCTGTAGCATTAAGAGAGTTTGCAGACTTCCTTCAAGGTTGTGTGGAGGTCATTCCTCATGTTAAAGGCCTAGCTATTCTAAATGATTGTGAAGAAAACCACAAGCTTCTCAAGAAACTGCCTGAATGGATTGTGTGGAGATGGAGTCGCATAGTTGTGGACGAGCTAGACAAGTCTCAAGAATACCCAACCTTTGCTCGCTTCACAGAGTTCCTGCAAAGGGAAGCTAAGATTGCATGCAACCCCAATGCCTCCCCTTTCCTCCTCAGTACCAAGACTACAGATGAGCCAAGGCGCTCAACACAAGCACTCAAATGAAGCCCTCCACCTTCAACGTTCCAGAGATCTCAGCTTCAAGACCAAAACCACCTTGCCTAGTCTGCAAAGACGAAACACACGGTGTCGCTAAATGTCCAACTTTTGCAGCAAAGACCATCGATGAAAAGAAGGCCTTCATTCATGAAAACTACCTCTGCTTTGGTTGCTTAAGAAAGGGCCACACTACAAAAGACTGCAAAGGAAGACACACGTGTAGCATATGCAGTCAATGTCATCCAACCTGTTGGCACATACAGAGAAACACTGAGCCTGTCAAAACATCAAACAATGATCCAGTAGGCATGGGAAATAAGGTAAACGACAACGTTCCCAAAGTTATGTCCCATACATTGACAAGACATACTTCTGCCACATCCTGCATTGCTCCAGTTCTGTTGTCAGCTGCGGCGGAGCCTCAGAGGGAAATCCTCACTTATGCCTTACTTGACACACAGAGTGATTCAACCTTTATTCTGGCAGACCTGGTATCGAGGCTAAGTGTGAGCACCAAGCCATTACAGCTAAACCTCAGCACAATGACAGCTGTTGACACAGTTATATCAAGCCAAATTGCTCATGGTCTGCGAGTGCGTGGCTTCAACTCTAAAGCTCAAGTCCAACTCTGTCAAGCCTATACAAGAGATTTCATTCCAATAGATAAGTCTCACATCCCCACTAAGGAGCCTGCACTCCAGTGGTCACACCTCAAACACTTGGCAAACAAGTTACAGCCACTTCAAGACTGCAAAGTAGGACTGCTGATCGGTTATGACTGCCCATCAGCACTGGCTCCCTTGGAGGTTGTTATCGGCTCCGAAAATGAACCCTTCACTCAAAAAACTATGCTCAGCTGGAGAATTATAGGATCAGCAAAGCCACATCTTGATAGACAGGGCAGCCAGAGCTTCGTACACAGAGTCGCAATAAAAGAAATGCCAATGCCTCTGGTCACTGATGTGTTGAAGGCTTTAGAAATGGACTTCATTGAAAGAAATTATGAAGATAAGTACGTGTCTCAAGATGACATTCACTTTGTGCAGTTTCTCTTGGAAACCATAATGAAAAGGAAAGATGGACACTATGAGATGCCGTTACCCTTCAAAGACAACAGACAACTGGCACTACCAAACAATAAGAGGCTGCCCATTATTCAACTTCATCATCTAAAGAAAAGATTAAAGGCAAATAAACAGTACCATGAACACTACACTGCATTCATGGAAGAAACAATCAGAAAAGGTGATGCAGAACCAGCCCCTTCATTATCAGAGGAAGAGACAGTGTGGTACATCCCACATCACGGGGTTTATCACCCCAAGAAGCCAGACAAGTTAAGGGTTGTCTTTGATTGTTCAGGAAAGTTCAAAGGCATCTCCCTAAACGATACCTTACTAAGAGGTCCCGACCTTACATAGTTACATAGTTACATAGTAGGTGAGGTTGAATAAAGACAATAGTCCATCCAGTTCAACCTGTGTAGGTGTGTGTGGCTGTAATCATCTCACATACCCCTGAATGTTCTGATCCTTGAGATGTAAGTCTAAGAGTCTTTTGAAATCCACCATACTACCCGCAGAAACCACCTCTTGTGGTAGAGAATTCCACAATCCTGTAGCCCTAACAGTAAAGAACCCCCTGCGTTGCCTGAGGTTAAAACGCTTCTCCTCTAATCGCATTGTATGCCCTCAAGTCCTCATGCAATCCCTTCGAATGAACAGCTTTTTTTCTAAGCTGGGATCCCCATTAAGATATTTATAAATTGCTATCATGTCCCCCCTCAGACATCTCTTCTCCAGGGAGAATAAATCGAGCGATTGCAGACGCTCTTCATAGTCAAGGTCCTCCAATCCCCTAATTAGTTTAGTTGCCCTTCTCTGGACTCTCTCCAGCTCCAACACATCCCTCCTGAGGACTGGCGACCAGAACTGGACAGAATACTCCAGATGCGGTCGGACCAGAGTTTTATAAAGTGGAAGGATTATAGTCTTATCTCTGGAATACATCCCTTTCTTTATGCATGCTAATATTCTGCTGGCCTTGGCAGCTGCCGCTTGACATTGCATGCCGTTGCCTAGTCTATCATCAACCAAGACTCCCAGATCCTTCTCCATTTTTGATTCCCCCAAGGGTTCCCCTCCTAACGTGTATTGTGTTTTTATGTTTTTAGTCCCCAAGTGCAAAACCTTACATTTCTCCACGTTAAACCTCATTTGCCATGTCGTTGCCCACTCTGTTATTTTGTCCAGGTCATTCTGTAGGATATCTGCTTCATGCTGTGCAGTTATTGCCCTGGCCAATTTTGTGTCATCTGCAAAAACTGATAACGCACTACTGATCCCGTCCTCAATGTTGTTTATGAATAAATTGAACAAGGTTGGTCCCAGGACTGAGCCCTGGGGCACCCCGCTTACTACCTCAGACCAGTCTGAGTATGCGCTGTTTATTTCCACCCTTTGGACACGGCCTTTAAGCCAGTTCCGTATCCAAGAGCAAACCCTGCTGTCGATACCTGCAGACCTTATTTTATAAATTAAGCGCTTGTGGGGAACTGTATCAAACGCCTTAGCGAAATCCAAGTACACCACATCCACTGGTCTCCCCCTATCTAGCTCACAGCTCACCCCCTCGTAGAATGTTAAGAGATTGGTTTGACAAGAACGCCCATTTGTAAACCCGTGCTGATTACTGCTGATGATGTTGTTGTCTTTAGCAAACTCTACGATATAGTCCCTTATCATCCCCTCCAGAAGTTTACATACTATTGATGTCAAACTGACAGGCCTATAATTTCCCGGGATATGCCTCTGGCCCTTTTTGAATATCAGAATCACGTTAGCTTTCCTCCAATCTCCTGGTACATCTCCTGTCCTAATACTGTCAGCAAAGATCAGGAACAGTGGTCTGGATATAACCTTACTGAGTTCCTTGAGTACTCTCGGATGTACGCCATCCGGGCCTGGTGATTTGTTTGTGTTCAGTTTATCCAGCCTTTCCCTGATTTCACCCTCTGTTAGCCATAGTGGCAAGTCCTGTGTATTACTACTAACCATACAGTCATGGTCAGTGTACCCCTCCTTTTCCTGTGTAAAGACTAACAAGAAAAAAGCATTCAGCACGGTTGCTTTTTCAGTGTGCTCTGTAACCATCCTCCCATCATTGTTAATTATGTGTGCAATATGCTCTGCCTTAGTTTTTTTGCTGTTGATATATTTAAAGAATTTCTTTGGGTTTTTTTTACTATCCTCCGCTATTTGTCTCTCAAAGTTGATTTTAGCCATCTTGATTTCTTGTTTACTTTTCTTATTTGCCTCCTTGTATTGCTCGAAAGCCGATACTGTGCCCTCTGATTTATACTTCTTAAAGGCCAATTTTTTCCCCCCTAATACGTTTTTTGACGCTACGGTTTAGCCAGCCAGGTTTGGCTTTGTCTATTCTAAATTTATTTCCCATAGGAATGCACTGCAAGATGCCTTTGCTTAATATGTTCCTAAAGCATTCCCATTTATCCTCTGTGGTCAGGGATCCCAGGGTCTGGTCCCAGTTTACCCTTTCCATCAATGAGTACAATTTTTGGAAAGTTTGCCCTTCTGAAGTTTAGGGTTCTTATGTTCCCCACTTGCCTTGTTATATTGTTATTTATACTAAATGTGATCATCCTGTGATCGCTAGAGCCCAGGTTGTCCTGGACTCCTACCTCTGAGATTATGTCTGGGTCATTAGTGATCAATAGATCCAGGACTGCGTTTTCTCTGGTAGGGGAATCCACCAACTGTGACATGTAATTATCCAGTAAGGTTTCCGTGAATAGACGGGCCTTCTGTGAGTGTGTAGTCCCCTCATCCCAGTCAATGTCGGGATAATTGAAGTCCCCCAATATGATGACTGATCCCAATTTTGCCACTTTACCCATTAGTGCTAAGACCTGATAAATTCTCTAGTGGGAGTCCTCTGTCGCTTCAGGAAGGAAGCAGTTGCTGTGATATGCGACATTGAAAAGATGTTCCATCAGTTCTACATCCCCCAGAAATGCGCAATTACTTAAGGTTCCTTTGGTGGGAGAACGGTTAGTTGGAAACAGAACCGAAAGAATACAGAATGGCAGTTCACCTTTTCGGTGCCAGTTCCTCTCCAGGATGTGCCAACTTCGGCCTTAAGTATCTTGCACGACAATACAAGTCAGAATATCCCTCAGCATCAGCCTTCATTGAGAAGAATTTTTATGTCAACGACGGCCTAACCAGCGTTCCAACAGTCAGTGAAGCTTCGAATCTAATCCACGAAACGCAAGGATTATGTAAAAATGCTGGCCTACGCCTGCATAAGTTCAACTCTAATTAAAGGGACGTCCTGTCCTGTATAGCTCCGCCAGAAAGAGCAACAACTAGTGTACCTGTCAAACTTAACCAAGACTCAACAACAGAAGGACAAGTACTTTGTATTCAGTGGTCATTTGAAAAACCTTCAGTTTCAGTGTTGACATAAAGGATCAACCCTCAACTCGTCGTGGTATCCTGTCAGTCGTAGCCTGTCTTTATGATCCTCTAGGCTTCATAGCCCCCTTCATACTGAGTGGCTAGTGCATTCTTCAAGAGCTTTGCCGCAGGGGCATCAGTTGGGATAAAGCACTTCCTGAGAGGTTATGTCCACGGTGGGAGGCCTGGAAGAGTAGTCTGCAAGCTTTAAGGGAAATCAAGATACCCAGATGTTACCATCCCCCAGACTTCGGTAACAGAGTGAAGGTGGAACTACACCACTTTTCCGATGCCAGCAACGTAGAATATGGTGCCTGTTCATACCTTAGGTACAAGAATGACAGAGATCAAGTCCATTGCAGCTCAGTAATGGCTAAAGCAAGAGTCACACCAACGAAGGTTGTGAGCATCCCAAGGCTTGAGCTCTCAGCTGCTGTCACCGCAGCAAGGTTGAGTGTCATGTTGAAGGCGGAACTTGAAATAGAAATTGATGAAGAATTCTTCTGGACAGACTCCCAGGTAGTTTTGGCCTACATCAATAATGAAGCGAGAAGGTTTCATGTGTTTGTAGCCAATCGTGTTAAACTCATAAGAGAGATTAGAGATCCAACTCAGTGGCATTATGTGGATACAACACAAACCCCAGCGGACCATGCATCCAGGGATCTACATGTAGCAGATATCTCTCCCTCAAGTTGGTTATCTGGGCCTAGTTTCCTATGGAAATCTGAAGTGCACGCATCTTCAAGCTCTTCGGCAGAACTGATTGTAGGCGACCCTGAAGTCAAACCCATTACAACCCTTGCATCACAAGCTAGTGAACAAACTGATATTCTAAATCGTCTGAGCAGGTTCTCCAGTTGGTTAATGCTCATTAAGGTGATTGCAAGAATCAGGAGAATAAAAATGAAGACGCATCACTGCAGCAATCTTGTGTCTGTGGAGGAAAGTAAGAAGGCCGGGGAGGTAGTGATAGGTTTAGTTCAACAGCAAGTTTTCCCCCTAAGAGCTAAAACTTCTTCAAAGAGGAGATAGTTTTCCAAATTCAAGCGCTCTTAGTTGCCTCGACCCCATTCTGGTTCCAGGACTTCTTCGTGTTGGTGGAAGGCTGTCAAGATCAACTCTTAGTCAAGAAATGAAGCACCCAGTCATCCTCCCAAAAGAAGGGCACATTACCCAGTTTATCCTGTCCCACTATCATGCAGCCACTCATCACCAGGGCCGCAGCCAAACTCTAACAGAACTCAGAGCAAATGGATTTTGGGTGCTTGGTGGAAGCAAGTCAGTTGCCAAGTTAATACATAAATGTGTACAGTGTCAAAAGCTCCGGCGTCCCACAGAGGAGCAACGTATGTCAGAGCTCCCTGAAGAACGCGTAGAAGTTTCAGCTCCCTTTACATACTGTGGTATGGACTGTTTCGGTCCCTTTATCACCAAGCAAGGTCGTAAGGAATACAAGAGGTATGGTCTCATCTTCACATGTTTCTCCTCAAGTGCAGTCCACATTGAAATGCTTGAAGATTTATCTACAGATTCCTTCATCAATGCCTTAAGGTGTTTCATCGGTTTGAGAGGAGCCGTTCGCCAACTCCACTGTGACCAAGGCACAAACTTCATAGGAGCAAAGGACCAACTTAAAGAAGCCCTGAAGCAATGTAACACAAAGGCACTAGAAACTTTCCTAGCTGATAAACAGTGTGAGTTTATCTTCAATGCTCCTTCCGCAAGTCATGCAGGTGGAGTCTGGGAACGTCAAATTAGAACCATTCGTAATGTGCTAAATGCTACAACAGTCCAATGTTCAAGTAGACTAGACAATGCTTCTCTTAGAACACTATATTATGAAGCCATGGCCATTGTTAACAGCCGTCCTTTAACTGTCGATGGAACCAATGACCCCAAGGCACCAGAACCTCTAACTCCAAACCACCTCATCCTGATGAAATCCAAGGTTGCATTACCTCCACCTGGGAAATTCATAAAGGAAGATGTATATGCAGCTAAACGGTGGCGTAGAGTACAGTATTTAGCAGAACAGTTCTGGAGTCGGTGGAAAAGGGAATACCTCACGAGTGTTTCCACAAGACAGAAATGGCACACACCTCGACGTAACCACATTGTCATAATCAAAGAAGATATGTCTCCCAGATGCCAGTGGCAACTAGGACGTGTAATTGAAACTACAATAGAAAAGGATGGTCTAGTTCGTCGAGTCAAGGTGTTAATAGGTGACAGAAGATTGCAAGATAAGAAGGACTATGTGTCAAAACCTTCAATTATTGAACGTCCTATTCAAAAGCTAATAGTTCTCATAGAAAGCAAATAAGTTCAGTTTTATTGATACACTAGCATACCACCACACAAGACAGTAGCCAGTTACAGAGGTACCTAACAGCTAAATTGTGTATCATGTACCATGTTTATAGTGGCCATGGTTATGTTCTGTAAATTATGTATAACTCTTTAAGTTATATTCATCATTACATAATTTGGTGGGAGTGTAACTGTCCGCTTATCACTTTAAACCTTTGTTCAGTACTTACTGCCAGGTGGAACCTTTCTGCCTTCCTTTTGGTTCACTGGGGAGTGTTTAATCAGCAGAACCACTAGACCACTCCTCCTTCCTCTAAGTGTAGATGGAAGGCTTTTCTTGTGACTCAGATTTCACTCAGAGCATGTCAGCAGAACATCATGGGAAGATGATTGCTAGAGAGAATTCCCAAGGCTTAAAGTTTGCACCCCTTGGCAAGCTGAGCGAGGTATGCAGTAAGAGTACAATATATATAGAAGTATATGTTGTTAGACATAAATTGTGTCCATGCTGTTAGTATAAAATATGCTATAGATAATCCAAAGCATCTTGCATGTGGCCATGTTTCTTTAGATGTTTAATGTCATTTAGATATGTATGCAGACAACTGTAATCCACCTTGTAACTTCACATTTGTAATAAACCTTGTAACCTCCTTTTTGGTGATCACTGTAAACAAATGTATTGTATGTCGTTTTACAGTTTTCACAGTGCTATGGTGCTTATGGTGTTCGTGATGCTTATGGTTTACGGTGCTCAAGGTGTTAAAGAGATTAACGTTCAACCCTCCTGCACACCTTTGATGCAAAAGAATAAAAGTACTGCACCCGTCAGAAGCTCTCCTCTCGTTATTTACTCGATGCGAAAGGGGCCGCTACACCATTAATAGGGGATGCTTCCATTTCCAAAGTTCGGATAAGCCCACAGCAGAAGCCCATGTCAGCAGATCGACTGAGCATGCCAATTGGGGTTGGAAGTATCCAGAACACCATCTAAAATGGCATTAAAGTCACCCATAAACAACATTGGGAGGTGGGTATGAGCAGCTAGCTTGTCAAACAGATCATATAACAATTGAATCCCAAATGGAGGAGGCACATATACCGCTACCAAAAGCATTGTGACAGAATAAATATCCAGTACTACTGCCACATATCGTCCCCCCGAATCAGAGACCACCTGATGAATGGTACACGGAGTGGATTTGCTAATTAGGATGGAGACCCCCCTTGCATAAGTGGAGTAGGTCGCATGAAACGCCCTCTGGATCTACGGTCTCCGAAGAGCAAGGATCATGTTACCATCCAGGTGAGTCTCCTGCAGGAGGAGAATATGTGGCTTTATGACCCTCAGATACTGAAAGACACTGGCCCGCTTGAACTTATTATTTAATCCCCTCACATTCCATGAGAGGAAGCTGATGTTGTCAGCCATTAGAGTCAATAAAAAAGGAATGAATTAACCAGGACAAGTCTTGGAGCAAAACATAACCCAATAGGAGCTGTATATAGAAGTAAAAAACCATTGTGACAACCTCTGTGAATCGAGGAGCAAAATAGTTCGGGTGCTGGTGCAACTTTCCCCATGCCATTATACCAGTAACCAAAAAAGAAGAAAAAAGAAAAACAACTGAAAAAATAGTCAGGTATGTGGCTTGAACCCTAAACTTCCCAAAAAAACTGTAATGTGTGATGATCCTCCAGTGTGAACAACTGTCCGGCAGTTAAGATAATAGTCGCTGTCCCTTGTATACAGTGGGTATGGAAAGTATTCAGACCCCCTTAAATTTTTCACTCTTTGTTATATTGCAGCCATTTGCTAAAATCATTTAAGTTCATTCTTCTTCCTCATGAATGTACACATAGCACCCCATACTGACAGAAAAACACAGAATTGTTGACATTGTTGCAGATTTATTAAAAAAGAAAAACTGAAATATCACATGGTCCTAAGTATTCAGACCCTTTGCTCAGTATTTAGTAGAAGCCCCCTTTTGATCTAATACAGCCAGGAGTCTTTTTGGGAAAGATGCAACAAGTCTTTCACACCTGGATTTGGGGATCCTCTGCCATTCCTCCTTGCAGATCCTCTCCAGTTCTGTCAGGTTGGATGGTAAACGTTGGTGGACAGCCATTTTTAGGTCTCTCCAGAGATGCTCAATTGGGTTTAAGTCAGGGCTCTGGCTGGGCCATTCAAGAACAGTCACGGAGTTGTTGTGAAGCCACTCCTTCGTTATTTTAGCTGTGTTCTTAGGGACATTGTCTTGTTGGAAGGTAAACCTTCGGCCCAGTCTGAGGTCCAGAGCACTCTGGAGAAGGTTTTTGTCCAGGATATCCCTGTACTTGGCCGCATTCATCTTCCCCTCGATTGCAACCAGTCGTCCTGTCCCTGCAGCTGAAAAACACCCCCACAGCATGATGCTGCCACCACCATGCTTCACTGTTGGGACTGTATTGGACAGGTGATGAGCAGTGCCTGGTTTTCTCCACACATACCGCTTAGAATTAAGGCCAAAAAGTTCTATTTTGGTCTCATCAGACCCGAGAATCTTATTTCTCACCATCTTGGAGTCCTTCAGGTGTTTTTTAGCAAACTCCATGCGGGCTTTCATGTGTCTTACACTGAGGAGAGGCTTCCGTCGGGCCACTCTGCCATAAAGCCCCGACTGGTGGAGGGCTGCAGTGATGGTTGACTTTCTACAACTTTCTCCCATCTCCTGACTGCATCTCTGGAGCTCAGCCACAGTGATCTTTGGGTTCTTCTTTACCTCTCTCACCAAGGCTCTTCTCCCCCGATAGCTCAGTTTGGCCGGACCCAGCTCTAGGAAGGGTTCTGGTCGTCCCAAACGTCTTCCATTTGAGGATTATGGAGGCCACTGTGCTCTTAGGAACCTTAAGTGCAGCAGAAATCTTTTTGTAACCTTGGCCAGATCTGTGCCTTGCCACAATTCTGTCTCTGAGCTCTTCAGGCAATTCCTTTGACCTCATGATTCTCATTTGCTCTGACATGCATTGTGATCTGGAAGGTCTTATATAGACAGGTGTGTGGCTTTCCTAATCAAGTCCAATCAGTATAATCAAACACAGCTGGACTCAAATGAAGGTGTAGAACCATCTCAAGGATGATCAGAAGAAATGGAAAGCACCTGAGTTAAATATATGAGTGTCACAGCAAAGGGTCTGAATACTTAGGACCATGTGATATTTCAGTTTTTCTTTTTTAATAAATCTGCAACAATGTCAACAATTCTGTGTTTTTCTGTCAGTATGGGGTGCTATGTGTACATTCATGAGGAAGAAGAATGAACTTAAAGGATTTTAGCAAATGGCTGCAATATAACAAAGAGTGAAAAATGTAAGGGGGTCTGAATACTTTCCGTACCCACTGTAGATTCTGGAGATGCCGGATCAACAGGTGAGTTCAACCGGCCAAGTTCAGTTGCCGCCACACCGTTCCCAGGCAGAAATAGGCCAAAGCATAGGGCCCCTGTTCCGCACAGCCATGGCACAAACACCAAACATCTGTAGGGGAAGAACCCAGGATAAATCCAGCCATGTCAGCAGATAGGAAGGCCAGAGGCAACAGGCAAAAAAGGGCCAAACAGAGAAAGACATAACCACAGAACAGAACTGCATTCAGGAGAGGGCTTAACGCAGACCATCCAGCCACTCTGACACCTACAGTGGAGATTCAAGAAATTTTACCGAGCCATTGTGTTGCACCCTGAGCCTGCTGGGGTACTACATACTATAAGTGATCTCCTTGGCTCTCAGGCATTTATGGACATCAGTGATGGAGCGACATCTCCTCTGTGTCTCCGCAGAGAAATCAGGGAAAAACATGATGCGGGTATTTTCAAAGTGGAGGTCAGGATGTTTCCTCGCTTCCGACAGGAGCATGTCACGATCCCTGTAGTTAAGAAACTGGACCAGGAACGGGCGAGGGGGGGGCTCCAGGTGGTCTGGCCCCAGCCAGGACCCTGTGAGCACGTTCTACCACATAGGTGGGGGGTAAATCCGCCAGGGAGAGTAGCTGCTTAAAGAATTGCTCCGCAAGTGGAGCAGGCCTATTCCCCTCCACCCCTTCAGGGAGCCCCACCACTCTTACATTATTCCACCATTGTCGGTCCTCTGCATCGTCCGCTCGATGCTGCAAGGATTTCACCATGCTCTGTAATTCAGATAGCTGGGCAGTATATGAGTGGGAACAATCCTCCACCTCCAAGATTCTGTCCTCCTCAGTGGTGAGGCGACCGCGGAACTTGTCAAGGTCATGGCGGGTTAGGGTGCATTCCGATGCCAAGTGATCAATCCTGACCATGAGCGCCGCCTTGCAACTATCTATGGCCTCAAGAATTGATGTGGTGATGGCTCGTTGATCCGCCTCAGGTGCCGATGGAGTGGGCTGGGAAGCTCCAGGGAGCCGCGAGTCCTCTCGCTGCTGGTCTTCCATTCCTGCAAATGCAACACAGCCCCGCTGAGAAGACGTTGGCGCCAATATGGTGGAGGCGGAGCCCGGGTCTGTGCCTCTCGCGAGTGGGTCTGTCGCTGGTCCTGGGGCGGCTTAGGGGTCGAGGTCGGCATCCCTGGAATGGCGGGAAGTTCCCTCACAGGATAGGAGCAAAGACCGGCTGAAACTTACACCCGAAAAAGGATAATATGCAGGATATCCAGAGAGCTCCGGGCAGACACGTCTAGCCTTGATCACATCCGGCCACGCCCCCCTGCAGTGGATACTCTTAAAGACTCCATATAGCAGATGTCATGGTTTGCTCTTTGAACAGTACATATGCACAGAATCCTTTGGCTAAAAAGCTGGTCTGCGGAATTACCATGTAAAAAGTTGCTGGCTGGCTTTCCCTTTCATGGAGAACGCCTATTTGGTAAAGATCTGGATAGGTATATCCATAGGATTTTGGAGGGGAAAAGTGTGTTGCTACCTGTTAAGAGGAAAAGCAAGCGTCCTTCTTTTGAGGTTCCCAACACTCACACTCCTGATGCTTCTAATCCCAGGCAGTTGCGAAAGCCCCAGCCATCTGGTAGAACCAAGCCTTCAGGGCAAGGGCAAAAGAAACCCTGATGAAAAATGTGTAATATAAACACCAATGTGAGATGTGAATCCCGAAAAACGAGTGAGAAAAAATATTGTGGATAAAATGAAATAATCAAGATGATTGAGATAATGATAAAAGTGAAAATATGAACAGTGAATGCTTGTAACATATACAAAAATGGATCACATACATTGAAAGTGTTCCATATTTACTAATGAGAAAAAACACATGAGGTAAAAAAATTGTTTTTTCTTATTGTAAAAAAAATCTTTTTGAATAAAAAAAGACATTGTGGGAATAGCGGAGACTTGGTTCGACCCCTCACATGACTGGCTGGCAAATATCCAAGGGTATTCAGTGTACCGGAAGGACAGGGTAGGAAAAAGAGGGGGAGGGGTATGTCTCTATGTCAAGAACAATATAAAGGTGACAGAAAGGAGTGACATTACGGATGGGATGAGCATGGATTTAGAATCTGTGTGGGTTGAACTCCATAGGGAAGGAGAAAAGGGGAAAGTAATTGTGGGGGTTTGCTATAGGCCACCTAACCAAGGGGAGGAGGTAGAGCTGGAATTTTTAGCACTAATGGGTAAAGTGGCAAAATTGGGATCAGTCATTGTATTGGGGGACTTCAATTACCCCGACATTGACTGGGAAGAGGGGACTGCACACTCACAGAAGGCCCGCCTATTCACGGAAACCTTACTGGATAATTACATGTCACAGTTGGTGGATTCCCCTACCAGAGAAAACGCAGTCCTGGATCTATTGCTCACTAATGACCCAGACATAATCTCGGAGGTAGGAGTCCAGGACAACCTGGGCTCTAGCGATCACAGGATGATCACATTTAGTGTAAATAACAATATAACAAGACAAGTGGGGAACATAAGAACCCTAAACTTCAGAAGGGCAAACTTTCCAAGATTGTACTCAATGATGGAAAGGGTAAACTGGGACCAAACCCTGGGATCCCTGAACACAGAGGAAAAATGGGAATGCTTTAGGAACATATTAGGCAAAGGCATCTTGCAGTGCATTCCTATGGGAAATAAATTTAGAAGAGACAAAGCCAAACCTGGCTGGCTAAACTGTAGCGTCAAAAAACTTATTAGGGGGAAAAAATTGGCCTTCAAAAAGTATAAATCAGAGGGCACAGTATCGGCTTTCGAGCAATACAAGGAGGCAAATAAGAAAAGTAAACAAGAAATCAAGATGGCTAAAATCAACTTTGAGAGATAAATAGCAGAGGATAGTAAAAAAAACCCAAATAAATTCTTTAAATATATCAACAGCAAAAAAACTAAGGCAGAGCATATTGCACACATAATTAACAATGATGGGAGGATGGTTACAGAGGACACTGAAAAAGCAACCGTGCTAAATGCTTTTTTCTCGTCAGTCTTTACACAGGAAAAGGAGGGGTACACTGACCATGACTGTATGGTTAGTAGTAATAAACAGGACTTGCCACCATGGCTAACAGAGGGGGAAATCAGGGAAAGGCTGGATAAACTTAACACAAACAAATCACCAGGACCGGATGGCATACATCCGAGAGTACTCAGGGAACTCAGTAAAGTTATATCGAGACCACTGTTCCTGATCTTTGCTGACAGTATTAGGACAGGAGATGTACCAGGGGATTGGAAGAAAGCTAACGTGATTCCAATATTCAAAAAGGGCCAGAGGCATATCCCGGGAAATTATAGGCCTGTCAGTTTGACATCAGTAGTATGTAAACTTCTGGAGGGGATGATAAGGGACTATATCGTAGAGTTTGCTAAGGACAACAACATCATCAGCAGTAATCAGCACGGGTTTACAAATGGGCGTTCTTGTCAAACCAATCTCCTAACATTCTACGAGGAGGTGAGCTGTGAGCTAGATAGGGGGAGACCAGTGGATGTGGTGTACTTGGATTTCGCTAAGGCGTTTGATACAGTTCCCCACAAGCGCTTAATTTATAAAATAAGGTCTGCAGGTATCGATAGCAGGGTTTTCTCTTGGATACGGAACTGGCTAAAAAGGCGTGTCCAAAGGGTAGTAATAAACAGCGCACACTCAGACTGGTCTGAGGTGGTAAGCGGGGTCCCCCAAGGCTCAGTCTTGGGACCAACCTTGTTCAATTTATTCATAAACAACATTGAGGTCGGGATCAGTAGTTCGATATCAGTTTTTGCAGATGACACAAAATTGGGCAGGGCAATAACTTCACAACATGAAGCAGATATCCTACAGAATGACCTGGACAAAATAACAGAGTGGGCAACGACATGGCAAATGAGGTTTAACGTGGAGAAGTGTAAGGTTTTGCACTTGGGGACTAAAAACATAAAAACACAATACACGTTAGGAGGGGAGCCCTTGGGGGAATCAAAAATGGAGAAGGATCTGGGAGTCTTGGTTGATGATAGATTAGGAAACAGCATGCAATGTCAAGCGGCAGCTTCCAAAGCCAACAGAATATTAGCATGCATAAAGAAAGGGATGCATTCCAGAGATAAGACTATAATCCTTCCACTTTATAAAACTCTGGTCCGACCGCATCTGGAGTATTCCGTCCAGTTCTGGTCGCCAGTCCTCAGGAGGGATGTGTTGGAGCTGGAGAGAGTCCAGAGAAGGGCAACTAAACTAACTAGGGGATTGGAGGACCTTGACTATGAAGAGCGTCTACAATCGCTCGATTTATTCTCCCTGGAGAAGAGACGTCTGAGGGGGGACATGATAGCAATTTATAAATATCTTAATGGGGATCCCAGCTTAGAAAAAAAGCTGTTCATTCGAAGGGATTGCATGAGGACTCGAGGGCATACAATGCGATTAGAGGAGAAGCGTTTTAACCTCAGGCAACGCGGGGGGTTCTTTACTGTTAGGGCAACAAGATTGTGGAATTCTCTACCACAAGAAGTGGTTTCTGCGGGTAGTATGGTGGCTTTCAAAAGACTCTTAGACTTACATCTCAAGGATCAGAACATTCAGGGGTATGGGAGATGATTACAGCCACACATACCTACACAGGTTGAACTAGATGGACTATTGTCCTTATTCAACCTCACCTACTATGTAACTATGTAACTATGAATATAAGTGTATACAGAAAAACCATAGACCCCTGTGTATAACTATATGAAGGGGAAATAGTTCAATAAATCACATGGTACAATTATACCAAAACATATATCGCTTAGTTAATGTATTTATGAGAGATGGTGCTCATGTGAAACACAAGCACGATGTCTCTGTCTCACTAGATTTAAACAGATACAAAAGAGATTACATACAGGAAAAACATTTGTTTATAAAAATATATGTGTATAAATGTATAGCTACATCTCACAAACAAAGAGAGAAATGTCGGGCTAGGGAAAATAGCAACATTGTTAGTATCCAATGTTCTTACATTTATATATACATGTCGCTATCCGAGAGTCCGACAATCGGTCAATGTGTGGATAATATCAAGAGACCTAATCGGTGAAAAAACAACCAAGAAACATTCTAAAAGTGTAGTCGTATATATCTATTAGGTATTCCAAATAAGGAGGAGGGGCTTGTTTCTAGTTGTAGTAAAATATCCTCATCGATGATTTAAATATTTATTCATTGATGCCGATGGTCTGAATATCCACAGAGAAAAAGAGGGGGGGGGGGGGGGAAGGCAAGGAACAAACTGCCTATGACTGGGAGAACGAACACAAAAACACAAAAATGTATATAAAGCTCAAGGGAAATGTATATTACTGGGAAAGCCCACTAGTTATCAGCTGAAAAATATAGTGTATGAATGCATCGTTTTAATAGCCGTATTATGGGAAAAGGAGGGAGTAGGAGGGAAAAACGGAACTCAACTATATGGAAAATATATTGTGAATCCAGATGACAAGAAGGGTTTAGGAGGGAGACGATATTGAATATTAAAGAATCATAATTAGTCGTGATTTCATATTGGGGGGGGGGCATCTGGGTTTTTCTCTGGGTTAAATAGAAATATATAAATGTATAAATACATAAATATATAAAAATATATAAAAATACATTAGATATAAATATAGTAAAATATAACATAGTATAATAATGTGATGATATAATATATCAAAATAACGCCAGAAACGTCCAAAGCTGACCTGCTAATAAATAGATAATAGAATAAAGATTAAAAATCTCTAAGTGTAAAAATGTGTCACATCCCACTCAAAATTCATACCTAGAGGTTGGCGTGTCTGGAGCTTGTATATCCAGAACACTTCTCTTTTGCAGAGTGTCTGGAATACGTCTCCCCCTCTAATAGGATTTAAAACATTTTCTATTATTTGAACCATAACTAGAGAATTATCACCCTTATGTAGGTTGTTAAAGTGACGGGCCACATTTGTGGATTTCAAACATCGAATATCACTCAGATGTTCCCTGAACCTATCTTTTAGTTTTCTGGTTGTTCTGACAACATATTGGGCTGAGCAAACCTTACAAGAGATAAGATAGATCAAATATTGTGTATTGCAATTAAAAAATGTATTTATTTTGAAGCTCCTGCCACTAGTTGAAGATGAAAACTGGGTTCCTGATAAAATATGGGGACAAGTAAGGCAATCTTGCATCCCAAATTTGTAGTTGCCTTTACAATGTAACCATGTTAGAGATGTGGTGTGACTTTTAGAAGAAAACAGACTAGGGGATAAAGTATTTCCCAATGTAACCGCTCTTTTGGCCACAATGTTAACGCCCTGATTAAGAATTTTCTCACAAGTAGCATCTGAGTGTAAAATGGGAAGGTGCGTTTTAATTATGGATTTGATTTTGTTAAATTCCAAACTATATGGAAGTGCTAATGTGAGAGATTGTACAGTTTGCTTGTACACTTTCTCTTTTACATTCGTTTTTCTATCCATTTTTTTATCATTGGATTTTTGAATGGAATGGTGATATGTGGTTACTTGATGAGGTCTTTTTGGCTGTAAAAGATCTATTCGATTTTTCTTCAGAGCCAAATGGTATGCTCTATCTAGCATCCATTTGGGATAGCCTCTCTGTAGAAAACGTTGATACAAAGAAAGGGATTCTTGTTTAAAGGTGAACGTATCGCTACAAATTCTGCGTAGTCTAAGAAACTGTCCTACTGGTATCCCTTTTATCGTATGGAGGGGATGGCTTGATTTGGCATGTAACAGGCTATTCCCTGCCTGGGGTTTCCTATATAGAGTGGTGATAACCCTATTTCCCATATGATTCAAAGAGATATCTAGGAACGTTATTTCTTCAGCACTCATAGATCCTGTGAATCTCAAGTTTAAATTATTGTCATTTAAAAATTGTATAAACATATTAAACTCGTTTTTTTTTATGGCAAATAAAGAGCAGATCATCTATTTAGCGAAGATATAAAAAGGTTTGTTGTCTGAATGGATTCATATCCCCAAAAATGCGGGACCTCTCCCACCAGCCCATATATAAGTTGGTTAGAGAGGGGGAGAACTTGGCTCCCATCGCTGCCCCGCACCTTTGGAGGTAAAAAATACCATCAAAAGAAAAATAATTGTGTTTGAGTAGGTACTCAAGAACATCTATAATGAAAGTCTGGAGAACAGGAGACACTTCCGTATGAACTTCTAATGTGTGTCTGATCGCCTCCAAAGCTAATTCATGTGGGATTGACGAATACAGACTGGACACATCACATGTGATCCAGCTGTAATCGTCCGACCAAACAAAAGTGTCCATGAGACCCAAAAGATGGTTGGAATCTTTTAAATAACTGGGAAGCGTCTTTACCAAATGTTGAAGTTGTCCATCCAACCATTCCCCCAGACGCTCATTGAGGGAACCGATACCAGAAACAATAGGTCTTCCTAGCACCGGATCGGTTCCCTTGTGTATCTTAGGGAGATGGTGAAAGATTGGTATCACTGGGAAATCCGGAATCATGTTCTCAGATTCTTTGATGGAAAAGGCTCCCAAAGCTGCTCCTCTGTTGATAAGGGTGGCCAGTATATTTTTATACTTGTTAGTGGGATCCCCCTTAAGAATTGTATAAATATTGGGGTCCATAAGTTGTCTCATTGCTTCCTTCTTATAAGTATCAGTATCCAAGACAACTACTGCACCTCCCTTGTCCGCATTCTTTATGATGATAGAGGGATCATCTTTTAGGAGTTTCAAAGCCTTTCTTTCATTAGCAGTTAGATTATCTAGATTCCTTTTTACATAAGGAGGAATAGTGGATGCCAATTTAAAAATGTCTCTCTCAATCAGTTTCTGGAATGTGTCCATATCTGTAGACCTTGATTGTATAGGATAGAAGGTTGAGGGTACATTCAGAGAAACTCGGCTGGTTCCTTCCTCCCTGCCATGGTTTGAAGCACCGGATTCATGTGCTAAATCCTCCAGCTCCATGCTGGCACATATTTCCCGGAAGGAAAGAGCCGAGATTGACATTTAAAGCAGGTTCTGAAACAGATTCCTCTATAGTATCACTGTCAGTTTCAACAAAAAAGTGTATTTTAAGGGTTAAATTGCGTATAAACTTGTTGATGTGTAAGACCGTGTCAAAAGGATTTAGATGTGCATGAGGACAAAAATTGAGTCCTCTGGACAATAAGGATATTTCACTGGATGTGAGAGTCCGTTGGGATAGATTTAAAACATTTGAAGTTACTTGCGATGTGTCCTGAGATAATATTGGCCATCTGCACGTTCTACGGTGTTTCCTTCCTCCTCTCCTGGTTTTTGTTTTTTTACTTTTTCTTTTTTTGTATAATTCCTGCCTTTCCTTGACTCGTTTTTTGACATATTGTGGGGGCTGGTGCCCGATCTAGACGTGTGTGGATATTCAACAGAAGTATCAGAGGTGGTGTAGGCAGCTGAGGTATCCGTGACAGCTGTTTCAGGATCTGAGAAACTGACTCTCTTTTTATGATGGTAACGATTCCAGGTATTATTTTTCTTCCAGATGTACACATTGTTAGTTTCTTAATCAATTCTGTCTCTCAACAATTTCTCCTTCTTGCCACTAATGGTGTTAGTTTCCAGTTTGTTGATTTTATCATTGAGTTTTTGATCAAGTTCCGTGAACTGAGAAATACTTTTTGTAATTTCCTCTTGTAATGTAGAAATCTCATCCTGTAATCTCTTCAGTTCCAGGGTTTTTGAATCAATGATAAGTCTCATAATATTAAAAGAACATGTAGATAAAGTGTCCGTCCATTGTTTTTTGAGGTCTTCGTTAAATAGTTCAAACGTGGGGAACTTTTTTATACGGAGCCCTCTCGGAATGCGTTCAACATCTATATACTCAGTCAGAGTGGTCTTCTCCCAATATGCCTTAACCTCCTTCACCATGAGCTTTTCTAATTTATGGAATAGCGTTTTAACAGAAGCAGAACTATCATCTCTTATTTGTTTCAACGTAGCGTGTGCATCGTCTCTCAGAGGATTAGTCTTCAAGTTTCTGAGTGTCCGACTCATAGGCAGTTCATCCATGTCCACATGTAAAAACTCACAGTCTGATAAACTATTTAGAAAACTAGTTGGTTTTGATGTAAAGAATATAGAAACTCCAGGAACAAAAACAAGTGTCCAAAAAAACTCACTGAGCAGGTCTGACTTCACGGAGAAACTGTTCTGAAATCCAATACAGGTGTGACCGCTCCAGGTGAGATGATTTCAGGTGCTGGTCGGATCCCTCATCCGGTGAACTGATCAAATAAGAAAGAAGTGACCGCACTCCGGAAATTCAAATCAAAAACTGAGTGATTTATTCCTCATCAAACAATAACAACGATCAAACTGTGAGACATGGGACAATAGCAGGTAGACGCGTTTCACGACATGGAAAGTCGCTTACTCATTACCACATGAAATTGTGATCATGGACAGACACTAAATAAAGGTAACTTCACAGCTGCAACCAATTAAAGTGATGAACTGATCACTGAAATGAACCGCTGCTATCACCTATGGGTCTAAATCCATGAGCAAAAAACTCCCCAACCAAAAAACACAAACAATCATGACACTAAAATTGTGTACAATGAATGAATATGCAAGTAATAAATATAGAAATAATACATGTTGTTGTGTCTAAATGTTAAAAAATAAAAAATGACATGAAAAAATCTCTCAATTATTATAAGCGCATTGTGGTAAATAATCAAAACATATAAATATATTGTATATGCAAGATGTGCGCTAAAAAAACTAAGATTAATTAAATGTCAAAAAACTACCGATGAAAAATGTGTAATATAAACACCAATGTGAGATGTGAATCCCGAAAAACGAGTGAGAAAAAATATTGTGGATAAAATGAAATAATCAAGATGATTGAGATAATGATCAAAGTGAAAATATGAACAATGAATGCTTGTAACATATACAAAAATGGATCACATACATTGAAAGTGTTCCATATTTACTAATGAGAAAAAACACATGAGGTAAAAAAATTGTTTTTTCTTATTGTAAAAAAAATCTTTGTGAATATAAGTGTATACAGAAAAACCATAGACCCCTGTGTATAACTATATGAAGGGGAAATAGTTAAATAAATCACATGGTACAATTATACCAAAACATATATCGCTTAGTTAATGTATTTATGAGAGATCGTGCTCGTGTGAAACACAAGCACGATGTCTCTGTCTCACTAGATTTAAACAGATACAAAGAGATTACATACAGGAAAAACTTTGTTTATAAAAATAAATGTGTATAAATGTATAGCTACATCTCACAAACAAAGAGAGAAATGTCGGGCTAGGGAAAATAGCAACATTGTTAGTATCCAATGTTCTTACATTTATATATACATGTCCGAGAGTCCGACAATCGGTCAATGTGTGGATAATATCAAGAGACCTAATCGGTGAAAAAACAACCAAGAAACATTCTAAAAGTGTAGTCGTATATATATATTAGGTATTCCAAATAAGGAGGAGGGGCTTGTTTCTAGTTGTAGTAAAATATCCTCATCGATGATTTAAATATTTATTCATTGATGCCGATGGTCTGAATATCCACAGAGAAAAAGGGGGGGGGGGAGGGAAGCAACAAACTGCCTATGACTGGGAGAACGAACACAAAAATGTATATAAAGCTCAAGGGAAATGTATATCACTGGGAAAACCCACTAGTTATCAGTTGAAAAATATAGTGTATGAATGCATCATTTTAATAGCCGTATTATGGGAAAAGGAGGGAGGAAGAGGGAAAAATGGAACTCAACTATATGGAAAATATATTGTGAATCCAGATGACAAGAAGGGTTTAGGAGGGAGACGATATTGAATATTAAAGAATCACAATTAGTCGTGATTTCATATTGGGGGGGGGGGGGGGCAGCTGGGTTTTTCTCTGGGTTAAATCGAAATATATAAATGTATAAACACATAAATATATAAAAATATATAAAAATACATTAGATATAAATATAGTAAAATATAACATAGTATAATAATGTGATGATATAATACAGTATATCAAAATAACGCCAGAAACGTCCAAAGCTGACCTGCCAATAAATAGAGTAAATATAAAGATTAAAAATCTCTAAGTGTAAAAATGTGTCACATCCCACTCAAAATTCATACCTAGAGGTTGGCGTGTCTGGAGCTTGTATATCCAGAACACTTCTCTCCAGAGTGTCTGGAATACATCTCCCCCTCTAATAGGATTTAAAACCTTTTCTATTATTTGAACCAGAACTAGAGAATTATCACCCTTATGTAGGTTGTTAAAGTGACGGGCCACATTTGTGGACTTCAAACATCGAATATCACTCAGATGTTCCCTGAACCTATCTTTTAGTTTTCTGGTTGTTCTGACAACATACTGGGCTGAGCAAACCTTACAAGAGATAAGATAGATCAAATATTGTGTATTGCAATTAAAAAATGTATTTATTTTGAAGCTCCTGCCACTAGTTGAAGATGAAAACTGGGTTCCTGATAAAATATGGGGACAAGTAAGGCAATCTCGCATCCCACATTTGTAGTTGCCTTTACAATTTTTATTTTTTATTTTTAATTTTTTCACATTTAGACACAACAACAACATGTATTTCACACATGTATGTCACATAGAATTATTTCTATATGTATTACTTGCATATTCATTCATTGTACACAATTTTTGTTTCATGATTGTTTGTGTTTTTTGGTTGGGGAGTTTTTTGCTCCCCAACCCTCCCCATTAGCTGCAAGTACTACATTCAAGTACATCATTTTAAGTACAGTGAAGAGATATTGCAGAAGACTGAATGAGATTGAAGGGATACTGAAAGAGATTGGCTTGGAGTTTGCAACTGACTCATCTGTGTCTTTGTGCTGACCATTTGCTTGAGAAGAGGTAAGGAATTTGGTCAGGTGTTTGCTATTGTGCATTTGCTAATGAGATTAGCTCATTGAGGTGTTACATTTGCTGCTGGGGAGGAGCTTGTGAAGGAGTGTGTATATATACACACACACTCATTAGCTGGCCTAATTCATTAGCTGCAAGTACTACATTCAAGTACAGCATTTTAAGTACAGTGAAGAGATATTGCAGGAGATAGTCAGGAGGTAGGCTGGAAGGTGGAAAAAAAAAATAAAAACAAAAAGGTAAGATTTGTTTGACTTAAATCTACAATTTTTTTTTTTTTTTTTTTTTTCCACTCTTTGGAGATTCGGATGCTGTCAGATCTGTAGACAATTCTCCTTACTGCAGCAGGAAATTGCATTTTTGAAATCAGAGATATTTAAATTATCTGTTAAACAAACTCCAGCTGGGACTGCTGCAATGCCACTGCCACAGAGGACCCCCAGAAATGGCAGATGGGCTACTGTAGGTTCTGGAAGACTTAGAGGGGTGGATAGAAGACATATCCCACAGTCGGTGGTTCTCCATAATTCATTTGCAGCACTCTCAGAATGTAAGGACAACATGGATATGGACTCAAGCACAGAGGGTGAGAAACCATCGACTCCTATGTCTAATGTATGCAAGACTGCAGCCAAGGACAAAAAAGATAAAGTGAAGTCTCAAAGAAAGCAGCTGTTGCTGGGTGATTCAATCATAAGAAGTGTGGAGCTTAAAGAAAATGGTTTTGTGAGATGTCTCCCTGGTGCTACTGCTAGACGAGATAGAAGACGTATTATTAATATTGTTAAGCAAGCAAAGCAGGAAGGGGACGTGGATGTTCTTGTCCATCTAGGGACAAATGACCTGGCTTGCAATGAAGTGTCAGAGGTGAAAAAATCTTTTATCACACTTGGTAATGACGTACAGAATTTTGCATCCACCATTTCATTTTCTGAAGTTCTGCCTGTGCATAATGTTCAGAATGATAGGCAGAGGCGCATAAAGGAGTTCAACATATGGCTTAGTAAATGGTGTCAAGAGCAAGGATTTGGCTTTGTTTCTCATGATAGCTCTACTTGGAATAGAAAGGAACTGTACAAAAAAGATGGATTGCATCTTTCTCTCAAAGGAACAAATGTACTTAGTGAACAACTCCAAGAATTTGCGAAAGAGTATTTAAACTAGGAAGGGGGGGCAAAAGAGTGGAAATACAAGAGTCCAATTGCCCCCCGAAACAATGCCAGAACAGGTCAGAAGCACAGAGGTTAAGAAATGATAAGCTCAGAGTCCTTTCTACAAATGCTCGCAGTTTAGGTAAAAAAATCAATGAACTTGGGTCAATAATGGCATCTGAGAATGTAGATTTAGTGGCTGTTACGGAGACATGGTTTAATGAAAGAAATGACTGGGACATAACCATACCAGGGTACTCTTTATACAGAAGAGACAGAGAAGGCAAGAAAGGAGGAGGAGTGGCCCTGTATGTGAAAGATAGCATTAAATCTAACCTAATACAAGTTGGTGAGGCCAACATAGAGTCAGTTTGGGTTACGTTGCAGTTTGCTAATCATGCAGTAACTCGTGTAGGTGTGATATATAGACCACCTGGTCAAGTTAAAGAACTAGATGAACTACTAGTTGAAGAAATAGCTAAAATGACAATGAAAGGAGAAGTTATCATTATGGGAGATTTCAATCTTCCAGATATAAACTGGAAAACCAAAATAGCAAGTTCTACCAGGAGTACAGATATTCTAAATTCCCTATTGGGGTTGTCTCTGCAACAAGTGGTTGAGGAGCCAACCCGGAGGGAAGCCATTTTGGATTTGGTATTCACAAATGGGGATTCGGTATATGATGTCCTTGTAGGCGAAACCTTGGGATCTAGTGATCACCAGTCAGTGTGGTTTAATATAAGAACTGTGAAAGAGTCACACCACACAAAAACAAAAGTTTTAGATTTTAGAAAAACAGACTTTTCAAAAATGAAATTAGTCATAAATGAGTCCTTATCAGACTGGAACGGATTACATGGAGTCCAGGAGAAATGGGACTACTTAAAAGGTGCTTTATTGAAGGCAACAGAAAATTGCATTAGACTTGTCAGTAAAAGCAAAAAAAGGAAGAGACCACTGTGGTACTCAGCAGAAGTGGCCCAAATCATTAAAAATAAAAAGCTAGCATTTTGTAATTATAAAAAAACCCAGAGCAATGAAGATAAGGAAATCTACAAGATTAGGCAGAAAGAGGCCAAGCAAGTTATAAGAACTTCTAAAGCACAGGCAGAAGAAAAACTAGCTCAGTCTATGAAAAAGGGGGATAAGACATTCTTCAGATATATAAATGAAAAAAGGAAATTAAAACAAGGAATAACTAAATTAAAAACAAAGGACGGAAGGTATGTAGAAGAGAATAAAGGGCTAGCCGACTGCCTAAATGAATACTTCTGTTCAGTTTTTACAGAAGAAAAAGGAGAAGGACCTCCACTTGAAAGGATGACTAATGAATCGTTTGATGCATGTGTTTTTACAGAGGAAGATGTTCTAAGATTGCTGTCTAAAGTGAAGACAAATAAGTCACAGGGTCCTGATGAGATACACCCAAAATTATTAAAAGAGCTTAGTGGTGAGCTGGCAAAACCATTAACAGATTTATTTAACCAATCATTAGTAACAGGAGTCGTCCCGGAAGATTGGAAATTGGCAAATGCCGTGCCCATTCACAAGAAAGGTAGTAGGGAGGAATCGAGCAACTATAGACCAGTGAGTCTGACATCAATAGTATGCAAATTAATGGAAACCCTATTAAAGGATAGGATTGTGGAACATCTTAAATCCCATGGATTGCAAGATGAAAAACAACATGGGTTTACTTCAGGGAGATCATGTCAAACAAATCTTATAGATTTTTTTGACTGGGTGACTAAAATAATAGACAGTGGAGGTGCAGTAGACATTGCATATCTAGATTTTAGTAAGGCTTTTGACACTGTCCCACATAGAAGACTTATCAATAAACTGCAGTCATTGAGCATGGACTCCCATATTGTGGAGTGGATTAGGCAGTGGCTGAGTGACAGACAACAGAGGGTTGTAGTCAATGGAGAACATTCAGAACAAGCTCTGGTTACCAGTGGGGTACCTCAGGGATCTGTACTGGGACCAATTTTGTTTAATATCTTCATAAGTGATATTACAAAAGGCCTCTATGGTAAGGTTTGTCTTTTTGCTGATGACACAAAGATATGTAACAGGGTTGATGTTCCTGGAGGGAAACGCCAAATGGAAAAGGATTTAGGAAAACTAGAAGAATGGTCAGAACTCTGGCAACTGAAATTTAATGTGGATAAGTGCAAGATAATGCACCTGGGGCGTAAAAACCCAAGGGCAGAATATAGAATATTTGACACAGTCCTGACCTCAGTATCTGAGGAAAGGGATTTAGGAGTAATTATTTCAGAAGACTTAAAGGTGGGAAGACAATGTAATAGAGCAGCACGAAATGCCAGCAGAATGCTTGGATATATAGGGAGAGGTATAAGCAGTAGAAAGAGAGAAGTGCTTATGCCGATGTACAGAACACTGGTGAGACCTCACTTGGAGTATTGTGCGCAGTACTGGAGGCCATATCTCCAGAAGGATATAGATACTCTAGAGAGAGTTCAGAGAAGAGCTACTAAACTAGTACATGGATTGCAGGAAAAAACTTACCAGGAAAGGTTAAAGGACCTTAACATGTATAGCTTGGAAGAAAGAAGAGACAGAGGGGATATGATAGAAACTTTTAAATACATAAAGGGAATCAACTCGGTAAAGGAGGAGAGCATATTCAAAAGAAGAAAAACTACCACAAGAGGACACAGTTTTAAATTAGAGGGGCAAAGGTTTAAAAGTAATATGAGGAAGTATTACTTTACTGAGAGAGTAGTGGATGCATGGAATAACCTTCCTGCAGAAGTGGTAGCTGCAAATACAGTGAAGGAGTTTAAGCATGCATGGGATAGGCATAAGGCTATCCTTCATATAAGATAGGGCCAGGGACTATTCATAAGGATTCAGATATATTGGGCAGACTAGATGGGCCAAATGGTTCTTATCTGCCGACACATTCTATGTTTCTATGTTTCTATGATTTAGACCCATAGGTGATCGCAGCGGTTCATTTCAGTGATCAGTTCATCACTTTAATTGGTTGCAGCTGTGAAGTTACCTTTATTTAGTGTCTGTCCATGATCAAAATTTCATGTGGTAATGAGTAAGCGACTTTCCATGTCGTGAAACGCGTCTACCTGCTATTGTGCCATGTCTCACAGTTTGATCGTTGTTATTGTTTGGTGAGGAATAAATCACTCAGTTTTTGATTTGAATTTCCGGAGTGCGGTCATTTCTTTCTTATTTGATCAGTTCACCGGATGAGGGATCCGTCCTGCACCTGAAATCATCTCACCTGGAGTGGTCACACCTGTATTGGATTTCATAACATTAAATGAAATCATGTTATGGTCACTGCTACCCAGATGTTCTTTTATATGAACATTGCTAATAAGCTCTGCATGGTTTGAGACTACCAGGTCCAAAAGAGCACCATTTCTAGTGGGGGCCTCAATAAACTGCACCATAAAATTGTCTTGTAATAGGTTTATACATTTTTAACTGTTCCAGCAGTGCCATTACTCCAGTCAATGTCTGGGTAGTTAAAATCCCCCATTATTAACACTGTCCCAGCCCTTGCAGCCCTTTCTATCTGTGCCAGGAGCTGAGTCTCCCCCTCCTCATTTATACTGGGAGGTCTATAACAAACTCCAATGATAATCTTTATTTTACGCACACCCATGTACATTTCAGCCCATACTGCTTCAGATTCAGCACACTCTCCATCAGCTAGGTCATCTTTGAGATCACTTCTTACATAGAGACAAACACCACCACCCCTCCGTTTTACCCTGTCTTTCCGAAAGAGAGCATAGCCAGGAATATTAATAGCCCAGTCATGTGAAGAATAAAGCCAAGATTCAGCAATACCAATTAAGTCATAGTTCTTCTCGTGCACCAGAGCTTCCAACTCACCTATTTTGCTTGGCAGACTTCTGGCATTGGTGAACAAACACTTTAAATCATTGTCCCATTTTGCACATTATTTTGCATGTTTTTAATTTTGGTACAAATAGTACCATTTCCAATGGTTGTTTGTAACATGGGAACCATCTTATCCTCTGCCATAACTCTCCCCCCATCTTTCCCCATTACACCCACCAATAGGGGCTGACTCCTGTCTGACCTGTCATCCCCATTATAATCTAATTCACCCTCCCCCCTCAATCCTAGTTTAAAAACTCCTCCAGCCTTCCCATGAACCTCTCCCCCAGCACAACAGACCCCCTTCCATTTAGGTGCAAACAGTGGCATCACTAGGGTTGGTGTCACCCAGTGCGGTAACTCACGGTGTCACCCCAACCCCTTTTAATAATGTTTTTTTTTATGGCACTGATGGCACTGTGATTGCACTGTATTGATACTGAGGGCACTGAGATTGCACTGATAGGGCACTGTGTTGACACTGATGGCACTGTGTTTGCACTGATTGGGCACTGTATTGACACTGATGGCACTAATGGGGCACTGTGATTGCACTGTATTGACACTGGTGGGGCACTGTGATATCAATTATGGCACTGTGATAGCATTGGTGGCACTGATGGGGCACTGTATTGGCACTGATCGGTCGGTCAAGTGGGAGGGAGTTGCCTTGAGCTGAGTAAACAACATACATAGAGAGCAACCAATTAAGCCATGCCAGCCAGCCACTCACATTCACTAGGAAAATAGTACTCATGTGCTGGCAAAGTGGTGCCTGAGCAGCGATAAGCAGGTAGGTACTTGTGCTGTGCGTGTGCCTCTCGTCTGTGATGATGATGATGTGCCACTTACTGCCGGGAAACCTTCTCCGCTCCGCTCTCTAACCCATGCGCCACTCTGGCTCTGCCCCACAAGCCATGCCCACACCACGCCACTCCAAACCTTTGCCGCTCGTCTCGTTTGCCTGCTCCCAGGACCCCAGCAATGTACAGTACACAGGAGGAGCCGAGCCGAGGAGGTGGGGTCAGGTAACACACCCACCATCTGTCCGTGACAAACACTGCTGGAGGAGGCTGCTGGTCTGAATAGATTATAACACACTGCAATTTCGGTGGCCGCGAGACATAGAGGCAGGGGGCGGCGGGGCCACAGACTGGGAGCTTGGGCTCCCGCCTCAGGCACAGTGGTGTCACCAGTGTTGCCAACCTACCAGACTGAAATTCACTGACACGACTCTCAAAGTTTACTGGCACAGCCAAGTTTTTACTGGCATTTTCCAAAAGTTACAAAATGACAGGTTTAATTGCAAATTTCAGTGCATAAGCTACAAAGTACAAGATGCAATTAGCAATGTGGTTTAAGATAGACATTAAGATAAAATAACATATTTCTTATGTTATTTTTGATATAGTAAGGGCAGGCTATTATAACCCATCAGATTTTGTCACCTACGTATGTCAAACTGGAGAGATTTCTCCTTAATTTCTGTTCCAAAGCCATCACAGAAAGTGAAAATCCCTGGAAGCCACCAGGATCACCCAAATATTATGTCCCCAATTCTAAGGACCGCCTGTCTCCATCACTCCATCCCTCCATCATCTTCTGACTCCATCACCTCCTGTTTCCATCACTCCATCACCTCCTGTCTCCATCACACCATCCCTCCATCACCTCCTGTCTCCATCACACCATCACCTCCTGTCTCCATCACTCCATCCCTCCCATCACCTCCTGTTTCCATCACTCCATCCCTCCATTACACCATCTGTCCATCATATCCTGTCTCCATCCCTCCATCTCCCCCTGTCTCCATCCCTCCATCTCCCCCTGTCTCCATCCCTCCATCACCCCCTGTCTCCATCCCTCCATCACCCCCTGTCTCCACCCCTTCATTAAATTGTCCATCCAACCATCCCTCTGTTGTAGGTCCCTCCCACCACTTCACCCTCCATTATTTTCATTTTTCCATAACTCCATCGTTTTTATCTCTTGCTCCATCTGTCCCTTGCTTCATTTGTCTGCCCCTTGCGCCATCTCTCCATCATACTGTCCATCCAAAAATCCTTTTGCCCTATATCCCTCCCCATTTTCTACCCACCATCACTTTTATCCTTCTATTATTCTGTCTCTCACTCTATCTTTCCATAACTCCATCCCTCCATCCCTATATCCTTTGCTCTATTGTTCCATTTCTCTGTGTCTCTCACCATCCCTCCATGCCTTGCTCCATCCCTTCATCTATCTGTTTCTCTGTCACCCAATCTATACCTCCATCCCTTACTCACTCTTTCCATCTCTTTGTCCATCTCCCTCCCCCATCACTCCACCACTCTGTCTTTTCATTCTACACTAATAAAAATACTCCAGAGCACTTCCACTGCAAATGTGCTCTCTACTTACTCTGATATGTATATGAATAGTGTGGAGGTCATAGAGGTTGGGTCCTGGATGGGTGTTACATTTCACCAATATTTGGGCTGTGGTCCCTTTAAGGGAAGTATTGGATCACAGGAAGGCAAGGGTTAAGCTCTCTCCCAGAGAGACCAGCTCTTTAAAAGACAGGAAGTAGTGTTAGTGGGTGTGGGAGAGTAGGAGCTGGACATACACCTGGGAGACTGAGCTGCTAAAAACAAGTGTGTTTGTGTGCTGCATGGTGGCTGGAGACAGGCGGCGACTTGGGACTACAGGCCCCTCTCAAAAAATTAGCATATTGTGATAAAGTTCATTATTTTCTGTAATGTACTGATAATCATTAGACTTTCATATATTTTAGATTCATTACACACAACTGAAGTAGTGCAAGCCTTTTATTGTTTTAATATTGATGATTTTGGCATACAGCTCATGAAAACCCAAAATTCCTATCTCAAAAAATTAGCATATCATGGAAAGGTTCTCTAAACGAGCTATTAACCTAATCATCTGAATCAACTAATTAACTCTAAACACCTGCAAAAGATTCCTGAGGCTTTTAAAAACTCCCAGCCTGGTTCATTAATCATGGGTAAGACTGCCGACCTGACTGCTGTCCAGAAGGCCATCATTGACACCCTCAAGCAAGAGGGTAAGACACAGAAAGAAATTTCTGAACGAATAGGCTGTTCCCAGAGTGCTGTATCAAGGCACCTCAGTGGGAAGTCTGTGGGAAGGAAAAAGTGTGGCAGAAAAAGCTGCACAACGAGAAGAGGTGACCGGACCCTGAGGAAGACTGGGGAGAGGGAAATGCCAAAATGCCTGAAGTCCAGTGTCAAGTACCCACAGTCAGAGATGGTCTGGGGTGCCATGTCAGCTGCTGGTGTTGGTCCGCTGTGTTTTATCAAGGTCAGGGTCAATGCAGCTAGCTATCAGGAGATTTTGGAGCACTTCATGCTTCCATCTGCTGAAAAGCTTTATGGAGATGAAGATTTCATTTTTCAGCACGACCTGGCACCTGCTCACAGTGCCAAAACCACTGGTAAATGGTTTACTGACCATGGTATTACTGTGCTCAATTGGCCTGCCAACTCTCCTGACCTGAACCCCATAGAGAATCTGTGGGATGTTGTGAAGAGAAAGTTGAGAGACGCAAGACCCAACACTCTGGATGAGCTCAAGGCCACTATCGAAGCATCCTGGGCCTTCATAACACCTCAGCAGTGCCACAGGCTGATTGCCTCCATGCCACGCCGCATTGAAGCAGTCATTTCTGCAAAAGGATTCCTCACCAAGTATTGAGTGCATAACTGAACATAATTTTTTGAAGGTTGACTTTTTTTGTATTAAAAACACCTTTCTTTTATTGGTCGGATGAAATATGCTAATTTTTTGAGATAGGAATTTGGGGTTTTCATGAGCTGTATGCCAAAATCATCAATATTAAAACAATAAAAGGCTTGCACTACTTCAGTTGTGTGTAATGAATCTAAAATATATGAAAGTCTAATGTTTATCAGTACATTACAGAAAATAATGAACTTTATCACAATATGCAAATTTTTTGAGAGGGACCTGTACATACCTGGGGTAAAAGCCCCTGCCAAAAGCCGGTATCGTATTATAATTTACCATTTATGCTGGAGTTAAGCGGACTTTTAAGTTATACCTGTTTTCTGAACTGTTTGCTGCTGGAAGCTTTATTTCTGTTGTGGAAGAAAATAAACCACGTCTTGTTTAAGTTTACCTGGCATGTGCACGTGATCCATTGGAGCTATCACCCCAAATATCACAACTGGTGTTTCGGATGCGGGCAGTGCAAATAAAACAAAAAAAACGATTAAAAGTGACATTAAAGAGACAGTGTACCCATTTGCATGTCTTGGGTGAAGTCTTTGCATACAGCAGGAAAAGACATGGAGGAGGTTGTCAAGGCGCTAATGCAAGCCACTGTGTCCCAGCAGCAAGCCACTGTGTCCCAGCAGCAAGCCTCCATAGAAGCGAACCATCGCCATGAGGAGGCTATAGCAGCTCAGCAGGAGACTACCCGCTTGCTGGTCACCCATTTTACAGCCCAGCAGGAGGCTACACAAACGCAGGTGGCGGCCTTAAAGGAGGCAGTACAGTAGCTAGCTCAAGGACAAGAGCAAGTAGCTGTTGGCCCTGGCAACCAAATAGCCATGAGAGCCAGCCATGTGTTACAGAAACTGACTCCAAATGATGATGTAGAAGCCTTTCTGTTTACCTTTGAAAGAATAGCGGAGCGAGAGGGATGGCCCCGTGACCAATGGGCTGGCATCATCGCCCCCTTCCTTACCGGTGACCCGCAAAAGGCTTACTTTGATCTGCCGACGGAACACATCAAAGACTATGAGCGGCTGAAGGCTGAGATCCTGGCCCGCCTAGGGGTGGCTACAGCCATTAGGGCCCAAAGGGTGCACCGCTGGAGGTACCAACCTGACCGCCCACCAAGGTCTCAGATGCATGAACTGGTGCAGCTGGTCAAAAAATGGCTGCAGCCAAAAACGTTGTCTGGCCCACAAATGATGGAGTGGGTGGTGATGGACAGGAACCTGCGGTCCCTGCCCGATGGCCTTCAACGCTGGGTAAGCCATGGAGACCCTGCAACAGTTGACCGGTTGGTGGAGTTAGTCGAAAGGTATACCGTGGTGGAGGATCTTCTCAGACCTGCCAAGCGACGGGAACCCACATCAAAGGCAGGACGGCCAGCTGCAGCATCCAGGAGGGAAGCCCTACCAGACCCGGGAACCTGCACCCCTGCCTCAGTTTCACCAGATCCACGGAGATCAGCCCCTGGCAACCGAATGGGAGACATACAATGTTGGCGTTGTCGATCCTGGGGCCATACCCGGGCGCAGTGCCCGCTTCAGGAGGAGCCCATGGAATGTGGGGTGGGCAGGAGAGTCTCCTTCTATGCCCAACTAGCATGTACCACCCATCTCGATTTAACAGCAGGACAGTTTGAATGCGAGATTTGGGTGAACCACCTTGCTGCCAAGGCATTACTGGACTCCGGGAGTATGGTGACACTGGTCCACGCTAGAGTGATCGGGAGACTCGGCCCTGTGAGTAATACTCTTCGGGTAGTATGTATCCATGGGAACACCAGGGAGTACCCCTTGGTACCTGTGACTGTTTCTTATGGCTGCACCTCAGTGACACAGGAAGTAGGGGTGGTAAACAGCTTAATCCATGATATCATAGTGGGGCGGGATTGTCCACTATTCCTTGAACTATGGAACCAGGTGCAGAGTGGACTACCTGGACGGCCAAGAGAACTAGAGACAGTGGGGCCTGAAGGGCTAAAGTCTCAGGGGTCCGGTCCAGAACTGCTTACAACACACCCTGTTAGCTTTGAAACACCTAGGGGTGGTAGTGGTATACTAGAGAATGTTGATATGATTGATGACGTTCATGTTTCAGGTCTTAAGCCCGAGTTGACCCCTGAGGGTGGGGGGGAAGACTCTCTGTTACAGGTGATGTTGGGGGAAGATGAGGAGGAACTCTCCCCACTGCAGATTCCCCTTGGGGAGGCTGAAGGGGAGGTTTCCCCCATACCAGTGCACCCAGACCTGGACATATCCAAGGGGGCATTTCGCTCCGCCCAGTTACAGGATCCCTCTTTAGTCAATGCCCGAGAACAGATTTCAGTGGTGATTTGAGTCCCACAAATACCAGGGGCAGAACAAAAGTTTCCGCACTTTGCGTTCATTGGGGATTTGCTCTATCGAGTGACTGAAAGCCGAGGGGAAATTATTGAACAGTTGCTGGTTCCCCAGTCATATCGGCGAAGGCTCCTCGAATTAGCTCACAATGATGCATTAGGGGGACACTTGGGGGCGGAGAAAACAGAGGCCAGAATAACTGACCGGTTTTACTGGCCAGTCGTGAAGGCGGAGGTAAAGAGGTACTGTGCTTCCTGCCCCACGTGTCAGTTAACAGCCCCAGTGTCACATTATAGGAACCCCTTAGTTCCCTTGCCTATAATTGAGGTGTCGTTTGAGCGGATTGCTGTGGACCTGGTGGGGCCTTTAGTAAAATCTGCAAGGGGACACCAATATATATGAGTAGTATTATACTACGCAACCAGGTATCCGGAGGCAGTCTGTTACGTACCTTGTAGCAGAGCCTGACGTGCAGAGGGAGACCTCTCGTACAGCCCTGGCTCAGGCACCACTGGAGTTGCAACAGTGGATGCAAGAGCGCAGTGAGGTAAGAGTGCCTCCACTGGTCTTCTGTTGGCAGTTGAGAAGAGTAGCTGATAAGTCACTGAACACAGCTGGATTGCTGAGCAGCGGGAAGAAGCAGGTAAAGAGGTGCGGATGCACAGCGGATGCAGGACAGCGTCTCCAGGCACTGGAAGGAGCTGGATGGGCAAAGACTGGAGCAGGGTCAGACAAGCCGGTTTCAGACACAGGTAATCAGATACAGTTCAAGCAGCAGGCAGAGAGTAGTCGGTGTACAGGCAGGGGTTGGCAGCAGGATATCAGGCAGGAAGCAGGTATAGCAGAGTCAAAGCAAGCCGGGGTCAGGACTGGAGATAGCAACGAAGTCAGACAAGCCAGGTCAATACAGGAATCAATACAAGCACAGGAACAGACTCAAAGTAAAGCTGCAGATCAGACAGCAATGACACAGTGCTTCTGAGGTGTTTAAATAGGGCAGCCTGTTACCAATCATTGCAATTAGTCTGCACTAAGTTAACCCTTAGGTGGCAGACCCATGACATTGCCCCCTCCTGACAGGCAGCCTCCGGATGCCTAGCTGGTTTTCTTTTTCTGGATGGGCACGGAAAAAGGCACAAACTAGCTCTCTGGCATGGACATTACATTCTGGTTCCCAAGAGTTCTCCTCAGGACCATAACCTCTCCATTTAATTAGATACTGCAATTGGTTCCTCCTCCTTCTGCAGTCTAACACTGCTTCCACCTCATATTCCTCTTCTCCATCAACCAACACTGGTTCAGGTGGGCCCGCCCCCCTATTAGGAAAAGGATTTGGTGTTGCAGGTTTCAGAAGTGACACATGAAATACAGGGTGAATTTTAAACGAGTCAGGTAAGGATAGTTCATACGATACCTCGTTCAATTTCCTCTTCACCGGGAACGGACCTATAAACTTGGGTGCAAGTTTCTTCGAAGGACACGCCAATCTGAGGTTTGCTGTAGATAGCCATGCTTGATCGCCCAACTGAAGACTTAGTTCCCCTCTTCTTTTCTTGTCAAATGCTCTCTTGTTGTCTGCCTGTGCTTTTGTTACTGCTTCTTGTAGTACTTGGTTATTGCGTTTGAGGAAGTCCACTGTGCTCTGGACAGCTGGAACTGTAGATTCTGGAATAAAATCGGGCAAAAAAGACAAGTGAAAACCATAATTGTCATAGAATGGTGATTGTCCTGTAGCTGAGTGACTTGCATTATTATAAGCAAATTCTGCTAATGGTAATAAAGACACCCAGTCGTCTTGAACGAAGGAAGTGAAACATCGAATGTACTGTTCGAGTGTCTGGTTAGTCCTTTCTGTTTGCCCATTAGTTTGAGGGTGATAAGCTGAGGAAAGGGATAATTCAATCTTCAGGACCCCAAATAAGGCCCTCCAGAAACGTGATGTGAACTGCACACCTCGATCAGACACGATGTTTGCAGGGATTCCATGCAACCTAACAATCTCTTTAATAAATACTTGGGCTGTTTCCACGGCAGATGGTGTATTTTTTAAGGGCAGAAAATGGGCCATCTTAGATAACCGATCGACCACTACAAAGATTGCTGTGCAACCTTCAGAAGATGGAAGTTCTACTACAAAATCCATAGAGATCATTTTCCAAGGCCTGTCAGGGACAGGTAAAGGCTTGAGTAAACCCCAAGCCCTGCTTCTTGCAGTCTTGCTTCAGATACAGACAGCACATGAGCTCACGTATCTTTTGCAGAACCCTTCCAGATCTGGCCACCAGAAGGTACGTCGTACCAAATCGAGAGTCTTATGGATGCCGAAATGGCCTGCCAATGGGTAATCGTGAAGTAGCTTTAAAACATTCACCCGTAAATTTTCTGGCACAAAAATCTGGTCATCCTGCCACAACAACCCTTCCTTAGACAACAAAGTGATTCCGGCAGGGCCAGAGATGCCCACGGAGGCTAGTTTTATCTGTGAGAGTAGGTCAGACTGTATCATCAGGAAGTTACCTTTGGGTAAGATGGTATCTGGGGTTACTGATTCCTTGGGGTCATCATACATGCGGGGTAAAGCATCTGGCTTAATATTTTTTGATCCTGGTCGGTAGGCTATATGGAAAGAAAACCTAGAAAAGAACAATGCCCATCGAGCTTGACGAGGCTTTAGACGCTTGGCAGACCTCAAGTACTCCAAATTTTTGTGATCCGTGTATATTAATATGGGATGTGCTGCGCCTTCCAACAGGTACCTCCATTCCTCCAAAGCGGTTTTGATGGCTAGTAGTTCTCGATCCCCTACATCATAGTTCTTTTCTGCTGGGGAGAGTTTGCGTGAAAAGAAGGCTACAGGATGCATTAAATCTTTAAGACCCTGACGTTGTGAAACAACTGCCCCTACTGCTGTTTCAGAGGCATCCACTTCAAGTACGTAGGGAAGCAATGGATCAGGGTGGCTGAGAATAGGGGCTGAAGTGAATAATTTCTTTAAAGTTTCGAAGGCGTCTTTAGCCTCTGGGCTCCAGCAGAACCGCAGGTTCTGTTTGGTGGGTTGCGTGATTGGGGTAATGATAGCAGAGAAGCCTTTAATGAATCTCCGGTAAAAGTTTGCAAACCCCACACAACGTTGTATCCCCTTCTTATCTGTAGGTGCAGGCCAGTCCAATATAGCAGAAACCTTTTGGGGGTCCATCTTAATTCCTGCTGCGGAAATCACCAACCCCAAGAACTGGATGCTCTGCTGCTCAAATTCACATTTCAAGGGTTTAGCATACAGTCCATGTTGGCGGAGCCGGCCCAAAACGTGGTTGACATGTCTTCGGTGCAGGTCAAGGGACGTAGAAAAAATCAAGATGTCATCTAAGTACACGACTACAAAGATATCCAGAAAGTCTCTGAACACATCATTTATAAGATGCTGGAAGGTGGCAGGGGCATTGCACAAGCCGAAGGGCATGACCAGATATTCAAAGTGGCCGAATCTGGTACGAAAGGCTGTCTTCCACTCATCTCCTTCGCGGATACGGACCAAGTTATAGGCCCCTCGCAAGTCCAACTTGGTAAAAATGGTCACGGACCTTAATCTCTGGAATAATTCAGGCATGAGGGGAAGGGGATAGCGGTTTTTAACCGTGATTTTATTTAATTCCCGGTAATCCACACATGGTCGCAGAGACTGATCTTTCTTAGTAACAGAAAGAAAATTCCCGCCCCGCCCCTGTAGGAGAAGTAGATGGGCGGATGAATCCCTTCTTTAGATTTTTATCAACATATTCCTTTAAGGCCTCTTGCTCACGTTCAGAGAGTGGAAATATTCGCCCAAAGGGGATCTCGGCCCCGGGAAATAGTTCAATCGGGCAGTCATATGGTCGATGTGGAGGGAGAGTGTCAGCCCCCTTTTTGCTGAAAACATCAACAAACCCATGATAGGCCTCAGGCACCAACTGGTGTATTTCGGAATCAGGGTCCGTGCATAACAGAGTCAATGAGGCGTCAGGGAATTCAGAAAAGCAGTGTTTTTGACAGTAGCGTGATTGGAAACTGACCTCTCCGGAACTCCAATCAATCTGAGGGTTATGGGCTTGAAGCCAAGGTAGGCCCAAGATGATGGGAAATAATGGAGAAGAGATGGCATCCAGGCTCAATAACTCCTTATGTTTAGTAGGAGTAATCACGGGTAATGGAGGTGTTTCCTGAGTAACTCGTCCTGATCTAATACATGAGCCATCTGCCAGGTAAACAGAAAGTCCTTGAGTCTTAGGTCGCATGGGAATTTGCTGCTGAGTGGCAAAATTTAAGTCAATGAAACAACTGCATGCTCCAGAGTCAATAATGGCGTTAACTGACATAGTTCCTTTTGGAAGTTGGAACAAGAGTGGGAGAGCTAGGTGAGTTGCATTAGCAGATAAAGTTGACAGGTTAGCAGGGAAGACAAATGGACACTTACGCATCTTAATAGGACAGGTCCGCACATAGTGGCCGGCTTCTCCGCAGTAAAGACATAGGTTGCCTAGTCGGCGGCGTTGTCGCTCTTCAGGAGACAATGCAGGATGCATTAACCCGAGTTGCATGGGTTCAGGGACATCTGATGCAGGGTTAATAGAACTTGAACTGGCTGGAGCTGAAGTTGTAAACATAGGATGAGCAGGAACTGGAGCTCTAGGCATCATCCATGTAGGACGAAACTGCGGGGAAGATCTTTCTGACCGACGCTCACGGAGCTGACGGTCAATCTGGATAGCCAAGGGGATAAAGGCCCTCCAAGGTATTAGGTACTCCAACCCGGGCTAACTCGTCTTTAAGACCTTCCGACAATCCAAGGCGGAACTGGTGTCGCAAAGCTGCATCATTCCATTGTGTATCCGGGCTCCAGCGTCTGAAGTCTGTGACATAGTCCTCAGCCGCTCTGCGGCCTTGCTGGAGCGCATGGAGAGCAGCCTCCGCCGTGACAGTTCGTTGGGGGTCATCGTACAGCTGGGCCATTGCGTCAAAGAAAGAGGACATAGCATGAATCTGAGCACTATTTTCCTCGAGCAGACGGTGGGCCAAGGTTTGGGGTTCCCCTTGAAGTAAGGAGATAATGAATCCTACTTTAGTAGATTCCAGAGAGAAAGTCCGGGGTTGCAGGGCAAAGTATAACTGGCATGCATTGCGAAATGCCCTGAATTTGCTTCGATCCCCCGAGAACCTCTCAGGTGTAGGAACCCTGGGTTCAGGTGGTAGCATCATCACAGTGGGTGCTGTAGTAGTCAGCGTTGGTGCAGCAGCAGGAGAGGGAGCTGTTATAGGTCCTGCAGAGGTGGCTAAAGACTGCACACGTTCATCCAGCTGGACGTAGCCTTCCTGCAGGGACTTGACAGCTTGGTTGAGGGCTGTGAGATGTTGACAGATCTCATCCATTGCAGAGGTCCCTCTTGCAGGCTCAGACATGGCTGTCTGATACTGTCACGTACCTTGTAGCAGAGCCTGACGTGCAGAGGGAGACCTCTCGTACAGCCCTGGCTCAGGCACCACTGGAGTTGCAACAGTGGATGCAAGAGCGCAGTGAGGTAAGAGTGCCTGCGCTGGTCTTCTGTTGGCAGTTGAGAAGAGTAGCTGATAAGTCACTGAACACAGCTGGATTGCTGAGTCAAAGCAAGCCGGGGTCAGGACTGGAGATAGCAACGAAGTCAGACAAGCCAGGTCAATACAGGAATCAATACAAGCACAGGAACAGACTCAAAGTAAAGCTGCAGATCAGACAGCAATGACACAGTGCTTCTGAGGTGTTTAAATAGGGCAGCCTGTTACCAATCATTGCAATTAGTCTGCACTAAGTTAACCCTTAGGTGGCAGACCCATGACACAGTCCCATTACGGAAAACAACCTCTAAGGCTATTGCCCGAGAGTTGTTTCATATGTTTTCACGCACTGGGCTGCCCAAAAAGATCCTGACGGATCAGGGCACCCCGTTTATGTCAAAAGTGATGGCGGACCTCTGCAAACTTTTCCAGATCAAACAGTTGCGAACGTCCGTCTATCACCCGCAGACAGATGGCCTTGTTGAGAGGTTTAATAAGACCTTAAAATCCATGCTAAAAAGAGTGGTCCAGAGGGATGGCAAAGATTGGGACATGTTGCTCCCGGCCTTGTTATTTGCCATCCGGGAGGTTCCGCAGACCTCCACGTGTTTTTCGCCCTTTGAACTAATGTATGGCTGAAGACCCCGCGGATTGCTGGATATGGTGAAGGAATCGTGGGAAAGTGAGTCCTCACCACACAAAACTGTGGTGGAGCATATTTCCCAAATGAGAGAGAGGGTGGCAAAAGTAATGCCGTTGGTAAGGGAACACCTCCAAAAGGCACAGGATGCCCAGAGGAGGGTGTATAACCGGTCCGCCAGGATAAGACAGTTCCAGGTAGGAGACCGGGTAGCGGTGTTAATACCCACAGTAGAAAGCAAATTCTTGGCCAGGTGGCAGGGTCCATTTGAGGTGGTGGAAAAAGTTGGTGATGTGAATTACAGGGTACATCAACCTGGGAAGAGGAAACCCTACCAAATCTACCATGTCAATTTGCTAAAACCCTGGAGAGACCAAGATCAGGTATCCGCTGTGGTAGGGGTCACTGTAGAGGACCCTGCAGGAGTTGAGCTAGTGCATGTTGCTGCCACTCTGACTAAGTCCCAAAGCCAACAAGTGAGAGAATTCCTGCAGAGAAATAAAGAGAAGTTTTCAGGATTGCCAGGTTTAACCAACATAATTGAGCATGACATTGTTACAGAGCCCAATCTAAAAATCCGCTTAAAGCCCTATCGCGTCCCAGAAGCATATAGGAAAGCGGTGTCTGAATAGGTAAAAAGAATGTTGGAACTTGACATCATTGAAGAATCGCAGAGTGAATGGTCAAGTCCTATCGTTCTGGTAGCAAAACCCAACGGCACTCTGCGATTTTGCAATGACTTCAGAAAACTTAATGAAGTCTCAAAATTTGATGCATATCCGATGCCCCGGATAGACGAATTGATTGAGAGGTTGGGTCCCGCCCGGTATATTACCACACTAGACCTCACAAAAGGGTATTGGCAGATTCCCCTCACCAGGGCTGCCAGGGCTGCCAGGGAAAAAACAGCTTTTTCCACTCCAGAAGGCCACTGGCAATATAAAAGAATGCCGTTTGGTTTACATTTCAAAGGTCTATGGACAAATGTTATGGCCCCATGGACAATAAGCTTCGGTATATCTAGATGACATTGTCATTTTCAGCACTGATTGGGAGTCCCATCTATCTCGGGTCCAGGCTGTCCTAGACTCTTTGAAAAGAGCAGGGTTTACTGTAAATCCAGAGAAGTCAGCTGTTGGGATGGAGGAAGCGAAGTACCTGGGGTACATTGTGGGTAGGGGACTAGTAAAGCCTCAGATGAATCAGGTAGAAGCCATCCAGAACTGACCCAGCCCCCTAACAAAAAAACAGGTCAGGGCCTTTCTGGGCATAGTCGGTTACTATCGAAGGTTTGTTCCCAACTTTGCTACTATTGCGGCCCCATTGACGGACTTAACAAAAGGGAGGAAGTCCGTGATGATAACGTGGAATGCAGAGGCTGAGGAAGCTTTTCAGAAGCTTAAAACAGCATTGTGTGAGCATCCAGTGCTAGTAGCGCCGGATTTTTCCAGGGAGTTTGTAGTACAGACGGATGCCTCGAATGCTGGACTGGGTGCTGTCTTGTCGCAAGTGGTCAATGGGGAAGAGCACCCCATAGTTTTTCTCAGTAGGAAACTGACAGCGGCAGAGATAAACTATGCTGTGGTGGAGCGGGAGTGTCTCGCCATCAAGTGGGCACTAGACTCTCTGCGCTACTTCCTGCTGGGTAGGAAGTTTCGCCTGGTGTCCTACCATGCCCCGTTGACCTGGATGCGACAAAACAAGCAGACCAATGCCAGGGTGACGAGGTGGTTCCTGTCCCTCCAGTAATTCAACTTTATGGTAGAGCATCGGCCCGGGAGACAGCATCAGAATGCCAATGCGCTCTCCCGAGTCCATTGTATGGTGTCTAATGGTGCCTCTAACACCTTCACGTTGAGGCAGAGGGGGGGGGGGGGATATGTGGAGGTCATCGAGGTTGGGTCCTGGATGGGTGTTACATTTCACCAATATTTGGGTTGTGGTCCCTTTAAGGGAAGTATGGGATCACAGGAAGGCAAGGCTTAAGCCCTCTCCAGACCAGCTCTTTAAAAGACAGGAAGTAGTGTCAGTGGGTGTGGGAGAGTAGGAGCTGGACATACACCTGGGAGACTGAGCTGCTAAAAACAAGTGTGTTTGTGTGCTGCATGGTGGCTGGAGACAGGCGGCGGCTTGGGACTACATACCTGGGGTAAAAGCTCCTGCCAAAAGCCGGCATCGTATTATAATTTACCATTTATGCTGGAGTTAAGTGGACTTTTAAGTTATACCTGTTTTCTGAACTGTTTGCTGCTGGAAGCTTTATTTCTGTTGTGGAAGAAAATAAACCACGTCTTTTTTAAGTTTACCTGGCTTGTGCACGTGATCCCTTGGAGCTATCACCCCAAATATCACAATAGTAAAAACCTTAAGACCACCAAGCACAATAAATAAATAAATAATGATCATACAGTATACATACACACTATACTCGATGCACATTTCATCTGAAAATCAGTCTGATCTGTCATATTGCTGCTGACGCCTCCCCTCTCCTGGCATGCTTGGATTTGTAGTGCCACAGACACATGAGGTGGTAATGCAGGAGAGGAGTCTGTGCCTGAACTGGACTGATGAGCAGGTAATTCTAGGGAGGTGTATTAGACATTGGGGGTAGAATTTAGAAAATATCCACCCTTCAAAAGCAGAGTAGTTCTCACACAAAAAAAAAAAAAAAAAAGATCAAACAGAGGAGCCTGCTACAGAGAGCCCAGTCTCTCCCCCCTCTGTCCTCCTCCTTCCCACTAACTTAGACAAGCCACCGACATGACATGTTGCCGAGTTTAGCCAGTTTACTGTACCTTCTGCTAGGCTAAACAAGTCTGTCCTCCACTGCAGACTGTGCACTTCTCCCCCCTCCCGGCATCTCTTCTGGTTTAGGTCAAAAGTTGCGCTGGAGAAGGGGGAGGGTGCAAGTAGTATCAGAACTCTGATTCAGAAAGATCATTGGAGAGTGGGGACTCGTCTCGGCAGGCTCCGGAGTTCATAGACGAAAGCGTCACAGGCTGACAGGCTATTTTTTTTTACTGGCAGGCTTTTTACCTTACGGGCGGTTGGCAACACTGGGTGTCACCCCCCCCCCCCATGGACACCCTGGTGCGGTCCGCACCCCCGAACCCTCCTTGTGACGCCCCTGGGTGCAAACCATATTTAGCATATAGGTTGCACCCCAATGAAAAGTGAGCTCAGTGCTCTAAAAACCCAAATTCCTCCTTCTTACACCAGGTCTTAAGCCATGCATTCAGCTCTCTAATCTCCCCCTGCCTTTCCTGTGTTGCGCATGGCACAGGCAATATTTCAGAGAATATCACCTTGGAGGTCCTTCCCTTCAACTTGCAGCCTAGTTCATTAAATTGGTTCCTAAGGAGCCTCCACCTTCCATATATTCTGTCATTGGTTCCAATGTGGACCAAGACAGCTGGGTCATGCCCAGCCCCTCCCAGTAATTTATCAACCCGATCCACCACATGCCGAACCCTGTTTTGACCGGATGCATACCATATCCTCGTTTGATGTTGTTTTTAGGCTGCTCTTGTGATTTTTTCCCATACCCCCCTTCGGATTTAGGAACTCTGAACACCCTACCGCTAATGTCCCCATTTGTGCCCGCTGAACCTTGCTCCCGGCTGGCTAATTCTACATCTGTACCCTCCCCCCCATCACCTAGTTTAAAAGTCCCTCTAACTTGTTGGTCATCCTCTCACCCAGCACGGTTGCACCCTCCCCATTTAGGTGCAATCTGTCCCTACTAAAGAGCCGGTAGCCGACTGAGAAGTCGGCCTACTTCTCCAGGAACCCGAAACCCCTTCTTACTACACCAGCTCGTCAGCCTCTTGTTAACTTCCCTAATCTCCTGCTGCCTCTCTGGTGTGGCTCTAGGTACAGGTAGTATTTCTGAAAATAAAGTGGAACCTTGGTTTACGAGCATAATTCGTTCCGGAAGCATGCTTGTAATCCAAAGCGCTCTTATATCAAAGCGGATTTTCCCATAGGAAATAATGGAAACTCAGATAATTCGTTCCACAAACATTTATTCATTATGGCAATACAAAATACAGTATAAAGTGCACTGTAGAAATAAAACAAACTAAGCTGAACTTCAAAATACAGTACTGTACTGTACTGTACAGTAAAAAGGAAACAAATTAACCTGCACTTTGCCTTTGAAAAGAATTGTAGCTGGTGTGAGGGAGACAAGAGAGTGTAAAGGAGGAGGGTGGTTATTGTGTAGGATGTCCATCACTAACTTTAACAAGGAACCTATCCAATGACACTTGCTTTTGTCGCCTTTTGAGAATTTGGCGGAAATGTGACATTGCATTGTCGTTAAACAGATTGCTCGCTCGCACCACTACAGCCTTATTCGGGTGGTGCTTTTCTACAAAATTTTGCACTGTTTCCCACATTTTACACATCTCCCTAATCTCATTTGAAGGGATGGATTCCTCTGCCTGTTTATCCTCCTCTTCAGATGAGATCTCCTCCATAACCTCTTGCTGTTGGTCTTGGTGCAGATCCATCAGTTCATCAGTGGTCAGCTCCTGGTTATGTTCCTCCACCAGCTCTTGAATGTCATCCTCATTCACCTCCAGTCCCAAAGTCTGACCCAAGGACACAATTTCATCGACAACTGGCGGCTCCTGCTCCTGAGCAAACCCCTCATAGTCATGTCCAAGAACACAATCAGGCCACAGTTTTCTCCAAGCAGCATTGAGGGTTCTCTTGGTGACCCCATTCCAGGATTTATCGATGATTTTAAGGCAGTTCACAATGTGGAAATGATCTTTCCAAAACTCTCGGAGGCTAAGGTTTGTTCCTTCAGTGACCTCGAAGCATAGCTGAAATAGTGCTTTGGTGTAAAGCTTTTTAAAGTTGGAAATGACCTGCTGATCCATGGGCTGGATTAATGGAGTGGTATTGGGAGGAAGGAACTTGACCTTAATGAACTCAAATTCTTCCAGTAAGTCGTCATGAAGGCCTGGAGGATGAGCAGGAGCATTATCCATTAGCAGCAAGACTTTGAGTGGCAGATTGTTTTCTAAGAGATATCTCTTCACTGAAGGACCGAAGACCTCATTGATCCACTCAACAAACAAGATACGAGTGACCCAAGCCCTGCTGTTGCACCTCCAAATAACATTTAACTGGCTCTTCTGCACCTTGTATTTCTTGAAGGCTCGAGGATTCTCAGAATGATACACGAGCAGGGGTTTGATTTTGAAATCTCCACTTGCATTAGCACAAAACAAGAGGTTAAGACGGTCTTTCATGGGCTTGTGACCGGGCAATGCACTCTCTTCTGCTGTAATGTAGGTCCTCTTTGGCATCTTTTTCCAAAAAAGCCCCGTCTAATCGCAGTTAAAAACCTGCTGGGGCAGGTAACATTCGGAAACCATGAGCTCTTTGAACTCGGCAACAAATGCCTCAGCTGCCTTAGTGTCAGAACTCGCAGCCTCTCCATGCCTCACAACACTATGGATGCCACTTCTCCTCTTAAAGTTATCAAACCATCCCCTGCTCGCCTTGAAGATTTCCTCCTGTTCTTGCGATGTACCTGGCAGTTTGCTTACAAGGTCGGTGTATAAGGCCTTTGCTTTCTCACATATATGTTCTCAGACACAGTATCACCTGCTAGTTGCTTCTCATTTATCCAGACAAGAAGCAACTTTTCTACATCTTCCAGAACACGTGGCCGCTGCTTTGATACTCTAGAGACTCCTTTTGCTGCATCTAGCCCCTTTAATTACTCTTTTTTCTTTAAAATTGTACAAATTGTCGAAGTAGACTTCTGATATAATCTTGCAATTCCGGACACTCGCATACCCTGTTCATGTTTCGTAATGATTTATTTTTTAACATCCACTGTAATAACCCCCTTCTTCTTACTGCCTTCCTTTTCCACCTTTTTTTTCTTACTTGGGGGCATTATTGGTGAGGTACGCCAACAAAGACGGTGAAATGATAACCCACAATCCTGCATTGAGAAAGAAAAAAGAAGAATTTGTACTGTACTGTACTGTACCAGAACTGTATACTGTACTGTAAAAGGCATTGTGTTCAGCCGTGTACTGTATCAGCCTTTATGTACTGTATACATACTGTACTGTAAAAGGCATTCATTGTGTTCAGCCCTGTGTACTGTACCAGCCTGTATGTACTGTACTGTATACTGTACATGTACAGTAATGTGTTCAGCCCTGTGCAGGTGACTCATGTTTGCCATTTAAATACTGTACTGTATGCAGGTGACTCATGTTTGCCATTTAAATACTGTACTGTATGCAGGTGACTCATGTTTGCCATTTAAATACTGTACTGTATGCAGGTGACTCATGTTTGCCATTTAAATGCTGTACTGTATGCAGGTGACTCATGTTTGCCATTTAAATACAGTACAGTACTGTACTGTATGCAGATGACTCACGTTTGCCTTTTAAATGTACTGTATTGTACTGTATGCAGGTGCAGGGGTTCCACATCCGCACATCCGCTCTGCATTCCGGAGACACTCGGCTCGTCGGCTTGGCTGATGACGTCACTTCCGGGTGCGGGCGCCGCTCGTATATCAAAGCGGCGCTCGCAAACCAAAGCAAAAAAAAATAAAAAATGATTGCTCGTCTTTCAAGTTGCTCGTAAACCGCGGTACTCGTAAACTGAGGTTCCACTGTACTACCTTGGAGGTCCTACTCCTCAACTTAGCTCCTAAGTCCCTGAAATCGTTTAGGACTCTCCATCTCCCTCTGCCTATGTCATTGGTACCCACATGTACCATGACATCTGGGTCTTCCCCAGCCCCACCCAGTAATCTGTCCACCCGATCTGTGATGTGCCAAACCCGAGCGCCCGGTAAACAACAGACAGTTCGGCACTTACAGTCTTTGTGACAGATTGCCCTGTCTGTCCTTCTAATAATTGAGTCCCCTACCACCAGAACCTCTCTTTCCTTTCCCTTTCTCCCGCTCTCACTGGAGGAATTCTTCCCCTGGCAGCTAGGGGCATCACTCTGCTCCAGCAATGCTGGTCCCTGACTGGTTTCCCCAACACCACGCAACGAGGCGTATTTATTGGGGTGCTCCAGCCCAGGAGCGGCCTCCTTGCCTTGTTCCCTTCTACCCCTCCTAAATGTCACCCATCTACTATGCTCTGATGCCTGCACCCTTGTATCTCCGCCCTCCTCTGTGCAGGCCCCTGCCTGCACCTGTCGGGTATGCTCCCAGCTCTCCTTCAGTATGGAGATTCTTCTCAGTGTTGCCAGTTGCTTCCCTAGATTCAGGACCTAAGCTTCCAGGGAAGCAACGTGCTTGCATTTTGTGCAGCTGTATTTTCCCTCGATCGCATGATCGAGGAACGTCTACATGCCACAAGATGTTCCCCCAAATCGCATCTCCACACCTGCCAGGCATTGTACCCACTAATCTAATCTGATGGGGATTCAGTAATTTAAGTCTGTCCTGTGTGGCTGTTTTCTAGCTTCCTAACTCTACTTTCTTACCCTCTGGTACTCCGCGACACTCCCTGGCACTCAGGTACCCAGGTACTCACAGGTACTCCCAGACACTCACAGACACTCAGATACTCACAGACAGAGTATTGAAAAAAATATTGGATCCACCAAAATGTGTTTCCTTTTTTCCTAACAGAAAAGGTTTCATAGTTTACAGAAAATGCAGAGCATGTAATACATCTAAAAATTATATTACACATCGAAAATCTTTTGTATCTGATACTACGGGGAGAGAATATGTAACTCCTGAATTCATTACGTGCAAAACTACACGTGTGGCTCTTCAATGTCCACGTGGACTAATTTATGTAGGGCGCACAAAATGACCCCTTAAAGTTAGAGCATATAGCGAATATCTTAAAAGGTTATAAGCATTATAGCGTATCGGAACATTTCTCCAAATATCGTGCTAAGGATCCCTCAAAAATGCTATTTTGGGGTATAGATCATATATACCCTACATAAAAAAATGTGCAGCGCTGATAATGATAAATATGAGTGAATAATACATTAGAGTCCAACAAACATGAAAAGTCCAATGAGAAAATTTCATGTAAATAATGGTGATGGAAAAAATTCCAAACGAAAATATTGTGAACTGGTTGTGCAGCAAATCCCAACACCAGTGAAGATAAAGTGGATTGTGCTCACCAGATGGATGGGACCCAGATACCATATAGTATAGGGGTCAAACAGGCTTGAGAGAGTAATGATGGAATGTCCTAGCAGGATTCACCGACCTCGATGGATAGCCTGTAGATCCGTGACGAGTATGACCAAAGTCTCCACTCCCACACGATAGATGGTAAATCAAAAAGAAAGGGGACAGACATAGCGTAATATTACTAAAAACAATTTATTAAAAATGTTGCTGATACACTTACAAACATCCGTGAATGAAAAGCATGTCAAGTATATACAGCTGGGCTGACTATGGTCCTCTTAACGCATTTCAGTATACATGCCTTTTTCAAAAGATAATGTCAGCCTTTGAATGTCCTCTATATATAATGTACTAAATGGTTTGTTCCACCTGGAGGAAATTGACAGTTGTGAACCGCAAGGAAGCCTGCAAACACGCCAGCGTGCGCTTGAAAAATCGCTATGGGAAACCGCCAATGAAGTGACGTCACCTCCGGGACTCAGACGGAAGTGACGCTGTTGAAGCGCAGCGAGCTAAGGACCGCCAGGAAGCCTGTGATCGCGCCGTCATGCGCTCCAAGCCTCACTGTGGGAAACCACCGATGGAGTAACATCACATCCGGGACTCGACGGAAGTGACGTCATTGGAGCGCAGCGTATCATCAGGGCTCCTTACCATGGTGTATCTCTATGGTCAATTCCGGAACAGGAAATGACGGTCACAGACCGAATCCTCATACATAGATGTGTTAATGTACTCAGAACCAAGAGAATACACCGCTAACAGTGTCTAAGCAAATTTCAATACCAGGAGGAACAGAAATTAGTATAATAATCCATAACAAGTGTAATGATATTGTTAAAAACGTGTTATGCAATATAATGTATGAAAGGACCAGTTAAAGGTATATATATTCAAATTTATATTTTTATTCACTTTAAAGTTATGTAAATGTATGGATGTATATGATATATACCTTTAAATGGTCCTTTCATACATTATATTGCATAACACGTTTTTAACAATATCATTACACTTGTTATGGATTATTATACTATACCCCTCCCCCCCCCCTTTTTTTTTTTTTTTTTTTCCTTTTTTTTAGCAATGGAGAATATACGAATTCTATCTATGAATGCAAAAGGTCTCAATACTCCTGAGAAAAGGAGAATTTTGCTAGATGACTTGAAAAGATTAAGGATAGACATTGCCATGATACAGGAGACACATTTTAGAGAGGATAAATGTCCTAAGTTAGGTAACAATTTTTCCCTATGGTATATCATTCCACCAATTTGGAAGCAAAGTCGAGGGGTGTATCCATCCTCCTCTCAAGGAACTTACCATGGAAATGTTTACAAATCATGAAAGACCCAAATGGACGTTATCTGTTTATAAAAGGGACTATACGAGAGACCGAAGTCACATTGGCCAATATGTATGTTCCAAACCTACAACAAGATAGTTTTCTGAGGAGGGGCATGGATATACTTAGCGACTTTAGAGAGGGACAATTAATAATAGGGGGAGACCTGAATATCCCCCTGATTCATCATGGGGTACATCCTCAATTCCTCCAAGAGTACGAAAACAGTTTGCGAAAATATTACATGAAGGACAATTAATAGATGCATGGCGTCTGATGCATCCAGGAGAAAGAGACTACTCATTTTACTCTACCTTACATCAACAATACTCCCGTATAGACTATTGTTTAATTCCACACAGTCAACTACACGCTATAAAAGACACAACGATAGGCTCAATAACTTGGTCAGACCACGCCCCAATTATAATAACTTATGAATTACCAAATAAAAGACAAAGGAGAGAAACGACCTGGAGATTGAATGAAAATCTCCTACAAGATCAGGAGACTATGGCAGAGGTTGAATCAGAAATAGAATTTTTTTTTCAAACTAATACCACTGCAGACTCAGACCCAGGTATAATATGGGAAACACACAAAGCAGTCATACGAGGTATTCTTATTAAACATGGGGCAAGGATTAAAAAACAACGAACTAAACAATTAGATCTCCTACTCCAATCCTTACATAAGACAGAAGCAAAACATAAACATGCACCGTCAACCGAGGGAAAGGCAGAACTCATAAAAATAAGGAATAACATCAATGAACTTTTATCTTTCAGAGCCAAAGCAGCAATTCAGAAATCCAAAAGGATTTTTTATAAATCAGGGGATAAATGTGGGAAGTTATTATCTAAATCTCTTAGAGATCAAACCTTGACAACGTATATACCACACATAGTAACTGATGCAGGACAGAAAATTACTTATCCCAAACAGATAGCCCAGGAATTCAAAAAATACTACGAAGTCTTATATAATTTACAAACCCCTACAGCCCCACAATCCCAGATGGAGGAATATGTACATACTTCACAAATGCCCCAGTTATCAGAAGAGGAGGGTAATATACTCGAATTACCAATTACATCATTGGAGTTAATGGAAACTATAAAAAATATTAAAGTAGGGAAGGCACCTGGTCCCGACAGATTTACCATTCAATACTACAAGAAGTTAATTCCACATCTGAAAGAATTTATGAGAGATATGTTTAATGCATGGGGAACAGGGAATAGAATCCCCAAAGAAACTATACATGTACACATATCGGTTATCCCTAAGGAGGGGAAAGACCCAACCTCGTGTAAAGGCTATAGACCAATCTCCTTGTTGAATATCGACTTTAAGATCTTCACAAAGATCTTAGCAACAAGACTCCAGAAATACTTGACGAAGTGGATCCATTTGGATCAGGTTGGATTTGTCCCAACCCGAGAGGCAAGGGACAATACGACCAAGTTGTTGAGCCTATTACACATAATACATCAAAATAAGATACCAAGTGTCCTGCTTAACACCGACGCAGAAAAAGCGTTCGATAGGGTAAGATGGGAGTATATGTTCGTGGTCCTTCGCTATATAGGGATAGGAGAGAAAATGTTAAAATGGATAGCACAGAGCTATTCAACTCCCTCGCAAAAGTAAGGGTAAATGGAATTTTATCAACAGAATTCTTAATTACAAACGGAACGAGACAGGGATGTCCCCTGTACCCTCTTCTGTTTGTATTATCATTAGAACCCTTCCTGTGCAGAATTCAAATGAACTCGGATATTTCAGGTATCAAAGTGGGGAAGGAACAATATAAAGTATCAGCGTACGCAGACGATGTGTTATTCTCGATCTTGAACCCAGTCATATCACTCCCCAATTTGTTACATGAACTAGAGATATACGAAACCCAATCCAATATGAAGATAAACTTCACTAAATCCGAAACAATGGGAGTAGAGATGCCAGGGTTACTTCAACAACAATTAAGTTCAAATTTTAAATTGAACTGGACAAAGACGGCTTTAAAAGATTTGGGAACACTGATCACACCTAAAATATCTCAATTATTTACTCAGAATTTTATTCCTCTAATTAAATCAATAGGTTTATTGTTGCAGAAGTGGAAAGGAGGAATGCATTCATGGATTGGAAGGTGCAATATAGTCAAAATGAGTGTTTTGCCAAAATGTTTGTATATTTTTCAAGCACTTCCCATCTATATCCCACCCCGGGACATTATGCAGATTGAAACCTTGATAATGAATTTTATATGGAAATCAAAACGCCCGAGATTAGGGAAAAAATACCTATTTAAATCTAAAATAGATGGTGGGTTGGCTGTCCCAAATATGAAGAAATATTATCAAGCTATACGATTGGGAAGATTGATTGACTGGTGCCGTCATGGAGAATATAAGTTATGGCCAAATTTAGAGCAGGCACAATGTGAGATCCCGCTTAAAAGAGCTTCCTGGTGTTATAAAATATTACCAGCATCTATTAAGAAACACCCTATTATAGGAAATACGGTCAAAATATGTGCGAAAATATTTGAACAGGACAGACTGATACGAAAGAATTCCCTGCTCTATCCAGTTTTGGGGAACCCCCATTTTGATATGGGATACCAAGACGGGAGGTTCAAGACCTTAGTGGAGAGAGGAATTTTTCAGGTATCCGACTTCCTTTCAGAGACAGGATGGGTAACAATAGACGAATTAACGGATGCCTCAGGCCTTTTTTGCCTAGATTTATGGAGGGCTTTTCAACTACGCCACTTTCTGGGATCCTTACAACTCCCTACCCAAGGAGATAAAGATGTAACACCTTACGAAAAAATTTGTACTCAAAATGGAATCTTGGAACATACTATATCTAAATTGTACTCCTTGCTAATGACATCAGCAGAACGGCGTAATTTACCTTTTTTGAGGGAATGGGAAAGAGAAATGGGTATTACCTTCTCACTAGATCGGGAGAATCAAATAATTAAATCCGTATTCTCAACTTCAATGTGTGCCAGAATTCAAGAACTGAATTATAAAATATTAACCAGATGGTATTATACCCCGGCAAAAATTAATAGAATCTCTACATCAAATACTGACCGGTGCTGGAGATGTGGGACAGAGAGAGGGACAATGTTCCACATATTCTGGTCATGTCCTAGACTAGAAATATTTTGGGAACAGATTTTGAGGACAATGCAGAAAATTATGAAATGTCATATCCTTAAAGAACCAGCTCTCTTTCTGCTCCATGCTCCTAGTACACCAATACAAAAATATAAACAATCTATTATGCCACACCTTGTAAACACAGCCAGGATATGTAGCCCTCTTAAGTGGAGAGATACAGATACACCTAATATAAAGATGTGGATAAGGAAGGTTGAGGAAATAAACAATCTAGAGAATTTGGTATTATCTGCCCGTCAACAATTGGACAAATATGAGAAGAAATGGAAACAGTGGAAAGATTATGTTAATTCAGAGGAAGGTCAGTCTCTAATCACAGAGTAAGAACTAGCCCTCAGAAAATAGATAAAGATGACCAATGGAGTACTGAGACTTTTATGGCTTCTTTAAGAGGCTGAATATTCCCCCTTTTTTTGGGGGGGGGGGAGGGGGAAATGGGAGAGAAGGAAAAGGAATGAAATGGGTGATTTGGGTTCGGTTATAGGATACCTAAGAGAGGCTTTTGTTTCTTTTTTTTGGATATAGATGTTTTGTATATCACAATATTGAAAGTTAAAATGTAATGAATAATATGTATATGTAACTGAATTTAAATAAATAAAGATAACATTTGAAAAAAAAAAAAAAAAGACAAAAGAGAAAGTATGATAAGAGATTGTAAATTCAAATTCAAAAATAACAACTGTCAAAACATTGTTAGGGGGCAATCATAATAGTTATGGATCAATTTTATTTTTTATATATATAATTTATCTCACAAAAGTGAGTACACCCCCTCACATTTTTATAAATATTTTATTATATCTTTTCATGTGACAACACTGAAGAAATTGCACTTTGCTACAATGTAAAGTAGTGAGTGTACAGCTTGTATAACAGTGTAAATTTGCTATCCCCTCAAAATAGCTCAACACTCAGCCATTAATGTCTAAACCGCTGGCAACAAAAGTAAGTACACCCCTAAGTGACATGTCCAAATTGGGCCCAATTAGCCATTTTCACGCCCCGGTGTCGTGTCATGTGATTCGTTAGCGTTACAAAGTCTTGGGTGTGAATGGGGAGCAGGTGTGTTAAATTTGGTGTTATCGCTCTCACTCTCTCAATTTGGTCACTGAAAGTTCAACATGGCACCTCATGACAAAGAACTCTCTGAGGATCTGAAAAAAGAATTGTTGCTCTACATAAAGATGGCATAGGTTATAAGAAGATTGCCAAGACCCTGAAACTGAGCTGCAGCATGGTGGCCAAGACCATACAGTGGTTTAACAGGACAGGTTCCATTCATGACATGGTTGACTAAAGAAGTTGAGTTCACGTGCCCAGCGTCATATCCAGAGGTTGTCTTTGGGAAATACACGTATGAGTGCTGCCAGCATTCCTGCTGTTGAAGGGGTGGGCTGTCAGCCTGTCAGTGCTCAGACCACACGCTGCACACTAATTGCACAAATTGATCTGTATTGCTGTTGTCCCAGAAGGGACTATATATATCTTAACAACATTCAAAACTATTATAAATCACCCAAACAGGAAAAGAGAGGGCCTCCTATATAAGAGAGGGAGTAGAGGGGAGCGGAACGGAAACGGGGGGTGTTTTTTATATAATAACTGTTAGTCAATCCGTCTTGCCTGACGAAAAACCCTCCAGAAACGGTTGCAGCAAGCTTCGCAATCCAGCATAATTCACGCTAGAGTAGCAGCTTGTTCCAATTGCCCCCCCTGGCCGGAATGTGTATACGTTCCAGGGCGTAAAACGTTACCCTGGGGATCCTGTATTTATGAGCAAAGGCTATATGTCTGTCTATTGGTAGATGGGGGTCTCCTAAATTTATACTTTGCATGTGTTTGTTAACACGTTTTCCAAACTGTTGTTTAGTTTTACCTACATAGAATGCGTTGCATTCACAACGCATCAGATAAATGATCCCCCGTGGCTTGCAATTTACGAAGTGTTTCGGGGAGAATGCTTCCCCGTTGGGTAATATAGTACTTTTACATTTAGTTATAACTTTACACTGTTCGCATTTCCCACAGGGGAAAGTTCCTAGGTTGCGACAGGGGTCTGCTCTATTGGAGCCCTTATATTCGCTCTGTACTATTCCATCCTTTCAGGAGGATGCTCGTTTGTAGGTAATGGCAGGTGACGAAGTGACAATTTGTTTCAAAATCGTATCCTCTTTAAGTATTACCCAATGTTTTTTCAATATTTTATAGACATTTTCATGTTCAGAGGAATAGTTTAGGATAACTCTCGGGGGACTCTCAATGGGCTGTGTTTTAGAGGTTTTTTGTTTGAAGAGTAGATCCTGTCTATTTAGGTCTCTAACTCTATTGAATTTTTTTCTTAGGCACGTTTTTGAATAGCCTCTTTCCAACAGTCTTTTTGTCAGTTCATCTGCCTTGCTTTTAAAGTCTAGTGCAGATGAACAATTGCGCTTGATTCTCAAGTACTGAGAGTAGGGAATTGATTTTTTAAGAGGTTCAGAGTGGAAACTATCTGCATGTAGCAGTGTGTTCCCCGCTGTCTCTTTCCTAAAAAGTGTAGTTTTTAATTGTCCCTCATGGTTTTGAATATACTTATGTCCAAAAAGTCGACTCTATTGGCATCATATTTCATTGTAAAGAATAAGTTCATACTGTTCTGATTAAATCTCTGCAGACATTCCTCCAGGAGTTCCACCGGGCCGTCCCATACCAGGAAGATGTCGTCGATATACCTCTGCCACATGAGAAAGTGGCAGGAGTATATCGACAAGTCTTCACTGGAGATGAAGTTTTGTTCCCACTCCCCCAGGTACAGTTTCGCGTACGATGGGGCACAACATGTCCCCATCGCCACACCCTGTACCTGGAGGTAGTGGGAACCTTCAAAGGAGAAGACATTATGGTGTAATATGTACTCCAAAATGTCCAGAATAAACAAATTATAGTTCCATTCTTGTAATTGCCTCTGTTGTAGGATATTTTTAATGGCACTTAGGCCTTTATCATGAGGTATTGAGTTATAGAGACACTCTACGTCCACCGTTACAAGTATGGCATCCTTGGGTATTATAACATTATCCAAAATTTGGAGCATGTGAATGGTATCTTTAGTGTACGATGCCAAACTTGTAACGTGCGGCCTCAAATGAGCGTCTACTACCCGACTTGCTGTCTCTGTGAGACTTCCATTCCCTGAGACAATGGGACGGCCCGGTGGATTCCCTGAGTCCTTGTGGACTTTAGGGAGACAGTAAAACGTGGGAATACGGGAATGTGCTGTCCTCATGTACTCCCATAGTTCAGTAGTTATAATGCCTTCACTTTTTGCCTTATCAACAATATTATAATATTCCATATTATATTGTTGAATGATAGAAAATGGTATTTTGCGATAGCAAAGTTTATTTTTCAAGAGTTTGTAACACATATTTTCGTAGTCTATATTATTCATTAGCACAATGTTATCACTTGGCTTGATGGTAATGTTGAAATTTGTTTTAAGTGATTCGAGAGCTGCCCGATGATTCGGGGGGAGGTTGTCATGCGCTGGATCAATCTTTAACCTCCTGCCGTCCGCGCTACAGCCTATATATGGCTGCAGCGCGGACTCGAATTTTCGGGAGGCCGTTTTTAAACGGCCACCCAGTGACACGCGCTCCCGCGAGCGCGCATCGGGGGGAATCTGTGTCGGCCGTGTCCCTTGGACACAGCCGATCACAGATCGTGGTGAATGGCCAATCACAGCGGCCATTCACCACGTGATCAAGCCGTCCAATGAGAGATGATCTCATATGTAAACATATGAGATCATCTCTCATCGCCGGCGCTCCTTCCTCACACAGAGCCTGCGTGTGAGGAAGGAGGGAGAGCTGCACAGCGCCGGGGACACAGAAAAAAGTAATCAGGGCACCGATCACCAGTGCCCTGATTACCAGAGGTACACCAAACACACCTTCAATGCCCACAGTGCCCACCATCAGTGCCCCCCATCAGTGCACACAATCAGTGCCCATAGTGCTGCCAGTCAGGGCCCATCAGTGCCTGCTCATCTAGGCACTGATGAGCACTGACTGGCAGCACTATGGGCACTGAGTGTGGGCACTGATGGTGCTGCTCATCAGTGCCGCTCATCAGTGCCACCCGCCAGTGCCCATCAGTGCCACCCGCCAGTGCCCATCAGTGCTGCCCGCCAGTGCCCATCAGTGCTGCCCATCAGTGCCACCTCTCAGTGCCCGTCAGTGCCACCTCTCAGTGCCCAGCAGTGCCACCTCTCAGTGCCCAGCAGTGCCACCTCTCAGTGCTCATCAGTGCCGCCTATCAGTGCTCATCAGTGCGGCATATTAGTACCTCCTCATCAGTGCCACCTCATCAGTGCCCATAAGTGCCACCTCAGCAGTGCCCATAAGTACCACCTCATCAGTGCCCATCAGTGCAGCCTATCAGTGCCCATCAGTGCCGCCTCATCAGCGCACATCAGTGAAGGAGAAAAATTTATTTATTTTCAAAATTTACTCGCAAAAAATAAGAAAAACTTTTTTTTTTTCAAAATTTTCTGTCTTTTTTCTTTTTTTTTATAAAAAATAAAAAACCAGAGATGATTAAATGCCACCAAAAGAAAGCTCTATTTGTGTGAAAAAAATGATAAAAATTTTATATGGGTACAGTGTAGCATGACCGCGCAATTGTCATTCAAAGCGTGCGAGCACTGAAAGCTAAAAATTGGTCTGGATGGGAAGGGTGTTTAAGTGCACAGAAGGCAAGTAGTTAATTTTTCAATATCCTTCGTAACTTCTCTCACAAAGAGAGCAACGGATGGATTCTGATTGAGTTGAGGAAATCTATGTGATTTCTTGCGGAATTTAGGGGTGGAGGGGGTATTTTGCCCTCCTCTTCTATATTTTCCTCATCAGAGGAGCTGCTTATGTTTTCCCATATTTCTGGGTCATCATAGCCGCTCTCCTGGAGTAACAAATTTAAATCACGCAATGCTCTGCATTCTGCTGCTTTCAGCTTTACATCGGGTTTTTCAACTTTTTCCATTTGCTTAAAGAACTTGCTCTTAAAGAACAAGTCCCTGGCAAATAAATTAATGTCTTTAATGACACTGAATTTATCCATTTTTTGTTTCGGGCAGAATGACAGGCCATGTTTTAACACTTGTTCCTCCTCTTGGGATAATTTATGGGACGAAAGGTTGATAATATTTAAACCCCCTTCTGTATCACCCATTGAGGGTGAAGCAGTTAATCCCCCTTCTCCGTCACTTTGATGGCATATGAATCCATACTCGCCTGTGTTTTGGATGTTAGACGTGTGTTCGGTTTTCCTAAAAAAAAAACTTTATTTAGATTACCTTGAAATCTCTGTTTGTCAACCATTGAATTATCTGATTGCGTGCCCTGTGGGTCCTGGTCGTGGCTATACCCACCACCGTTGTCACCAGGTGTGCCGTCCTTGTCAGGTACTGTGGAGGTCCTTTGTCTAGAGGATCTTTCTCCTTTGGTGAATTTATTATTTTTCTTTATTCCTTGTTGAGAATGGTCAGCTCTCTGGCGTCCCTGTGCTTCACTCTGTGAGGTATTGGATGCAGAAGAATCAGAAGAGTAGTTATCATTCCTATTACCTTGTTCGTATCTCCAATAGCAATAGGGTTAAGGCAGTGCTGGAAAATAATGGTGGCCACGCAAAATATTGACACTTTGGGCCCAATTTGGACATTTTCACTTACAGTGCCTTGCAAAAGTATTCGGCCCCCTTAAACTTTGCGACCTTTTGCCACATTTCAGGCTTCAAACATAAAGATATAAAACTGTAATTTTTTGTGAAGAATCAACAAGTGGGACACAATCATGAAGTGGAATGAAATTTATTGGATATTTCAAACTTTTTAAATAAAAAACGGAAAAATTTGGCATGCAAAATTATTCAGCCCCCTTAAGTTAATACTTTGTAGCGCCACCTTTTGCTGCGATTACAGCTGTAAGTCGCTTGGGGTATGTCTCTATCAGTTTTGCACATCGAGAGCCTGAAATGTTTGCCCATTCCTCCTTGCAAAACAGCTCGAGCTCAGTGAGGTTGGATGGAGAGCGTTTGTGAACAGCAGTTTTCAGTTCTTTCCACAGATTCTCGATTGGATTCAGGTCTGGACTTTGACTTGGCCATTCTAACACCTGGATATGTTTATTTGTGAACCATTCCATTGTAGATTTTGCTTTATGTTTTGGATCATTGTCTTGTTGGAAGACAAATCTCCGTCCCAGTCTCAGGTCTTTTGCAGACTCCATCAGGTTTTCTTCCAGAATGGTCCTGTATTTGGCTCCATCCATCTTCCCATCAATTTTAACCATCTTCCCTGTCCCTGCTGAAGAAAAGCAGGCCCAAACCATGATGCTGCTACCACCATGTTTGACAGTGGGGATGGTGTGTTCAGGGTGATGAGCTGTGTTGCTTTTACGCCAAACATAACGTTTTGCATTGATGTCAAAAAGTTTGATTTTGGTTTCATCTGACCAGAGCACCTTCTTCCACATGTTTGGTGTGTCTCCCAGGTGGCTTGTGGCAAACTTTAAACAACACTTTTTATGGATATCTTTAAGAAATGGCTTTCTTCTTGCCACTCTTCCATAAAGGCCAGATTTGTGCAGTATACGACTGATTTTTGTCCTATGGACAGAGTCTCCCAGCTGTAGATCTCTGCAGTTCATCCAGAGTGATCATGGGCCTCTTGGCTGCATCTCTGATCAGTCTTCTCCTTGTATGAGCTGAAAGTTTAGAGGGACGGCCAGGTCTTCGTAGATTTGCAGTGGTCTGATACTCCTTCTATTTCAATATTATCGCTTGCACAGTGCTCCTTGGGATGTTTAAAGCTTTGGAAATCTTTTTGTATCCAAATCCAGCTTTAAACTTCTCCATAACAGTATCTCGGACCTGCCTGGTGTGTTCCTTGTTCTTCATGATGCTCTCTGCGCTTTAAACGGACCTCTGAGACTATCACAGTGCAGGTGCATTTATACGGAGACTTGATAACACACAGGTGGATTCTATTTATCATCATTAGTCATTTAGGTCAACATTGGATCATTCAGAGATCCTCACTGAACTTCTGGAGAGAGTTTGCTGCAATGAAAGTAAAGGGGCTGAATAATTTTGCACGCCCAATTTTTCAGTTTTTTTATTTGTTAACAAAGTTTGAAATATCCAAAAAATATCATAAAATATTTACAAAAATGTGAAGGGTGTACCCACTTTTGTGAGATATATATATATATATATATATATATATATATATATATATATATATATATATATACACATATACACACACATGTAGCGCTACCCCCGCAGGAGCCGCTTAAGTAAAGGGGTCCCGCACGCTGCCTCTCAACCCCAAGAATAAGCTCTGCCCCACTGGCACACCTGGTCATTTGTGAGTGTATACCTTTAAATGACACACTGACACAAGACCGATAGGTTCTTACTCCTTAGTTCAGCTTTACTCAAGGAGGAGACTTGAAGAGAGTATTATTGAACTAGGCATTGGATAAACAGCCAGGCTCAGTTGAAATAACACTAAAGAACAGTGAATAAGCATTTATAATAAAAAGTAAATGCATCAAATAAACACAGTATCATTGCAGTGAATGAATCTCTCAGGACAACAAATTGCTATAAGAAACGCTTTTACTAAACGGGAACCCCGGGCTGGCATATAATACTTGTATCCTAATGAGAAATGAGGTAATCCATATATGAGTAACGTTTCCCCTTTAAGAGCAACAATATAGCAATGTTCTACTTGCAAGGCCTTGCTAAGATCTTAGCACAATGCATAGCAAGCAATGCAGAATAGTTGATTCTGATTTGTAAAGGATTTGTAACTGATCCAACTGTAAAGTGTCTGTGTTCAGTGTAGCAAGAACTGTAGTGATGGTGTCTAAACTCTGAGTAGGTTCCCTCTCACCAAATCCTGATGTCCATCAAGGAGAGTCCTAGAAGGAACAGGCGACGGCAATCCTCCTCACTAAGAGGTCCCAAGATGGCTGCGCTCTGCTGTATCTGTGAGTCCCACGGACCTCACAAGATCAGCAATACTGCAGGGATGTCTGCGATGCAGTGAGGAACATCCGTCCCGCCAGGGCTGAGTCTGCACGCAGATAGGAGGTGTGCAGTAGGCCACAGTCTGCTATCTCTCTCTCTCTCTGTTCAATTCAGCAGAGAGTTGTGCACACGATGGATCCCAGGAAGCAAGAGAGCATGGGCCTGTTCAGCAGATCCCTTTATAGTCTCTCCCACAATCCTCCCCAGCAGCCTAAGGCATGCTGCGAAGTACAGTTCCTAAACAGTCCAGCAGTGCAGTAATATCCTTGTAAGAGACTACAGTTCCCACGATGCACTTCTTCCAGTCTCAGGAGTATGATGCATAAAACCTGAGACCAGCACTAGAGGTATGCAAAGACAGTCTGCAGGATCAGAATGTAAGTCTGCATTATCAAATAATGGCTGTCCACTACACTCTCCCCCCCACCATAGAACGTTTGGACCTCCAAAGGCAGGAGAGTCCTGAATCTGTTACATGCTTTGTAAATACATGCGGAGAGAAACAGGTTAATGCGACAACAAACTGAGTTTGAGCTCAGGTTCATGAAAATGTTAGTCATCAAACAGCTCAGCTCGTGGCACAAAGTCAACAGGGGAACCTCCCACCAATTGTACTCTCTTGTAGTATATAGTGTTCCCTGTAATATGTATATAGACTATATACACATTACAGGGAACACTATACTAAAAGAGAGTACAACTACTACCTGGAGTATATACCTTACTATATACATATTACAGGGACCAAATATATACTACAAGAGAGTAAAACTACCTGGAGTATATACCTTACTATATACATATTACAGGGAACACTATATACTACAAGAGTCTCTTGTAGTATATAGGATTCCCTGTAATATGTATATAGTAAGGTATATACTCCAGGTAGTTGTCTCTTGTAGTATATATTTGTCCCTGTAATATGTATTTAGTAAGGTATATACTCCAGGCAGTAGTTGTACTCTCTTGTAGTATATAGTGTTCCCTGTAATATGTATATAGACTATATACACATTACAGGGAACACTATACTACAAGAGAGTACAACTACTACCTGGAGGATATATACCTTACTATATACATATTACAGGGACCAATATATATAGAAAGGTATATCCTCCAGGACAGAGTTGTCTGTCTCTTGTGTCATTGATTCGATCATCATCATTGCCAGCCATGAGAGAGTTAAAAAAATAATATATCATTAATCATTTAATCAATCAGATTCAGCCTGGCAGGCTGTGGGCTGTGGCCAGTGTTGGAAGTAACTGCGTTTAAGTAAACGGCGTTACTTAACGCAGTTACTTTTTAGGGTAATGAGTAATCTATCAGATTACTCGTGCTTTCCCTTTAACGCCGCTGCCGTTACTTTCAGCTGCGTTACTGCAATTACATCTACCGCCGCTAGATGGCAGTAGATGTAATTGTATTCCCCTCTCCTCTATGACCGCTGTCCGCGGTACTGGAGTGGAGAGAGAAGAGGAGGAGACTCAGGAGTGAGTCACGATCGTCTCGTCGGGGGACAGTTACAGGAGAACAGCAATAGGCAGCGCGCCATAGAAGAGGGCAGGCCATAGAGTCCGGCGGGCGGGCGGCGGATCGGCGACCCGACTAGGTAGGTAAGCGGCTTGTTGCAGCCAGCCAGTCAGTCATCATCACTTATCTGTACTGTATATAACACCACCGGTCCGGTCCACCAACAGGGCAGCAGGAAGTCCACCACCGACTCCACCAACGCACATACCAGAAGAGGAGAGAGCCTGAGGACGAAGCCAGAGGCCCAGAGGGACCCGGACAACAACAGTGTGCCACACACCACCAGCACAGCAGGTACCAAAAAAAAAAATCTCACAGACTCAGTCACTCACAGTCACAGTCAGGACCCCCACCAGCCACCCACCCACCACCAGTGTGCCACCGACACCAGCAGCCAGCCAGTCCAGACTGAGACAGCAGCAGCCAGTAGATGTAGTAAATTGGGGAATTAACCGCGCTTAAGGAATAAAACAAACAAGCAGCAACTTCAAGTGTGACCACACCCTAAAGAATATATGTAAATCAAGTTGCGCTAATGTGATCTATGGAGGTATAAAGTCCACAAAGACCCAATATTGATGACAGATGGAAAATATCTTGGGTAAGATCCTGAACCCGACTCCCTTAAGAGTGTACGCTTACCAGATTGAGGTAAGAATGAAGCGGATATGCTTAATCTTGTCTCTTTGATAGAAGATCCAGGCCCGTGTGAGCAGTGAACTCGGAGGTCATTGGATCATGTAAAAAATACAAACAAACGCAATAGCATAAAACCCAACAACTAATATAGTATCACCTTAAGTGTGACTTAAAGTGGAGATTGGGAAACGTGTAAAAAGCTGCCACCAAGATAGCAGAGTAAAACAAAAAAAAAAAAAATATTTAAAAATTAAGGGGTGAATACCCCTACCAAAACAGATGCAGGATAAAGTGCAAAAAAGAATCCAGTTGGAGTTGCCTCTTACCAGACAAAATTAACTTATAAGCCCAAGTGAAAGATAAAGTGTTGAAGATATGTGTTTGGACCATCACCAACTAGATCAGCCTCTTACCAAAAACAAATTAAAGCAAGTGTGTAGAAATCAATCCAAGTGACACAGGATGCAATACCAGATAAGCACCAGTAGGGGTCGCCTCTTACCAGATGTTAAACTCAGTCAAGCTTGTATGGAAGTCAATAGTCAGGGTCCAAACATGAATTCTAGGATAGATCCTCGCTTTCAACCATAGATTTGCCCAATCAAAAAAGAAGAAAAGAGGCTCCCATAGCGTAAAACTGTACAATTTATTGATAATAAAAAGGAGTAACACTTACAGTGTAGCACGAACAGTCAGGCAGAAAATGTGCAGCCGCCGGCCGGACGGCTTCGCTCGCCCGCACTCTCTAGGTCGCTGTTAGATGACGTCAGTACGCCGTGCCCTGACGACGTTTCGTCACAGATTTGAAAACGTCATCTGTGACGAAACGTCGTCAGGGCACGGCGTACTGACGTCATCTAACAGCGACCTAGAGAGTGCGGGCGAGCGAAGCCGTCCGGCCGGCGGCTGCACATTTTCTGCCTGACTGTTCGTGCTACACTGTAAGTGTTACTCCTTTTTATTATCAATAAATTGCACGGTTTTACGCTATGGGAGCTTCTTTTCTTCTTTTTTGATTGGGCAAATCTATGGTTGAAAGCGAGGATCTATCCTAGAATTCATGTTTGGACCCTATTGACTTATTACTTATTACTTGGACCCTATTGACTTATTGACCTATTGACCCTATTATTGACTTCCATACAAGCTTGACTGAGTTTAACATCTGGTAAGAGGCGACCCCTACTGGTGCTTATCTGGTATTGCATCCTGTGTCACTTGGATTGATTTCTACACACTTGCTTTAATTTGTTTTTGGTAAGAGGCTGATCTAGTTGGTGATGGTCCAAACACATATCTTCAACACTTTATCTTTCACTTGGGCTTATAAGTTAATTTTGTCTGGTAAGAGGCAACTCCAACTGGATTATTTTTTGCACTTTATCCTGCATCTGTTTTGGTAGGGGTATTCACCCCTTAATTTTTAAATATTTTTTTTTTTTTTGTTTTACTCTGCTATCTTGGTGGCAGCTTTTTACACGTTTCCCAATCTCCACTTTAAGTCACACTTAAGGTTATACTATATTAGTTGTTGGGTTTTACGCTATTGCGTTTGTTTGTATTTTTTACATGATCCAATGACCTCCGAGTTCACTGCTCACACGGGCCTGGATCATCTATCAAAGAGACAAGATTAAGCATATCCGCTTCATTCTTACCTCAATCTGGTAAGCGTACACTCCTAAGGGAGTCGGGTTCAGGATCTTACCCAAGATATTTTCCATCTGTCATCAATATTGGGACTTTGTGGACTTTATACCTCCATAGATCACATTAGCGCAACTTGATTTACATATAAGCAGCCAGTAGATACCAGAAAAAAAAATTAAGTCAGGTCAGGAGGACCCCCACAACCAGTGTGCCACGTCACCACCAGTGTGCCACCCACGTCACCACCATTGTGCCATGCCCACGCCACCACAAGTTTGCCACGTCACCACCATTGTGCCATGCCACCACCAGTGTGCCACGCCACCACCAGTGTGCCACGTCACCACCATTGTGCCAAGCCACCACCAGTGTGCCACGCCACCACCAGTGTTCCACATCATCACCAGTGTGCCAAGTGCCCACGCCACCCCAGTGTGCCAAGCGCCCACGCCACCATCAGTGTGCCACGCCACCACCATTGTGCCAAGCCACCACCAGTGTGCCACGCCACCACCAGTGTGCCACATCACCACCAGTGTGCCAAGCGCCCACGCCACCCCAGTGTGCCAAGCGCCCACGCCACCATCAGTGTGCCACGCCACCACCAGCCAGGCAGCCGCCCACCACCAGCAGCAGCCACCCAGTCCAGAGACAGCAGCAGCCAGCAGATACCAAAAAAAAAAGTTACTTAAGTCAGGTCAGGAGGACTCAGACCCCCACCACCAGTGTGTTATTGTGTTATAAGATGTTATAGAACGTAATTGCATTATAGAATATTAAAAAAAAAAGTCAGTTACTTTGCTGAGTAACTAATTACTTTTTCTATGTGGTAACAGTCAGTAACTCAATTACTTTTTGGGAGAAGTAATTTGTAACTGTAACTAATTACTTTTTTAAACTAAGATGAGCAACACTGGCCGTGGCAGCCTTACCTTTACAACGGCTCAGCTGCACATGGGAGGAGGTGGGTGGAGGCGGAGGCGGAACCAGTCGGGTTGAGACGGAGGAGAGGAGGACGAGCCGATGAGGAGGAAGATCCTCCTCCGAGTCCTCCGCTGTGGCGCTGTGCATCCTGGGTCTGCTCTGCTAATGTCACTGGTTGCTAGATGCCAATCGGGCTGGCCTTAGCAACCAGTGTGCACTGCAGTGCAGACTCAAGCCACGGCCGACGCTGGTGGGTGGAAAGCAATAAGGGGGGGGGCCCGGGCTGGCGGACAACATAACGGGGGGGCCCTAGACCACCAGGGACATGCCACCATCCATGTGGGGCCCCTTGGCAAGTGGGGCCCCCGGGCAACCGCCGGGCATGCCCAGTGGAAAAGACGGCCCTGGGAAGGGAGGTTGTCCTGCCTACAGGCCACTTTAATTGGGTTGACCCAACCAGATGTGCCGGAGGAAAAGTTAGGGTCACTCTCCACCAAATCTGCGGTGGAAAGTTTAGGCGCCTCAAGAGTCCTTTGGGAGGTGAGAATAGCCTCCTCAGAACTTTCCTAGAACCTTGTACGTCAGTCTTTTAGATGGGCAAATAATTCTTCTCCCTCTTTGCTCTTTAAGTTCAGAGGTTGTAGGCTCACTAGCCCTTTCTTCCTCCTCATCAGCTTCAGATTCTTTCTACTACTCAATGAAGAAGTGAGAATTTCCAAGGTCTGCTGCCGACAGGGAAGACTGAGAATCTCCCAAGGGCTGACTCTGAGGCACAAATTCAGAGGCTTCTGGCCTGAGAATCCCAGTGTCTGTCACCTTGGAATAAGAAGGGAGAGCGACAGACGCTGGCATTGGAGATGGCCACAGTCAATCCACTCCCATCTCTCCATCCTCGCTGTCCTCATTCTCTGCACCACAGGGTACAGGCTAAGACCTGGTCACTGGACGAGATCATAGTGAAGCTGAAAGTGTAGGCTGTTGATCTGACTATGGTGGCATTCAGACTGCTACTGACAAGAGCAACAGATAGTTACAATGCCAGGTCTTCAGCGGGCCCGTACTTCCTTTCGGGTCTGATCTGATATACTGGTAGTCCCAGTAGCTGCTCAAAAATTACATATGGTTGTGACTTCCAGCAAACTTGAGCTTTCCAGGTACACCTAGGTTTCTCAGCAACACTCTGTCTCCCGGCTTTAGGTCTAGCACTCGCACCCTGAGGTCAAAGTTTTTCTTGTTTCTCTGTCCCCGGGCATCTGAGGCAGCTTGGGCCTTCTCATAGGCGGTCTTTAGACTTTTCCTCAGATGATCCACATATCCTCTGTGAGAAGTTACTGAGGTATGATCCAGGGATGTGCCGAAGGCCAAGTCGACTGGCAAGCGACCCTCCCATCCAAAATCAGTCGATAAGGAGAATAGCCCATAGCATCATTTGTGGTACTGTTGTAGGCATGCACAATGGCAGCTATATGTTTATTCCAGTGTTGCTTTTGTTCTGAAGTCAGAGTCCCAAGCATATCCAGGAGAGTCCAATTGAATCTTTCTGGCTGAGGATCTCCCTGGGGATGGTACAGGGGGGTTCGTGACTTCTTGATGCCAAGTAAATCTAAGATTCTCTTGATGAGACGACCTTCAAAGTCTCTCCCTTGATCGGAGTGGATGCGTTGAGGCAACCCATAATGTACAAAGAACTTTTCTACCAAGATCTTGGCTACTGTAGATGCTTGTTGGTTTTTTGTGGGAAAAGCCTGGGCATATCTAGTGAAGTGATATTTTACTACCAGAATATTTCCCTGTCCACTCGGTTCAAGCACAGAAAGTCAATTCACACCAGCTCCATGGGTCCTTGGCTCTAAGGAAGGCCCATTGGGGCAGCTCGATGAGGCAAAGTCTTCCTCTGTATTCATCTGATGCATGAGTGGCAGTAGCCCTCAACTTCAGCCCACATGCAGGGCCAGTAGAACCGTTTTTTTTACCAGGTTAAAAGTCTTGTCGGGCCCTAGGTGCCCATGGTTGTCATGTAGAGCAGTCAACACAGTCTCTCTATGCTTCTTGGGTAGAAATAACTGCCATTTCTCTTCAGAATCATCAGAAGGGCCCCTCGGTAGACTACTGTCAAGTTATGAAAACATATTGAGGACTCTTAAAGACTTTTATATTACATATTCATATATCCATACCCAGTATAGCAGTCTAGAGTCCCCTCTTAACTTCTGAATATATTTTCAGCAATAATAGTTTTAGAATTATGTCTGTTATTGTGTAATTGTTCTATTGTGTCAAGAGTTGTTTTTTCCAGATGATGTGAAATGTTCTGCCAAAGATCTTTCTCAAATTCCCAGAAAATAGATAAAAAAGTTATTTTGGCTTAGATAATCATAATTCCAGTAACCGGCCATTATTTTCATATTATCCATCATTTTAATTGTCATATTAAACTTTTGCTCATCTCCTGTCCCAGTCAAGTTGACCAAGAACTTGGCTAAGTAATCAACAAAGAATGTATTGTGTAATCTTGTATAAACATGTTCTTGGACTTACGCCTCTCATAGGCTCTCATGTAAAAGTTATGTATAAAAGCTGTAACCAAACTGTAATCTGTGTCACAAATCCGTTGGAGGATTAGGTGAACCGTTGTACGGCTGTATGGCGCATATTCTGAGTAAACATATGGAGACGAATGCAAACCTGATTGGCGTAGATGTCCCTTTATTGCAAGGCTCGAACTTAACATTTGGTGACCCCGAAATCGTGTCTTTCTGACTGCTTCTCCACCGCTGGCAATCACCCCACCACAGGAGGGACAGCACTGTTCTGTTCTCACTACACGTATGCCCCAGGCGTGTGTGTAACGCTCCTGCGTTTTTATATGGTGTGGATTTTCAGCTGCAGAAATAGTTCCACGTCAGCAGTCATGTAAGAGATATGCCGAGATACCATTCCCAACCTCAATGACTCATCATGTGTGGAAGGTCTTATTTCAGCCAGTAAATACACACAATTAGCAAGCTGGTTCTTAGAGTGACTTTATGCATGTGGTAACACAATGATGAAGGTTGAGGGATAGGTTGAGTGGAGGTGGTAGGTGATAGACACTTGAAGGTGAGACAGTAGCAGATGGATGCAGGAAGGTTTAGCAATGTTGTATGATAGCAGATGATAGAATAGCAGGTGGACATACAAAAGAGATCAACCCAGTGCAGAAAAGTAGCAGTAGTCTCAAGAGCTAGCAATCTAGTTTATGCAGATGTGATAAACAGTCTCTACTATGCAGAGCTAGATAGTGTAAGCTTAGTATAAGTTTATAGAGAATTCCCCTGCGGGGTACTTAGCACTATTAGCGATACAGCCGAAGGGTGGTTCAGGAGAGGCGGATGATCCAGTAGCGGGATACAGGGATCAGCGCAGCGAGGTTCCGTCAGCGAAGTAAGCTTGCAAGCATGGAAGCTTCAAGCAAGGTTAGCATCCAGATAAGGGTGTTTGAACGAACACATGTGAGTGAGAACCGACGCCTTAAATAGCCATCTAGTCCGGCGCTGAGTGATGACAGCTCCAGTCTTAAAGGTGTATGCGCACCTTTCCAAAAGTAAACGGTAGGGCGCATACACTTGTGGAAAGTGTAATTTAGGTTACCAAAGGTACCGGAACATTACAGTGTGCAGCTCAACATACAGCTAAACCTTTAATCCTGCAATAACCAGTCCTTTTGTAACTTAAGGCTTTATTCCAGTGAAAGAATAGTGGTCACATGAACAGGTTACAAGTCAGAATGGATATGCGAATAGGATTGTGAATAGAGGTGAAACTGTAAATAAACATATAAAGGCATATAATCAGTATACAAACATAAACAGTATATGCATTGAGTATATAACCAACAGTTATAGGCATACCAGCGATGCTTCAAAGGGGAGTTCAGGAATCTTCCCACAGGAACCTCAGATGCTGTCTGGCTGTGTCACAAGGTGATCTAAAATGGAGATTCTCTCAGAGAGGGGTGGAACTAATGTCCAGCAATAGAAAATAGGAAATACCATAAAGTACTGTACAACAGTCTATGTCACAGTGGCATCTTGTGGACAAGATTGGTATTACAAGTTCCAATAGCATTAATTATTTCCTTATGCTGGAGGCATGCCACTCCCCGCCTGGTATCATCAGATACCACTATTTATTCCTCAGTTGATAACAGCAAGATCGGTTCAGAAACTGGTCTGAGGAACAACTTTGTCTCCTTGATTCTCTGGATCTTGACTTCCACTTTACATGGGAGTGATGATGTGATACAATCATGCAAACGATGTGGTGGTGACCAGGAACTATTAGAGGGTTTCTCTCTTCTGACTCTAGGTTGGCTTGCTTTAGACGACCACCTAACCTAAGTAGTCCATTTGGATCAAGGAATAGGTCAAGTTTCCTCAGGGCACTGTCTCTAGGGATAGGTTTTCCGTTCAAGATACAGTCAATCTCCTTAGCATAGGCTTCATGCTGTACAGTGCGGATGATAAGATCCTGAGACTGCTGTAGCTCTAATACTGAACTGATCCTTTGGCAATGGTGCCATCCCTTGTGGTCACAGCTGTTTGAGTCACCTTTAAAGGAGCGAGCTATGTGAATAAGACAAGAAATAGCTCGAACAAGTGACTTCCATTTTGAGAATCTGGTAAATCTGTCAGATTTAAGCTGACAACCTTAAGTTGCAGTATGAAATGTTGAGATCTCAGGACGGATGTCAGTATCTGAGTCTGGATCTACTAGTTCAATCGTGTCACTTTTAGGAAAAGTTTGTTCTGCATCGTACAAGAATGCAGGTCCAGTAAACCATGTTGTGTCTTTCAGGTTACATGCAGCTCTTGTAGCATGGTCTGTAGGGTTATAGTCAGTAGGTACATAGTGCCATTGTGTTGGACTGGTGGATCTCCTAATCCTCAACACTCTGTTGTTGACATAAACGTAGAAACGTCTGGTCTCATTGTAGATGTAGCCTAGCACTACCTTGCTGTCTGTGTAGAGTTGAACATCCTTGAGGTCAATGTCCATCTCTGAGGTTATTAGCTCTGCTAGTTCAACAGCTAGTACTGCAGCACAAAGTTCTAGCCTAGGTATAGTATGCTCGGGGTGTGGAGCAAGCTTTGCTTTGCCCATGATGAATCCTACGTGGCATCGTGCTGTAGTGTCAACAGTTCTTAAGTAGGCCACGGCAGCTATTGCTTTGACAAAAGCATCATAGAATATGCAAAGGTTTTGACTCTGTATCTCTGTAGAAGGTACAGGCGCGTATGGGCATGAAACATGGAGATCAGATAAGACTGATAGAGAGTCCCTCCACTCTACCCAAGAGTTTCTCTTATCAAGGGGTAGTGGGGCATCCCAGTCGGATGTTTCACGAATCATGTCTCTAAGTAAGGCTTTGCCTTGAATTGTAACAGGTGCCGCAAATCCTAATGGATCATACAGGCTATTGATTGTAGACAAGACACCTCTGCGAGTGAAGGGTCTTTCTTCTTCATTTACTTGGAAGGTAAAGGAATCGGATTTCAAGTTCCAAAGTAGACCTAGACTGCGCACTACAGGTAAAGAGTCTGTACCCAGATCTAAGTCCTTTAGATCACTGGAATGGTCTTGAGCGGGGAAAGCTTCCATTACCTCTTTGCTGTTGGAAGCAATCTTGTGAAGCCTGAGATTGGAACAAGCGAGCATTTCCTGTGCTCTTTTAAGAAGACAGATTGCAGACTCACTGGAAGGTAAGGATTTTAAACAGTCATCCACATAAAAGTCTTTCTCTACGAATTGTCTTGCATCTGAGCCAAACTCAAGTTCACCTTCTTGGGCGGAATGTCTGAGTCCGTAGATAGCGACTGCAGGTGAAGGACTATTGCCAAAGATGTGTACCCTCATGCGATACTCTGAGATATCTTTTGAAGGATCATTGTCTTGGAACCAAAGGAACCTTAGGAAGTTCCTGTCTTCCTCTCTGACCAAGAAACAATGGAACATCTGCTGGATGTCAGCTATGAAGGCAATAGAATCTTTGCGGAAGCGTAAGAGCACTCCCAGGAGTTTGTTGTTAAGGTCTGGGCCTGTCAAGAGGACATAGTTTAAGGAGATACCCTTGTATTTGGCACTAGAGTCAAACACTACTCTGATTTGACCTGGCTTTTTAGGATGGTACACTCCGAATATAGGGAGATACCAACACTCTTCAGTCTTTAGGGGTGGGAGCTACCTCGGCATGACCGTTCTCAAAGATCTTCCCCATGAAAGAAAATAAATGTTCCCTCATCTCTGGCTTTCTTTGCAAATTACGTTTAAGGGAAGAAAAACGTTGTAGCACTTGTTCTCTGTTATTGGGTAAGTGTTGTCTCTGTGGTCTGAAGGGAAGAGGTGCAACCCAGCTGTTTGTGCTGTCTTTGACTAGACCTTGCTCCATTATTTCTAAGAAGAGTTTGTCTTCGATAGACATTGCCACACGATTGTCGTCTTTAGTTCTCTGAAAGACTGTGCACCCTAAATGGTCTTGGTCACTGTCACAGGCAAAGTTGTCACTAGTGGGGTTTGTGAAGGGACAAGATGAGTGGGTGGCGTAGGCTGATTCCTTAACAAGGAAATGGTTGTGGCATGGCTGGAAAAGAGAGGGACGCCCATTCTCTAGGGTATTTGTGAGCATGCTGCTAACGGAGTTAGGTTTGTGCACGCTTCCTAGACAGACATCTCCTATGATGACCCATCTGAGGTCTAACTTCTGAGCATAAGGAGCGTTATTGGGACCATTAATCTGAGCTCTTGATTTGTGGGCTTGTAAGATATCTCTCCCTAGGAGTAGGATAATCTGAGCCTGAGGCTCAAGTTCTGGTATCAGATGTGCTATGCGTTTCAAGTGTGGGTGATGAGCAGCTACATCTGGCGTAGGAATTTCAGATCTATGATCAGGGATCTGATTGCTTTCGATAAGAGTTGGCAAAGACAAGCGAGATCGCCCGTCGATGGACTCGATTTGGTAGCCGGATGCTCTCCTGCCAGCCGTCTCCACTATTCCTGCACATGTTTTTAAGGAGTAGGGAATGCTGGGGCCTTTAACGCTGAACATGTCAAAGAAAGTCGAGCTGGCTAATGACTTGTTACTTTGGTCATCCAGGATTACGTAAAGCTTAATAGCTTTGTCTTTTTGGCCTGCTGGGTAGACTCTGACTAGGCAGATTTTGGAGCAGGACCTACCACCTATGGCTCCTTTGCAGATCTCTGTACATTGTGAAGTGACCTCTGGTGTAGTTGTGGTGGTGTGCTCCTCCTCCCCGCCGTGCTCACTGGTGCTGAGGGTGTGTTGTAAAGTCCATGGAGCTGGCCCAGGATGTAACCCTGTGTTGTGATCTGAGCTGTCACATTCTGTGCATTTCAAACTGACCTTACAGTCCTTGGCGAGATGAGATGTTGAAGAGCAGCACCTGTAGCAGATGTGGTTCTCCTTGAGGAAAGCTTTGCGGTCCTGCAGGGTTTTCTCTCTGAAGGCTCTGCATTTTAGGAGAGGATGTGGCTTCTGATGCAAGGGACACTGCTTACCAGGATCGTTGACCTTTGTCTCTGAGTTAGAGAAGTTGGCAGACCTGTGAAAGGAACCTGGAGGAGACACGTTAGTTTTGTGTACTGCTACTGGAGGTTTGCGAGGGTTAAGTCCCACAGGAGCAGCACACAACAGCGTAAAATCAAAACTTAGATCATTTCTTGTTTTAGCTTGCTGTCACACAAAGTCCACAAAAACAGAAAAAGGAGGGAATGGAACATCATGCTGTCTTTTATATCGGGATCCATGTGTAATCCACTGCTCTTGCAAGTTATAGGGTAACTTTTGCACAATGGGGTTGACACCTCTGGCTGTGTCAAGTAATGCAAGTCCTTGTAAGTCTCCCTCAGATTTAGCTACTTGAAGTTCCATTAACAAGTCACTTAACTCTCTAAGTTTATGGTAGGCTTTGCTGGGTATTCTGGGAAAGTTATCAAGTCTTTTGAATAATGCATTTTTTACTGCTTCTGCTGAACCATAACACTCATCAAGTCTATCCCAGATTGTTCTAAGACCAGTGTCTGGGTGGTTTATATTTATTGTCCTGATTCGCCTGGCATGCTCGGCAGACTCACTTCCAAGCCATTTGATCAGGAGGTCTATCTCTTCGCTGCAAGATAGCCCTAAGTCTCTGATAGTGTATTGAAAAGATGACCGCCAGGTTCTGTAGTTTTCAGGGCGGTCATTAAACTTTTCAAGTCCTTTGGTGACTAACTCACGTCGTGCAAAGAACCTTGCAAAGTCTATTGTGGCTTGGTTAGCCTGCTGTGTGTTGTCATGGTAAGATGGCTGTGTGTAGTCATACCTTTTGCTGGTACCGAGCTGTCCTCTGATGTACCGTTCTGGCTTGGGTGTTGCTACTGGAGGGCGATTAGGAGGTGATTCTATTATCTCACTTATGGGGGAGATAATAGGAGACGTCACTTTGCATGGATTTCTCCCGTTTGCAGGCTTGAGGCTTGTCACTGACTTGCGGCGGTACCGTGGAGTGTCTTTGGCTCGTCTCTTTGACGTCATCTTTGGCACTGCTTGCTTTAAAATGTTGATTGATGTAATCTGAAGTTTGTTGTAGAGAATTTGGAGTTTCAGCTTCTGGATCAAGAATATTGCTGCGTCTGCTGCATTCACTTCTTGGGTATACAGCTAATTCTAAGGCCTCTGCTTCAGCTATGGCTGCTGCTACTTCCTTCTCTACGGCGAGTTTCTCTAGGGCTACTTCTAGGAGGGCCTCCTCTGCCTCTTTCTGCATTTTTAGGTGGGATTCTTCTTTCTTTGCTTTTAGGAAGGCTTCATCCTTCTTTGCTTTTAGGAGGGCTTCTTCTGCCTCTTCTTTCGTTTTTTGGAGAGCTTCCTCTGCCTCTTTCTGCAACCTCACTTTCTCCTTTTTAATCTGCATTTCTTGCTCAGTAAAGGCTGCTCGGGCCTTGGCGGCTTCAGCTTTCGCACGTGCTATGGCAAGTGCATTGCTTGCGGAGGAAGATCTAGAGGAGCCGGAAACTCTGGACCTTGTCTTGAGTGAGGATGTCTGGCTATGTGACATGTCGCTTGCAGGAATGCTTGACTGGGTAGAGACTGCTGTATTGCATATGCAGATGACTGCGCTGGCAGGGTAGCAGGCCTCTGTATAGTCTCTGTCCTAAATCCCACTTGCTGGATAGCCGCTGTTTCACTGTTCTGTTCTCACTACACGTATGCCCCAGGCGTGTGCAGCTCAACATACAGCTAAACCTTTAATCCTGCAATAACCAGTCCTTTTGTAACTTAAGGCTTTATTCCAGTGAAAGAATAGTGGTCACATGAACAGGTTACAAGTCAGAATGGATAATAGGATTGTGAATAGAGGTGAAACTGTAAATAAACATATAAAGGCATATAATAAGTATACAAACATAAACAGTATATGCATTGAGTATATAACCAACAGTTATAGGCATACCAGCGATGCTTCAAAGGGGGGTTCAGGAATCTTCCCACAGGAACCTCAGATGCTGTCTGGCTGTGTCACAAGGTGATCTAAAATGGAGATTCTCTCAGAGAGGGGTGGAACTAATGTCCAGCAATAGAAAACAGGAAATACCATAAAGGACTGTACAACAGTCTATGTCACAGTGGCATCTTGTGGACAAGATTGGTATTACAAGTTCCAATAGCATTAATTATTTCCTTATGCTGGAGGCATGACAAGCACAGAGGCCTCAGGTGAGAAAACATTTTTATTTCTCATGTTGAAAACTGTCTTTTTCTGATGTGTGGTGGTGTGCTGGTTGGGGAGTGCGGCTACGAAAGGTAACACGTTTCCTTTGAATTTAATTGCATTCTGTCTGTGTATGGTTACTGAGATTATTATATCGTACCAAGGGGAAATATTGTGCATGCAAATATTATTATCTGAAGTCATTTTCTTCTCTCCTTACCATCAGAGATGACAATATAACTATAGTTGTATAATAAGGGACGTTTTTTAAGCAGGTACCACTATTTTCTGGAGTGTGTGTGTGGTGTTAAAAGTGTGGAGGTATTAGGGCAGGTATTGCCTTAAACCCCAGTGTCTGTATGACCTGCTGAGTGTTCTTTGGATTAGGGAGTCAGAGAAAGACTAGCCTATATTCACTCATTTTGAAGACGTTCAAACGAGCATAGAACAGACTGAGATATGTCGTAATAAGTACCTGGCTGTTGGAACACAGCCGTTGTGATAAGAAACGGAGTTCTTGATCCCAGAAACTTCAAATATTGTCATTTCTTAAAGTGGTAACGAGAAATAATACAATGAGAAATTTAATTGATAAGAATGTTTTGCCCATTATGAATGACTTAGGGCTTACAAAAACTAGAGCAAAAAAAATTATAAAAAATAGCAAAAACAGGTTTAAATGTTGCTAAATTGCATCCAGGTGCACCCATTGTTAAGATGATGGTGAGTGGTTGATCCAGACACCCTCAAACATCATGTAAAGTGGTGCAAAAATTACTAAAAAGCGTATAAAGAGGATGCCTCTAAATGGTGGCCACCAGAGGGCTCACTGAGTACGCCTAAAATTGATGCCTTGTTTAACTTGCTATTTAAAATGTCTGATTGTGGGGGAATTGAATGTCTAGCAGCCCGGGAAGAAGAAAAAAATAGGTGAAGCCTCCCCCTATAAAATGTGTTCAGAAAAAGCTGCTTTAACAAATAGATGAGGAAGAGTAATAGAAACAGTTTTACCAAGGAAAACGTAGTTCGCCGTTGTTGGCAGGACAATTTGAGGTTATTTTTTATATATATAGAATTATAGATAATGAGAATTTACATTTTGCTCATGGGTCCCTGTGTGAAAGGGAGCTCTGGTGCAAAATTTTGAAAATTGGCTACTTGCCAAGAAAGGGTTCAACAGTAAATATCTTCGTTCCCGTTATAGTTATAAAATTTGTTTTTGGACAGAAAGGGTTACCGCAATTAGTGTGACCATTAGACCCTGTTGGCACCGAGCCAAAAGTTTCAAATCAGATTAACTTTTTATCTGATAATAGTTTTTGAATTATAATTTAAGGGGTGTCCTCTAGTGAAGGAGGGGAACCTCTGGTCAGTTTTTTTGTAAAAGCATACGAGACCAAAAAGTTTTTTTTGTAAGATTGGCACGGAGCCAAAAACGTTTTAGTTTTATCTGATTGCAGCATACAAGTGGTATCTGATGTGCCATCTCTACTGATGGCCATATCATCCGATGCTACCCACTTTACAGTGAAGTAATGCAGTTTTTTTTAGCGTCCTAGTGGACGAGGAGAAAAGCCATCTTCGTTTTTGTTTTTCAGTCCGGATAACTGACCTGGTGTAGAAATGCCCTTAAAAATAGGTGATGGAGGTCAGTATACAGCAAGGATAGGGAAAGTTTATGTCCCTTTGAAACCCCAAGAAATTAGGATAATTGTAAAAGATCTCCCAAACATTGCCAAGAGTCTTAAACGAAATGGTACAAAAGGTTGATGTGAATGGAGAAAACTCAGCAAGCAACATATATAGATATGTGGATTTTGATTGATTGTGCAGTACCCGTAAAAAAATATGTGGATGTATGAAACACATTTGCTCAATTTGCTCAAAATAAATAAATAAGTGCACATGAATAAGGGATATTGAAGGTAGAGGCAGATGGACAAAATACGTATGAAACAAAGATTGATACAATGAAATTCTAAAGGAATGGGTAACAAGTATGTTTGATAATGGACAGGATATGCCAATGTTATTGGATGTTGTTTAGAAGGAAGGTGAGGATGTGTTGAACTATTGGAATAAATTCAAGATGCTATATAGAAGCACAGTGATTGGGTGACTGAAAGTGAAGATGACATGAAACGACCTAAAGTGATAAATATTTTTGTAAGTGGATTGTTGTCTGAGATTAGAAAAGAAAATGGAGCTCCGCATAGCGGGCTGGAGAATTAAACCTGTCCCTGAGTTGGTTGACATAGCACAGATAGCTTGCGAAGTGTTACAAAAAGAAAGGAAAAAAATAGAGAAAAAAGGAAAAAAACTAAAATAATGAATATGCAAGTCCCCGAGGTTGAGGAAAAGAATCCTGAACCCAGGGATGTGCCAATTTCTACAGTAGAGGTGACGCCACAAGGAGTTCCCATGGCGGAACCCCCTTATCCCCCGTCAGGAGTAGTGTACATTTCCAATTATAGGGTCCCCCGGGCCAAAAGGGAGAACTGGAGATCTAAAGAGGGACAGTGTAGGACCCCTACAGGAATTATTGAAGGGACAAACAAAAAGCAATTATAAATTCACTTCGGAAGAGTTAACCCCTTCAGTTATGGAAGCATTTAAACAAATCAAGCAATCTTTGCTAACAGTGCCCAGTCTTGGTTTCTCAGACTATAGCAAAGATTTCTAATTATTTTTGCACAGAAATAAATGGACATCCAAATGGGGTGTTAACACAACACTTCTGTGCCAGACATCGCCCAGTGGGGTACTACAGTTACCCATTGGACAGCGTTGCCAGAGGGCTCCCTGGATGTCTAGAATCAGTAGCGGCGGTTGTCCTATTGGTTGAAAAAACTGTAGACATTGTATTGGGCAACACTTTGTATTTGATGTGCCCCCATGATTTGGAGGCTATGTTGAATCGTGCCTATACTAAACACTTCTCAGTACAAAGGATAACACATTATCATTTGATTTTGTTAGCAGCCTCCAATCTCAAAATTCAGCACTGCCAGACTCTGAATCCGGCTACTTTTCTACCAGAAGCTGACAGTGAGGAAATTGATGATTCTGAATACCTAATACATGATTGTGCTACCTTTATTGATGAAGTAACAAAACCCAGATCTGATCTTCAGGATGAATCCATTGCTGGTCTGCCTGCATGTGCAGACTTGTTTGTAGATGGCTCATCCCTCAGACGACCTGATGGGTTATCATTAGCTGCCTGTGTGGTAGTAAACGGTGAGCGCCGACTACTGCATACTGAAATTCTGCTAAATTCTAAGATTCTTGGAAGAATCTGAAGCTGATGAGGAGGAAGAAAGGGCTAGGGAGCCTACAACATCTGAACTTAAAGAGCAAAGAGGGAGAAGAATTATTCGCCCACCTAAGAGACTGACGTACGATGTTCTAGGAGAAGGTTCTGAGGAGGCTATTCCCACCTCTCAAAGAACTCTTGAGGCGCCTAATCTTTCCACTGTAGATTTGGTGGAGAGTGACCCTAACTCTCCCCCTGGCACATCTGGATGGGTCAACCCAATTAAAGTGGCCTGTAGGCAGGACAACCTCCCTTCCTATAACAATTGGTGGGAGGTTCCCCTGTCGACTCTTTGCCACGAACTGAGCTTTTTGAGTTTGAGCTTGGGTTCATGAAAATGTTAGTCATCAATTTGTTGTCTCATTAACCTTTTTCTCTCCGCATGTATTTACAAAGCATGTAACAGATTCAGTACTTTGGTGGGGGGAGTGTGTAGCAGACTGCCATTATTTGATAATGCAGACTTACCTTCTGCCCCTTTAGACTGTCTTGTCTCCTCTGGTGCTGGTCTCCGGTTTCATGCATCCTTCTCCTGAGACTGGAAGAAGTGCATCATGGGAACTGTAGTCTCTAACAAGGGTATTACTGCACTGCTGGACTGTTTAGGAACTGTACTTCCCAGGAAGCCTTGGGCTGCTAGGGAGGATTGTGGTAGAGACTATAAAGGGATCTGCTGAACAGGCCCATGCTCTCTTGCTTCCCGGGATCCATCGTGTGCACATCTCTCTGTTGAACAGAGAGAAAGAGATAGCAGATTGCGGCCTACTGCACACCTCCTATCTGCGTGCAGACTTAACCCTGGTGGGAGGGATGTTCCTTGCTGCATCGCAGACATCCCTGGAGCATTTCTGATCGTGTCACAGATACAGCAGAGCGAAGCCATCTTGGGACTTCTTAGTGAGGAGGATTGTTGTCGCCCGTTCCTTCCAGGACTCTCCTTGATGGACATCTGAATTTGGTGAGAGGGAACCTGCTCAGACACCAGTCACTACAGTTCTTGTTACACTGAACACAGACACTTTACAGTTGGATCAGTTACAGGGTCTTTTACAAATCACAATCCAATATTCTGCATTGTTTGCTATACATTGTGCTACATTGGGAATCATAATGAGCTTCAACTGCCAATGAAGATCTGAGTAAGGACTGGTAGGTAGAACATTGCTATATTGTTGCTCTTAAAGGGGACACATTACTGGTATATAGATTTACCTTATTTCTCATTAGGATACAAGTATTATAGGCCAGCTCAGGGTTCCCCTTTAGTAAAAGCGTTTCTTAAAGCAGTCTGTTGTCCTATTTCACTTGCTGCAAAGATACTGTGTATATTTGATGCATTTACTTGTTGTTATAAATGCTTATTCACTGTTCTTTAGTGTTATTTCAACTGAGCCTGGCTGTTTATCCAAGCCCTTGTTCAAGAATATTCTCTTCAAGTCTCCTCCTTGGGTAAAGCTGAACTAAGGAGTAAGAATCTATCTGTCTTGTGTCATTTAAAGGTATACACTCGCAAATTACCAGGTGTACCTGTGGGGCGGAGCTTATTCTTGGGGTTGAAAGGCAGAGTGCGGGACCAGTTTACTTAAGTGGCTCCGGGGGGGGGGGGGGGGTAGCGCTACATGTGTGTGTGTGTCTATATATATATCTATATATACAGTATCTCCCAAACAAGTGTACAGCCCTCACATCTTTGTAAGACTGATGAAATGACACTTTGCTACAATGTAAAGTAGTGAGTGTACAGCTTGTATAACAGTGTAAATTTGAGTCCCCTCAAAATAACTCAACACACAGCCATTAATGTCTAAACTGCTGGCAACAAAAGTGAGTACACCCCTAAGTGAAAATGTCCAAATTGGGCCCAAAGTGTCAATATTTTGCGCGGCCACCGTTATTTTCCAGCACTGCCATGGAGTTCACCAGAGCTTCACAGGTTGCTATTGGAGTCCTCTTCCACTCCCCTATGATGACATCACGGAGCTGGTGGATGTTGGAGACCTTGCACTCCTCCACCTTCCGTTTGAGGATGCCCCACAATGCTCAATAGGGTTTAGGTCTGGAGACGTACTTGGCAAGTCCATCACCTTTACCCTTATCTGCTTTCGAAAGGCAGTGGTCGTCTTGGAGGTGTGTTTGGGGTCATTATCATGTTGGACGACTGCCCTGCGGCCCAGTCTCCGAAGGGAGGGGATCATGCTCTGCTTCAGTATGTCACAATACATGTTGGCATTCATGGTTCCCTCAATGAACTGTAGCTTCCCAGTGCCGGCAGCACTCATGCAGCCCCAGACCATCACACTCCCACCACCATGCTTGACTGTAGGCAAGACACACGTGTCTTTGTACTCCTCACCTGGTTGCCGCCACACACGCTTGACACCATCTGAACCAAATAGGTTTATCTTGGTCTCATCAGACCACAGGACATGGTTCCAGTAATTCATGTCCATTAGTCTGCTTGTCTTCAACAAACTGCAGGCTTTCTTGTGCATCATCTTTAGAAGAGGCTTCCTTCTGGGATGACAGCAATGCAGATCAATTTGATGCAGTGTGTGGCGTATGGTCTGAGCACTGACAGGCTGACCCCCACCCCTTCAACCTCTTCAGGAATGCTGGCAGCACTCATACGTGTATTTCCCAAAGACAACCTTTGGATATGACGCTAAACATGTGATCTCAACTTCTTTAGTCGACCATGGCAAGCCCTGTTCTGAGTGGAACCTGTCCTGTTAAACCACTGTATGGTCTTGGCCACCGTGCTGCAGCTCAGTTTCAGGGTCTTGGCAATCTCCTTATAACCTAGGCCATCTTTATGTAGAGCAATAATTCTTTTTTTCAGATCCTCAGAGTTCTTTGCCATGAGGTGCCATTTTGAACTTCCAGTGACCAGTATGAGAGAGTGAGAGTGATAACCCCAAATTTAACACATAGTTACATAGTTAGTGAGGTTGAAAAAAGACATCAGTCCATCCAGTTCAACCTATGATGTGTGTGTTTGCTTTTAACCGTACATTGTATACCCCTGTATGTTGTGGTCTTTAAGGTGTCCATCTAATAGTTTTTTGAAACTATCAATGCTCCCTGCTGATACGACTGCTTGTGGAAGAGAATTCCACATCCTTACCGCTCTTACAGTGAAGAACCCCTTACGCACTTTAAGGTTAAACCGCCTTTCCTCTAGTTTTAGTGAGTGGCCATGTGTCTTATTGTATCTCCTTTCTCTGAATAGTTTGTTCCTTATGCTCGGGTCACCAGTACAGTATTTGTACATTGATATCATATCCCCCCTCAATCGTCTCTTCTCCAGAGAGAATAGGTTCAGTGCTTGTAGTCTTTCCTCATAGCTGATGTCCTCCATTCCCCTAATTATTTTTGTTGCCCTTCTCTGGACTTTCACCAGTTCCAGCACATCCTTCCTGAGGACCGGTGCCCAGAACTGGACAGCATACTCCAGATGTGGCCGGACCAGAGTCTTGTATAGTGGGAGAATAATCTCTTTATTTCTGGAGTGAATCCCCTTTTTTATACATCCCAGTATTCTGTTGGCTTTGCTTGCGGCGGCTTGGCATTGCATGCCACTGCCAAGCCTGTTGTCTACCAGTACCCCCAAGTCCTTTTCCATCCTAGACTCACCCAGAGGTTCCCCCCCTAGTGAGTAGCTTGCTTTCTGGTTTCTGGCCCCCAAGTGCATTACTTTACATTTTTCAACATTAAATCTCATCTGCCATGTAGTTGCCCACCCCGTTATTTTGTTCAGGTCCGCTTGCAAGGTTTCCACATCCTGCATAGAAGATATTGGCATGCCTAGTTTAGTATCATCTGCAAATACTGAGATTGTACTCGATATCCCCTCCTCTAGATCATTTATGAATAAATTAAACAGGATTGGTCCCAGGACAGAACCCTGGGGGACCCCACTTTCCACACCCGCCCAATCCGAGTACTCCCCATTAATCACCACCCTCTGTACTCTCCCCTGGAGCCAGTTCTCTATCCAGGTACTCACCTTATGGTCCATACCTACCTTCCTTAGTTTGTACAGTAAGCGTTTGTGGGGAACGGTGTCAAAGGCCTTTGCAAAGTCCAGATACACCACATCCACAGGCTTTCCTTTATCTAGGTGGCAGCTCACTTCATCGTAGAAGGTTAATAGATTGGTTTGGCACGAACGATTTTTCATGAATCCGTGCTGATTACTACTTATAATACCTTTTTCATTACTAAAGTCTTGTATGTGGTCCCTTAACATCCCCTCCAAAATTTTGCACACTACTGATGTTAGGCTGACCGGCCTATAGTTACCCGGGATATATCTCGGCCCCTTTTTAAATATTGGTACCACGTTGGCTTTTTTCCAATCAGATGGCACCATACCCGTCTGTAAACTATCCTTAAAGATCAAGAATAATGGTCTGGCAATCTCCTGGCTGAGCTCATTAAGAACCCTTGGGTGCAAGCCATCCGGTCCCGGGGATTTATTTATGTTAAGTTTCTCTAGTTTAGCTCTAAGTCTATCCTCTGTTAGCCATGGCGGCACTTCCTGAGGTGTATTATTTAGTTCGGCCTTACAAGCAAGGTTCGTGTAGCCCCCCGATTCCTTTGTGAAGACTGAAGAGAAGAAATTATTTAACACTTCCGCCTTTTCTCTGTCCTCAGTGGCCATTTTTCCTTTATCATCTTTTATGGGGCCAACGTGTTCTGGCCTCGCTTTCCTACTGTTTATATACTTAAAGAACTTCTTGGGGTTCTTTTTACTCTCCTCCGCTATATGTCTCTCTTGTTCTATTTTAGCCGCCCTGATTTCATCTTTAAATTTCTTATTACACTCTTTGTAATGCTTGAATGCTGCCAATGACCCCTTTTTATGTTGGAGTTTAGCCACCCAGGGTTTAGTTTAGCTCTTTTAAATTTATTTCCCTTTGGAATGCACTGGCCAATTCCCTTGTTAAGTATGCTCTTGAAGCACTCCCATTTTTCCTCCGCGTTCTTTGTTCCAGGGTTCTATCCCATTTTATATTTTCTAGCAGCGAGCGCAGTTTTGGGAAATTGGCTCTTTTGAATTTCAGTGTTCTTATATTACCCTTATGTTTCCTAATACTATGATTAATACTGAAACTAATTGACCTATGGTCACTGTTTCCTAAGTTGGCCCATATTTCTATATCCGTAAGCAGGTCTGTATTGTTTGTAATCAGTAGGTCAAGTACCGCATTGTTTCTTGTCGGTGCATTCACCATCTGACCCATGAAATTGTCCTGCAAAACATTTAGGAACTGCCGAGCCTTGGCTGAATGCGTGGTTCCTTCTGCCCAGTCTATATCTGGATAATTAAAGTCCCCCATTATAATGACATTTCCCATCCTTGCTGCCAAAAAGGAGGTCCCATCTGTAAAAGGAGGTCTGCCTCCCCCTCCTCCCTCTGGTTGGGGGGTCTATAGCATACGTCCAATATTACCTTCCCCACAGTGCCTTCCCTTTGAAGTTCTACCCATAGGGATTCTGCCTCGTCCATAGCTCCATTATTAATATCATCCCTCATATTTACCTGTACACTGTTCTTAATATACAGACATACCCCTCCCCCTTTTTTACCTTCTCTAACTCTGCGATAAAGGGAGTACCCCTGAATGGCCGCCAAGTCTCTGTTATCCCCACAAAATCTAAGTCCTCCTCAAACATCCGCAGCTCCAGCTCTCCCATCTTGTTGGCCAGGCTTCTGGCATTGGTATATAAACCTCTTAATTGTGACCGGTTGCATATATCCTCATTTGATGTTTTTAGGCTGCTCTTGAGATTTTTTCCCCATACCCACCCTGGGTTTAGGAGCTCTGAACACCCTACCGCTAGTGTCCCCATTTGTGCCCTCTGAATCTTGCTTTCCACTGGCTAATTCTACATCTGTACCCTCCCCCCCATCACCTAGTTTAAAAGCCCCTCTAACACTATGGCCATCTTCTCACCCAGTACAGCTGCACCCTCCCCATTTAGGTGCAATCCATCTCTACCAAAGAGCCGGTGGCCGACTGAGAAGTCGGCCTAGTTCTCCAGGAACCTGAAAACCCTCCTTACTACACCAGCTCCTCAGCCACTTGTTAACTTCCCTAATCTCCCGCTGCCTCTCTGGTGTGGCTCAAGGTACAGGTAGTATTTCTGAAAATACTACCTTGGAGGTCCTACTCCTCAACTTAGCTCCTAAGTCCCTGAAATTGTTTAGGACTCTCCATCTTCTTCTGCCTATGTCATTGGTACCCACGTGTACCATGACAGCTGGGTCTTCCCCAGCTCCACCCAGTAATCTGTCCACCCGATCCGCGATGTGCCGAACCCGAGCGCCCGGTAAACAACAGACTGTTCGGCGCTCACGGTCTTTGTGACAGATTGCACTGTCTGTCCTTTTAATGATTGAGTCCCCTACCACCAGCACCTGTCTTTCCTTTCCCTTTCTCCCGGCCTCACTGGAGGAGTTCTTTCCCTGGCAGCTAGGGGCGTCGCTCTGCTCCAGCAATGCTGGTCCCTGACTGGTTTCCCCAACATCACGCAATGGGGCATATTTATTGGGGTGCTCAAGCCCAGGACCGGCCTCCTTGCCTTGTCCCCTTCTACCCTTCCTGTCACCCCTCTACTCTGCTCTAATGCCTGCACCTCCAATACTCCGCCCACCTCTGTGCAGGCCCCTGCCTACGATCCCAGCTATCCTTCGGTATGGACATTCGGTCTATCCTGTGTGGTTATTTCCTGGCTTCCTAACTCTACCTTCTCACTCTCTGGTACTCCGCTACACTCACTTGACACTCAGTCGCACAACACTCACAATCACACAGCCTGGTCAGTCGCACACACTCCCAGTCGCACAACACTCCCAGTCGCACCGCCCGGTCAGTCGCACAACACTCCCAGTCGCACAACACTCCCAGTCGCACAGCCCGGTCAGTGGCACAACACTCACAGTCGCACAGCCCGGTCAGTCGCACAGCCCGGTCAGTCGCACAACAACACTCAGTCGCACAACACTCACAGTCGCACAACACTCACAGATACACAGCCCGGTCAGTCGCACAACACTCACAGTAGTAATAGGTACTCACAGATACTCAGGTAGTAATAGGTACTCACAGGCACTCAGGTAGTATTAGGTACTCACAGATACTCAGGTACTACACTACACCCTCAGTCAGTGTTCAATCTCAGTCACCAGTCTTACTTACCTAGTGTGTGTCCCTTTAAGCCTGTCACTTGCAGTTCCTGACGGCGATTCCTCCCTCAGTCAGTCAGTCTTCCTCTCTGCACCCGCCTCCCTCGGTCACTTCCTGGTCAGCCTTTGTTCTGCTAGTCTCCTCTGCTCCCTCTCTGTCTGGGTGGGGGGTTACGGCACCACTCGCCGCAAAAAGGGGGGGTTTACTGCACGCCGTCCGCAACAAGGGAGGGGGGGTTACCAACCCGCTCGCCGCCCGCTTTTACTTATGGGGGGGTTTCTAGCACCGCTCGCCGCCGCTCTACTGGGGGGGGTTACTCACACACACACGCGGTCGGTCACACACCCGCTCCTCTGACTCGCACGCAGCCACTGATCCCACGCTCTCTGCTCCACAGCACCACTTGCCGGTCACCCTGACACGGAAGCCAGTCACCCTGACACAGAATGCTCCCCATTCACACCTGAGACCCTGTAACACTAATGAGTCACATGACATCGGGGAGGTAAAATGGCTAATTGGGCCCAATTTGAAAATTTTCACTTAGGGGTGTACTCACTTTTGTTGCCAACAGTTTAGACATTAATGGATGCGTGTTAAGCTATTTTGAGGGGACAGCAAATTTACACCGTTATACAAGCTGTACACTCACTACTTTACATTGTAGCAAAGTGTCATTTCTTCAGTGTTGTCACATGAAAAGGTATAATAAAATATTTACAAAAATGTGAGGGATGTACTCACTTTTGAGAGATACTGTATATATAAGCAATAAAATTGATCCATAACTATTATGGTTACCCTCTAACACAATTATTTTTGAGATTGAATTTACAATCTCATCATACTTTCCCTTTTGTGTTTTTTTTGTGTTGTGCCTTTGTTAATTGAGGAGCAGAGTGCCGGTAATATTCAGAAACCTGTGAAATATGTTGCCACCCACGGAAGGATTTGGAAAATACGTTAAAAAAACCTCAAGGGGGGCATGGCTCGGACATGTCGGAGAAAAGAAGCAGACCTCCATTCATCCTCTCGGCTGTTACTCGATTTGCAGAGCCTTCTAACCTCCGAATGAGCACTACAAAATGGCAGAAGGTGAGATCGCAACATAGATCCTCTCCACGGTCCGAGATTTCGCAGTACTTCCCCGGCACCCGGTCTTCCATGGCCGGCGCCTGTGCAGGCGTAACCACAAGGTGCTGCGCACACGGCCTGCATGATGGCTGCATCCCTGGCCTCGCCTGTGTCCTCAGCGGCCCCAGACCATCTCACCAGAATCCTGGAGGCCCTATCCTCACAGCACCACCTACCTGCCAGCCTGCTGGGACTCGCTCCAACACCGCCCCCCTGGATGGGTGATCAGGACCTCCGCACCCTTCTCCTGGCGCTGCTGACAAAAGCAGATCTGGAGGACTTAGTGAGGAAAATGGAGGAAACTCACAGCAGGGAGATGACAATGGTCAGAACAGAGGTCCAGCAGCTCTCCGACAGATTCACGGTGGGTGAATCCTCCCTATTGACCCTGGTGCATTGGCTGTCCCAATTGGAGTGGGTCCAGGCCTCACAGGCCTCCATCACCTCCTTACAGCTCCACCTGGAGGAACTAGAGGACCGGCTCCGGTCAACAACTTGCGGCTCTGGGTTCTTCCTGAGGCTACTGACCAGGAGTAGCTCCAGCTTACAGTGCTTGCCATCTGCTAGCATCTGGCGGCCCCTATTCCCCCACAGGAGATTGAATTTGATAGGGTGCACAGGGTCTTGGGACCCGCTCCAATAACCCTAATAGACCAAGGGACATTATTTGCCGCCTGCACCGTTATAGTCATAAAGATGCCATACTGCGCAAAGAATGGGAGCAGGGAGACATTGACTTTGATGGGGCTACCCTCTGAATCCTGCCGGACTTATCCAAAGCTACCCTGCAAAGAAGGGCGTTGCCTCGCCCACTCCTGGCCAAAATCAGAGAATTGGGGTGCACCTACTGCTGGGGCTTCCCTATTTCGCTGACCGTGAGGAAGGGACAGTCCTCTTTTGTGCTCTCTCACCCTGATAACCTACCTGATTTTTTTACCTTCCTAGAGACAGAGGCAATCCAAGTGCCGAACTGGCTGCAACACCTGATCGTTCCAACCAGAAGATCAGCGACATCACTGTGGGTTCAGGACCCCCTCCCTGCACACCGAGATAACGTAGGACCTCCACTGCCAATGCCCTACCCGGTGACTGTGAGTCCTAAACTGTTACCTGTGTTTTTGGTCCTTTGACATGTTGCTGATCTCTTCATACCTAAGCCCATGCTGGCTCACACTACCCTATGCTTTATCACTGGAGGGACAGCCCACCTATCCTGGACCTTTCGTATAAACTTCTGCTGAAGAGCTTTGTTCCCTAATGTTTTTTGGATCTGCTGATACCTCTCCAGATCTATCTTTTTTGCTACGTGACCTAATTGCCTTGGCCTTTTTTTTGCCCTAGCCGATAGGCTTGGCCACTTGATTTTTTCCCCCAAACTCTTTGAGGTCCTGGGGGTCCATCCCCTCCTATACGGTTTACCTGTTTTGTTCCCGGGATCCACCTGAGGCCTTTCACATCCAAATACCTACAGTCTACCAGACACTCTCCCTTCGTTGCCTGCTCAGAATTACTCCTGTTCCTGTTATACAACTCATGGATCTGTGCTTACTATTTTTCTATTGTTCTGCATTGTTACCTGATGCCATGTGACTTATGTTTGCTACCTCCCTGCCTGACCACCTGGCTCAGGGTCACCTGTGCACAGGGGAGCCTTGTCCTGTAGGGTGCACTGGATGCGCCCCTGGATTGTGCTGGCTCCACTCCCTGCGCCATCGTGGCCAGGGCCTCACTCTGGGACGGATGTTGGACAAGTGGGAGACAGCAACGATGGGACCTTTTCAGGACCCGTGCCCCTTTTTATTTTTTGGGTGGCCCACCCCTTGCTGGCCCCGAAATTCATATTGTATTGTGTGATCATAGTTACATAGTTAGTGAGGCTGAAAAAAGACATCCAGTTCAACCTATGATGTGTGTGTGTGTGTTTGCTTTTAACCGTACATTGTATACCCCTGTATGTTGTGGTCTTTAAGGTGTCCATCCAATAGTTTTTTGAAACTATCAAGGCTCCCCGCTGATACGACTGCTTGCGGAAGAGAATTCCACATCCTTACCGCTCTTACAGTGAAGAACCCCTTACGCACTTTAAGGTTAAACCGCCTTTCCTCAAGTTTTAGTGAGTGGCCACGTGTCTTATTGTATTCCCTTACTCTGAATAGTTTGTTCCTTATGCTAGGGTCGCCAGTACAGTATTTGTACATTGATATCATATCCCCCCTCAATCGTCTCTTCTCCAGAGAGAATAAGTTCAGTGCTTGTAGTCTTTCCTCATAGCTGATGTCCTCCATTCCCCTAATTATTTTTGTTGCCCTTCTCTGGACTTTCTCCAGTTCCAGCACATCCTTCCTGAGGACCGGTGCCCAGAACTGGACAGCATACTCCAGATGTGGCCGGACCAGAGTTTTGTAGAGTGGAAGAATAATCTCTTTATTTCTGGAGTGAATCCCCTTTTTTATACAACCCAGTATTCTGTTGGCTTTGCTTGCAGCGGCTTGGCATTGCATGCCACTTCCAAGCCTGTTGTCTACCAGTACCCCCAGGTCCCTTTCCATCCTAGACTCACCCAGAGGTTCCCCCCCTAGTGAGTAGCTTGCTTTCTGGTTACTGGCCCCCAAGTGCATTACTTTACATTTTTCTACATTAAATCTCATCTGCCATGTAGTTGCCCACCCCGTTATTTTGTTCAGGTCTGCTTGCAAGATTTCCACATCCTGCATAGAAGATATTGGCATGCCTAATTTAGTATCATCTGCAAATACTGAGATTGTACTAGATATCCCCTCCTCTAGATCATTTATGAATAAATTAAACAGGATTGGTCCCAGGACAGAACCCTGGGGGACCCCACTTTCCACACCCGCCCAATCAGAGTACTCTCCATTAATCACCACCCTCTGGACTCTCCCCTGGAGCCAGTTCTCTATCCAGGTACTCACCTTATGATCCATACCTACCTTCCTTAGTTTGTACAGTAAGCGTTTGTGGGGAACGGTGTCAAAGGCCTTTGCAAAGTCCAGATACACCACATCCACAGGCTTACCTTTATCTAAGTGGCAGCTCACTTCATCGTAGAAGGTTAATAGATTGGTTTGGCATGAACGATTTTTCATGAATCCATGCTGATTACTACTTATAATACCGTTTTCATTACTAAAGTCTTGTATGTGGTCCCTTATCATCCCCTCCAAAATTTTGCAGACTACTGATGTTAGGCTGACCGGCCTATAGTTACCCGGGATATATCTCGGCCCCTTTTTAAATATTGGTACCACGTTGGCTTTTTTCCAATCAGCTGGCACCATACCTGTCTGTAAACTATCCTTAAAGATCAAGAATAATGGTCTGGCAATCACCTGGCTGAGCTCATTAAGAACCCTTGGGTGCAAGCCATCCGGTCCCGGGGATTTATTTATGTTAAGTTTCTCTAGTTTAGCTCTAAGTCTATCCTCTGTTCCTGAGGTGTATTATTTAGTTCGGCCTTACAAGCTGGGTTCGTGTAGCCCCCCGATTCCTTTGTGAAGACTGAAGAAAAGAAATTATTTAAAACTTCCGCCTTTTCTCTGTCCTCAGTGGCCATTTTTCCTTTATCATCTTTTATGGGGCCAATGTGTTCTGGCCTCCCTTTCTTACTGTTTATATACTTAAAGAACTTCTTGGGGTTCTTTTTACTCTCCTCCGCTATATGTCTCTCGTGTTCTATTTTAGCCGCCCTGATTTCATCTTTACATTTCTTATTACACTCTTTGTAGTGCTTAAATGCTGCCAATGACCCCTCAGTCTTGTATTTTTTGAAGGCCTTTTCTTTAGCTCTAATATACATTTTTATGTTGGAGTTTAGCCACCCAGGGTTTAGTTTTGCTCTTTTAAATTTATTTCCCTGTGGAATGCACTGGCCCACCCCCTTGTTAAGTATGCTCTTGAAGCACTCCCATTTTTCCTCCGTGTTCTTTGTTCCCAGGGTTCTATCCCATTTGATATTTTCTAGCAGCGAACGCAGTTTAGGGAAATTGGCTCTTTTGAAATTCAGTGTCCTTATATTACCCTTGTGTTTCCTATTACTGTAATTAATACTGAAACCAATTGACCTATGGTCACTGTTCCCTAAGTTGTCCCGTATTTCTATATCCGTGAGCAGGTCTGTATTGTTGGTAATCAGTAGGTCAAGTACCGCATTGTTTCTTGTCGGTGCATTCACCATCTGACCCATGAAATTGTCCTGCAAAACATTTAGGAACTGTCGAGCCTTGGCTGAATGCGCGGTTCCTTCTGCCCAGTCTATATCAGGATAATTAAAGTCCCCCATTATAATGACATTTCCCATCCTTGCTGCCAATCCTATCTGTAACATGAGGTCCACCTCACCCTCCTCCCTCTGGTTTGGGGGCCTATAGCATACGCCCAATATTACCTTCCCCACCGTGCCTTCCCTTTGAAGCTCTACCCATAGGGATTCTGCTTCGTCCATAGCTCCATTATTAATATCATCCCTCATATTTACCTGTATACTGTTCTTAATATACAAACATACCCCTCCCCCTTTTTTACCCTCTCTATCTCTACGATAAAGGGAATACCCCTGAATGGTCGCCATCCAGTCATGAGAGCTGTCAAACCAAGTCTCAGTTATCCCCACAAAATCTAAGTCCTCCTCAAACATCAGCAGCTCCAGCTCTCCCATCTTGTTGGCCAGGCTTCTGGCATTGGTATATAAGCCTCGTAATTTTGATGTTTTTAGGCTGCTCTCTTGATTTTTCCCTGTACCCACCCTGGGTATAGGAGCTCCGAACACCCTACCGCTAATGCCCCCATTTCTGCCCTCTGAAACTTGCTTTCCACTGGCTAATTCTACATCTGTACCCTCCCCCCCATTCCCTAGTTTAAAAGCCCCTCTAACTTTTTGGCCATCCTCGCACCCAGTACGGCTGCACCCACCCCATTTAGGTGCAATCCGTCCCTACCAAAGAGCCGGTGACCGACTGAGAAGACGGCCCAGTTCTCCAGGAACCCGAAACCCTCCTTACTACACCAGCTCCTCAGCCACTCGTTAACTTCCCTAATCTCCCGCTGCCTCTCTGGTGTGGCTCGAGGTACAGGTAGTATTTTGGAAAATACTACCTTGGAGGTCCTAGTCCTCAACTTAGCGCCTAAGTCCCTGAAATCGTTTAGGACTCTCCGTCTTCCTCTGCCTATGTCATTGGTACCCACGTGTACCATGACAGCTGGGTCTTCCCCAGCCCCACCCAATAATCTGTTCACCCGATCCGCGATGTGCCGAACCCGAGCGCCCGGCAAACAACAGACTGTTCGGCGCACACGGTCTTTGTCACAGATTACACTGTCTGCCCTTCTAATAATTGAGTCCCCTACCACCAGCACCTGTCTTTCCTTTCCCTTTCTCCCGGCCTCACTGGAGGAGTTCTTCCCCTGGCAGCTAGGGGTGTCGCTCTGCTCCAGCAATGCTGGTCCCTGACTGGTTTCCCCAACATCACACAACGGGGCGTATCTATTGGGGTGCTCCAGCCCAGGATCAGCCTCCTTGACTTGTCCCCTTCTACCCCTCCTAACTGTCACCCCTCTGCTCTGCTCTGATGCCTGCACCTCCGATACTCCGCCCACCTCTGTGCAGGCCCCTGCCTGCACCTGATTGGTACAATCCTGGCTCTCCTCCGGTATGGACATTCGTCTCAGTGTTGCCAGCTGCTTCCCTAGATTCAGGACCTGAGCTTCCAGGGAAGCAACGTGCTCACATTTTGCGCATTTGTATTCGCCCTCGATCGCATGACCGAGGAACGCATACATATCACAAGATGTACACCGAGTCGCATCTCCACACCCGCCGGGCATCGTACCTACTATCTAATCTAATGGGGATTCAGCGATTTAAGTCTATCCTATGTGGCTATTTCCTGGCTTCCTAACGCTACCTTCTCACCCTCTGGTATTCCGCTCCACTCACTTGACACCGGTCAGTCACCCAACACTCACAATCTCACAGCCCGGTCAGACGCACAACACTAAGTCGCACAGCCCGGTCAGACGCACAACACCGAGTCACACAGCCCGGTCAGACGCACAACACCGAGTCGCACAGCCCGGTCAGACGCACAACACCGAGTCGCACAGCCCGGTCAGACGCACAACACCAAGTCGCACAGCCCGGTCAGACGCACAACACTCAGTCGCACAGCCCGGTCAGACGCACAACACTCAGTCGCACAGCCCGGTCAGAAGCACAACACCGAGTCGCACAGCCCGGTCAGACGCACAACACCGAGTCGCACAGCCCGGTCAGACGCACAACACCGAGTCGCACAGCCCGGTCAGACGCACAACACCGAGTCGCACAGCCCGGTCAGACGCACAACACCGAGTCGCACAGCCCGGTCAGACGCACAACACTCAGTCGCACAGCCCGGTCAGACGCACAACACTCAGTCGCACAGCCCGGTCAGACTCACAACACTGAGTGGCACAGCCCGGTCAGACTCACAACAATGAGTCGCACAGCCCGGTCAGACGCACAACACTCAGTCGCACAGCCCGGTCAGACGCACAGGTACTCCCAGATACTCAGGTACTCCCAGATACTCAGGTACTCCCAGATACTCAGGCACTCCCAGATACTCAGGCACTCCCAGGTACTCCCAGATACTCAGGTGCTCCCAGATACTCAGGTGCTCACAGATACTCACAGGTACTCCCAGATACTCACAGGTACTCCCAGGTACTCACAGGATCGTTTCCTTTCTGTGTTATGTTTATACAGCTGAGGGGCTCTGATATTGAGCCCTACTCTCACTCCATCTCCTTCCTCTTCCCCACGTAGGCCTGCGCTCGATTCCCTCCGGATCCTCCAGACTTGAGCGCCTATCTTAGGATCCCCCCGCCTCCTTCTCCACCCTTCTCTTGCTTGCTGTCCCCCCCCCCCCCTGGTTTCTGACCCTTTTGCCTCCCCCTTCCCTCTCGACTCTCTCTGTCCCCCCCCTTTTTTTTCCCCCTCTCCCTGCCCGGGTATGATGGAGGCAATCCGTGTGACCTCCCTTAATACTAAGGGCCTGAATGCCCCAGAGAAGCGCCGGTTGCTTCTTGGAGATCTTAAACGCTCGCACGCAGACGTGGCTCTCATACAAGAGACCCACTTTAAGTCTGGTCGACTTCCCTTCCTTCAAAACCATTTTTTCCAAGCGTATATCATGCCACAAACCAGGACTCTAAATCTAGGGGTGTTTCTATCCTTATCTCTAATAAGATTCCCTGGACGCTCTTGGACAAATATACCGACCTGAACGGGCGCTACCTATTTCTCAAAAGCCGCATAGGGGATGTCGCCATAACATTAGCCATGATATATGCTCCCAATTCTCACCAAGGCACTTTCCTCAGCAAAACCCTGACTAAACTCATGGAGTTCCCGGAAGGCAGATTAATCCTCGGCAGGGATTGTAATGTCCCCCTTGAACTTCACTTGGACACCTCTTCTGGGTCTTCCTCGGTTCCCCTCAGTGTCAAAAAACACATATTGCAAACATTTTATGATCTTCAGCTGGTAGACGCGTGGCGGGTGTACCATGCAGATGAACGGGACTATACGCATTTCTCGCCTCCACACCAACTGTATTTACCTCTTTTTGGTTCCACATCATCTGCTGTCATCGATACTTGAGATCTTTAGAGGTCACATAACTTTGTCCGACCATGTGCCGATTACCTTGACACTTGCCCTGGGCAGACCGGCCAGTGCCCCTGATTGGCATCTCAATGGTCTCCTCCAAAACCCAAAGATCTTACAAGAGGTTTCTGGGGTGCTTTCCTCCTACTTCCATATTAATGATACTCCTGACAGAAATCCTGGGACGGTTTGGGAGGCCCACAAGGCCGTAATTCGGGGGATCTTGATCTAACATGGTTCCCGCCTGAAGGAGGAGAGGGAAGCCCAACTACAGAAACTATTATCCTTCATACAAACCTTGGAATTGCAACATAAGTGGACGCTCTCCCCTGCTCTTGGGATGGAGCTTGGCCATCTCCGCCGACAGATTGCTGACCTCCTCCGCTGTAAAGCAAAAGCAGCCCTACAATCTTGTCAGAAACGTACTTATGAAGCGGGGGATAAATGTGGCAAGCTATTGGCCCTCCGGGAGTTGAGGGCAGCGTCCTTTGTCCCACACATCTGCAGCGCACAGGGCAGGAAACTTTCTCTACCCTCAGACATAGCCAATCCTCTGTCCAACTGCCCCGCCTTTCTTCTCCTGAGAGACAGGCCCTGGACGAGCCCATATCTTTGTCGGAGCTACAATCTGCGATCGCAAACACTAAAAATGGGAAGGCACCTGGCCCAGACGGGTTCACTATCCAGTATTATAAAGCTCTCAATCCCCAACTAAGCCCCTACCATGCTCAAATTGTTTAAAGATCTAGGTCACATCGCTTCCTTTCACTTATGTACTCTTCTTGCTCACATCTCGTGATCCCTAAAGAGGGTAAGGATCCCTCCGTATGCAGTAGCTACCACCCTATTTCTCTCCTCAATGTTGACCTGAAGTTGTTTACCAAAATAAAAGCTACCAGATTGCAGACCTTTCTACCCTACCTGGTACGTCAGGACCAGGTCGGGTTTATCCCCACCAGAGAGGCAAGAGACAACAGCACTAAGGTGATTAACCCGATCCACAGGGCTAGAGACACAAAACTCCCTTGTGTTTTTCTAAGCATGGACGCCGAGAAGGCATTTGACAGGGTGAGCTGGCACTTTATGTTTGCTGTCCTGCGGGGTGTTGGCACTGGGGAACGAATGACCAAATGGATTTCCAATGTTTACTCGACCCCCCACCATGCGCGTGATGTTGTCAGCTTTGGCAGTTAATCACCTCAAATCTACTTTCCAATTTAAATGGACACCGTCCGCACCAAATTATCTGGGCACATACATTTCGCCGGACCCGGTTAAATGTATGTGCCCAGACTTTTCGAAGTGCGCGCAGAGCGGCGATCGGTGGTGAGGTGTGTCACTCTGACACACCGCATCTCTTTACCATGTGATCAGCTGTCTGCAATCACAGCTGGTCACATAGTAAATAGGAAGTGCCGTTTATTGGCTTTCCTCAGTTCGCGCCTGACAGGCGCGAATAGAGGAGAGCCGATCGGCGGCTCTCCTGACAGTAGGCCAGTGGTGTATTTAGGTTTTGTGCTGCCCTAGGCCGGACTAAATTCGTGCACCCCCTAATTTAACTACGATCCACCCCTTCCTGTCAATGCCACACCCCTTCCTGTTTCACGCAGCCGAGCCAACATGCTGCAGTAAAACTGTAGCGGGTGGTCGGCAAGTGGTTAACCACTTGCTGACTGCCTACCGCAGAATTACTGCGGCAGGCTGGCTCGGCTACACGAACCAACGTATGGGTACATTGCTTCGTGGGAGTGCTGTTGGGGGTAAGCGCGCGTTCCTGCCCTCACTAGGCAGCGGGGATGCCACTCCACAGGGCCAGCGTCCGCAGTTGTCGCTGGGCACCCGCGATTGCTCCCCGCTGAGAGAGGACGGGCAGCTATTGTAAACATAGCTGACCGTTCATCTCTCTGAAATGATCACAGAGCGCCTGTGATCCTCCTACTTAGGATCACAGGTCTCTGTGGTCATTTCACAAGTCCCATCCCCCATACAGTTAAAAAACACCCCCTAGGCTCACACTTAACCCTTTGATCACCAACTGTGTTAACCCCTTCCCTGCCAGTGTCATTATTACAGTAACAGTTCATATTTTTAGCACTGATTACTGTAGTATTGTCACTGGTCCCCCAAAAAGTGTCAAAAATGTCAGTTAGGGGTCCGATCTGTCCGCCGCAATGTTGCAGTCCCGCTAAAAATTGCAGATCGCTGCCATTACTAGTAAAAAAAAAATAAATAAAAATGACTTAAATCTTTCTCCTGGTTTGTAGACACGATAAGTTTTGTGCAAAATACGCCTATTGAGATTTTTTTTACCAAAAACATGTAGCAGAATACAGATTGGCCTAAAAGGATGAGAAATTTTGATTTTTACATTTTTTTTGGGGAATGTGATATAGCAGAATGCGAAAAAAAATTGTTGCTCTTTTTTTGTTTATAGCGCAATAAATATAAATCGCACAGGTGATCAAATACCGCCCAAAAGAAAGCTCTTTTTGTGGGGAAAAAAAAGGACATCAATTTTTTTAGGGTAGAGTCGCACAACCGAACAAATGTCAGTTGTCCTGAATTACAAAAAATGGCCTGGTCATTAAGGGAGAAAATCTTCCGGTCCAGAAGTGGTTAAAGCTTGTAGCAGTTTGCAGTACATGACCTTTCACTGCATGTGAACCGGTAAATGCATTTCCATTAGTTTCAGCATGCATGGAGCAGGTTGCACATGCTGAAACCAAGGCAAACTCATTTAACAGTTCATATGCAGTGAAAGTTCATGTACTGCAAAGTTTAAATGAAATTTATTATTTGTAGCCATAGCAGTGATAACCTAAAATCGTGATTCCTACCTGCTGTCGGATGTCCTGGCCTGGGGGTTTCCTTGTCCTCCTCTCTCTCCTCCTCCTCGACATACATAGACCTGCCCCGGGGAGAAGTTATTATCCCTTACATGCCATGCGGAGGAGGAGCTACAGGCTCCGCCCCCACCCACTGAATGAAGTGCAGCCGATCTGGCCAGTCACTGGCCGCTCTATAGGGTTGCCAGTCAATCCCTCCCTAGCAAGTACGTACGCCCCCTTCACTGCTGAAAGCCGGGGACTGTGTGTGTAAAAGAGGTGGCAGGAGTAGACAAGCAGACGGGAGTCTGTTTTTTTTTTTCATGCGGGGGGCGGCTTTTTTTGCCGCCCCCCGCAAAGTGCCCCCTAGGCCTTGTCGGCTTAGGCCAAAATACAGCAGTGCAGGGGGGTCTATGCTGGTAATCAGAGCATTGATTACCAGTGCAGACCCTTGGGGGATGCCACTAGAGCCACCAGGAATTGCCCACCCATGGCCACCAGGGATGCCAATCAGTGCTCAGGGAGCCTGTTAGTGCCCTCCTCATCAGTGCTGCCCATCACTGCCATCTATCAGTGCCACCCACCAGTGCCCATCATTGTCCTCTATCAGTGCCGCCCACAAGTGCCACATATCAGTGCCTGCTATTAGTGCCGCCTATCAATGTCCAGCAGTGCTGCATATTAGTGTCTCAGCATCAGTGCCTCCTAATCAGTGCCTGCCAGTGCTGCCTCATCAGTGCAGGAAAAAACATTTATTTACAAGATTTTATAACCTAAACAAACTTTTTTTTTCCAAACTTTTCGGTCTTTTTTTTTTTTTTATTTGTTTAGCAAAAAAGAAAAACCTTTTGGTGACCAAAAGAGAGCTCTATTTGGGGGGGGGGGGGGGGAAATGACATAAATTTGGTTTAGGTACAGTGTTTCATGAAAGCGCAATTGTCATTCAAAATGCAATAGCCCTAAAAGCTGAAAATTGGCCTGGGCAGGAAGGGGGTGTAACTGCCCTGTATGGAAGTGGTTAAATATAGGCCTTATGCCAATCCAGTGGTACTATGCCCGCTATTACCATTTCACTACTAGGACCCTACAGTGTACGGACCTACAGCACTGCTTCCAGCTGGCCAGGTCCATAAGGACCTAATTTGTCCATCTGCTCCAAGCTCATGGTCACTTCAGTGACTATAAACTTATAGCAAAATTGTCCAGCAGATTCTGCTAAACAATCCTCAAACGCTCATCAGCGGATTGCAATCGGCTGATCAGAGTTATTCAGCTCAAATGTTTTTTAATAAAGAGTTCTGGGTTTAATATGCTCAGTCACTTTGCAATTTCTATGATTTTTTTCTGCTCAACTGTGCATGCTCAAACACTTTGCTGTTCAAAATATACTACAAAATATACTACAATCAAATCTACCCACATCACAAATGCTATCTGAAATGTCATGAGCAACAAGTGGCTAAGTGGTTAGAAATTCTGCCTTGCGACACTGGATTTGGGGGTTCGAAACCCTGAACTACCTACAACTTTCTCTGTGGTTCGATATACTTTTTATTTACTTTTTGGGGGGGGGATATTATTGTTGCTTGTTATATGTTTGAAATAAATATATTATTTGGTTTGGGGGGGGGGGGGAGAGATATTATTGTTGTTTCCTATATAGAACCACAGAAAACTCTGAAAAATTGCAAAGTGTTTGAGCATGCGCGGTGAGCTGAAAAATCAGAGAAATGTAAAGTATTGAGTGTACAGCTTGTATAATAGTGTAAATTTGCTGTCCCCTCAAAATAACTCAACACACAGCCATTAATGTCTAAACCGCTGGCAACAAAAGTGAGTACAACCCTAAAGGCCCGTACACACGTACCGATTGTCGGCATACAAACGTCGGTGGACGAAGGATCTGCCGATTGTACGCGTGTTAGTATGGTGCCTCCGACAGATGTCTGCGCACAATCCGCGGACAAAAGTCTTTCGTGCAAACATGAAAATATTTGTATGCCGACACCAGAACGGACGATTGTTCGCCTGTCAGTACACAATTCGGCCGACAGACCGCAGATTTGCAAGACTGGGCATGCTCAGAAAATAGAAAACACAGGGAAAGTTAACCATTACATGACATCACTTCTGCAGTCGGCGGACAAAATTCTTGTGCTGTCCTTGCACTTTTCAGCAGACACCGACATCCCGGGGAGAAAAGAGGAACATTTGTAAGCCGACCATCGGTACGTGTGTACGGGGCTTAAGTGAAAATGTTCAAATTGGGCCCAAAGTGTCACTGGATGGATTTAATGCTCTCCTCCCAGTGAATATCATTTCAGCCTCTCTGCTTGCTTTACTACCCTTTGTGATCATATCTCTGGTACACGCATTTATATTTTTTATGGTGATGGCTGTCTCTATCATTCTTTATGCATAGATTTTTTAAGGGGACACTTTTCCTTTTTTCTTCACTGGACATTTAGAGATACGTTTTAGTTTTGTTACATTTACATCCCCTGGCGGTATTACGCTATATCTTTTTCTTTTGTTTTGGTTGGATCACATACCCACCATCCATAAGAAGTCCTGCCTTCTCTAATGAGGATTCCTACTAAGGATTATGCGATGATTTCAGCTTCCTATTGACATTTAAACTGACCCCCATTGGCTTGCTTGACTTACTTACCATACGGTATTGTAAGGTCACGAATTGTGGTAAGCGCATATTATGAAATATCATCTCTTCCATCGTCTTCCAGTCATTTGAGTGTGACTCTACCAGCAGGAACACCATTGGATGGACTTCTTTTTCTTTAGATTACTCTTTCGGACTCACTAAATTACATGTTATGTCCACCATCTACATATTCACTTTATTGTGTATCACTATTATAGTACTAGTTCTCATTTTGTAGCGCTGCACTTATTTATTTTATTTCTATATCCATGTATCCCATGTTTTATCTTTGCACTGTCATTTGAATAAAGAATCCTTGATTGGATTGTGTATAGCTCCCTCCCTATACTCCAGCGAACAAATATGTATGTATGTGTATGTATGTATCAGTGGCGGAACTACCAGGGTCGCAGCAGTTGCGACGGGGCCCTGGCGTTCCACCACTGTAGGGGGGCCCGCCACCTCCCGGGAGATGGTCATTGCACTCTCTAATCTGCACACACTCCCCGCCCCGTCGAGTGCACTGTCTACACTCCCCACCCCGCTGAGTGCACCGTCTGCACTCCCAGGCACACACTCCCGTCCCACCCATACTCACGGGCACTGACATTCACACAGGCCCCGCCCATTGAGTCCCCTGGAGAAGAGCGATGCAATGTCGGGACTCGGGAGACTCAGGGCAACAGAAAATCAGCTGACCCAGGCCGGCCCAGTGAAGTGAAGGAGCAGGAACCGAGTGATCTGCAAGTGAGTGACACTGATCCCACCTCTCTACTAGCACTGCCACTGATTCCCCCACACCACCCCCCACTGCCCCCCCCCCCCCACACCACCACCGCTGCCACTGATCCCCCCCCTACCACCACCACTGCCACTGTTCCCCCGTACACCACCCCCACTGTCCCCCACTCCTCCATGTCACAACTACTGCTGCCACTCATCCCATTCTCCCACCACCACTACTACTCATCCCCCCTAACCACCACCCTTGCCACTGATCCTATGCCCCCTCACCACTGCCACTCATCCCATTCCTGCCACCACCACTAATCTTATTCCATCCCATCTCCCCACCACAGCTGCCATCATCCCATATCCCCACCACAGCTGCCATCATCCCATATCCCCACCACCATCACTGCCACTGATTCCATCCCCACCCAATTTTTGTTTATTAAAAGTCTTGCAATCAACACGCATAAAATCAATATACATAAATAAATATATACATATTTGCATGAAAAGGGAAAAAAAATACGTAGTAAATTCTGCTCTCACACAAAGAATGGCTTTACAGCAAAAACAAAACTCACATCATGAACATTTCATTACCGGGGAAAATAATCCTAGTAAGACTCACACAACCACACCACCCAACCCCATCCATCCTCACCCAACCACCACTCATCTCAGGGGCATAACTAGAGGGGTCACAATTGCAATGGCCAATGTGTTGCCCCAGTACACCTGGATTGGGGGGGTGGGGCAGATTATAGAGGGAAAATCCCCTCCATTTTTCTACTGCAGCTGCTAAAGGCCAGCTTCTCCTCCTCTCCATCCCATAGGCATTCAGAGACTGCAGGAGGCAAATGGAGGGGGATTTGTTCCTCTATATATCCCCCTACGCCACCCCTCCTATCCAGGTCCTGCTGCCCTCACGCCCGGGATCAATGGGAAGGGGCCTGACCGGGGGACAGGGGCCTTCATGGTTTCTTGCACCAGGGCCCTGAAGGTTCTAGTTACGCCTCTGGTGTGTGTGTGTGTGTGTGTGTGTGTGTGTATATATATATATATATACATACATACATACATACATACATACATACATACACATACACACACACACACAGTGCCTTGCGGCCCCCTTGAACTTTGCGACCTTTTGCCACATTTCAGGCTTCAAACATAAGGATATAAAACTGTAATTTTTGTGAAGAATCAACAAGTGGGACACAATCATGAAGTGGAACGAAATTTATTGGATATTTCAAACTTTAACAAAAAAAAAAAAAAAACTGAAAAATTGAGCGTGCAAAATTATTCAGCCCCTTTACTTTCAGTGCAGCAAACTCTCTCCAGAAGTTCAGTGAGGATCTCATTCTGATGATAAATAGAATCCACCTGTGTGTAATCAAGTCTCCGTATAAATGCACCTGCACTGTGATATTCTCAGAGGTCCGTTTAAAGCGCAGAGAGCATCAAGAACAAGGCACACACGAGGCAGGTCCGAGATACTGTTGTGGTGAAGTTTAAAGCCGGATTTGGATACAAAAAGATTTCCCAAGCTTTAAACATCCCAAGGAGCAGTGCAAGCGATAATATTGAAATGGGAGTATCAGACCACTGCAAATCTACAAAGACCTGGCCATCCCTCTAAACTTTCAGCTCATACAAGGAGAAGACTGAGCAGAGATGCAGCCAAGAGGCCCATGATCACTCTGGATGAACTGCAGAGATCTACAACTGAGGTGGGCGACTCTGTCCATAGGACAACAAATCAGTCATATACGGCACAAATCTGGCCTTTATGGAAGAGTGGCAAGAAGAAAGCCATTTCTTAACCACTTAAGCCCCGGAGGATTTGGCTGCTAAACGACCAGAGGGTATTTTGCGATTCGGCACTGCGTGACTTTAACGGACAATTGCGCGGTCGTGCGACGCTGTACCTAAACGAATTTGGCGTCCTTTTTTTCCCACAAACAGAGCTTTCTTTTGGCGGTATTTGATCACTTGTGCGATTTTTTGATCACGCGCTATAAACAAAAAAAGAGCGTAAATTTTGCAAAAATAGCAATATTTTTCCCTTTTTTTTTATATGAAATTCCCCCAAAAAAAATTGTAAAAATCAAAATTTTTTAATATTTTCGGCCAATTTGTTTTATGCTACCTATGTTTGGTAAAAAAAATCGCAAAAAGCGTATTTTGATTGGTTTGCGCAAAAGTTATTGCGTTTACTAACAAAGGGAAAGATTTTTGTCATTTTTGTTGTTTTTTTTTTAACGCGTAATGGCGGCGATCTGCGATTTTTTTTGCGGTACTGCGACATTGCGGCGGAAAGATCGGACCCTTGACTGACATTTTTGACACTTTTGGGGTTACCAGTGACATGTCTACAGTAATCAGTGCTATATATATGCACTGTTACTGTAAAAATACACTGGTAGTGAAGGGGTTAACTTTATTTGAGAGGGAGGGGCTGTGTGCGTCCCTAGGGGCGTGATTCTAACTGTGATTGGCTGTGGCTTCAACTGTATGCAGAGTGATCAATGGATCTACATAGTAGATCCATGTGATCAGCTCTCATACAGAGAGGAGAATGACAGGCAGCTTGTTTACACAAGCTGCCTGACTTTCTCCCTCTCCCCCGCCGATCGCAGAGTGGCCGGCGGCGATCGGGTCCGCGACCACGCGGGAGCGCGCCTCCGGCGGCGCGCGCTCGCTCCCTAAACCCTCACAGGCGAGCGACGTAGACCTACGTCACTTTGCCTGTGAGGGGCTGACCGCCGCCGTAGATAGTCGTGCGGCGGTCGGCAAGTGGTTAAGGATATCCATAAAAAGTGTTGTTTAAAGTTTGCCACAAGCCACCTGGGAGACACACCAAACATGTGGAAGAAGATGCTCTGGTCAGATGAAACCAAAATCGAACTTTTTGGCAACAATACAAAACGTTATGGTTTGGCGTAAAAGCACCCTGAACACACCATCCCCACTGTCAAACATGGTTGGTGGCAGTATCATGGTTTGGGCCTGCTTTTCTTCAGCAGGGACAGGGAAGATGGTTAAAATTTATGGGAAGATGGATGGAGCCAAATACAGGACCATTCTGAAAAAACCTGATGGAGTCTGCAAAAGACCTGAGACTGGGACGGAGATTTGTCTTCCAACAAGACAATGATCCAAAACATAAAGCAAAATCTACAATGGAATGGTTAACAAAAAAACATATCCAGGTGTTAGAATGGCCAAGTCAAAGTCCAGACCTGAATCCAATCGAGAATCTGTGGAAAGAACTGAAAACTGCTGTTCACAAACGCTCTCCATCCAACCTCACTGAGCTAGAGCTGTTTTGTAAGGAGGAATGGGCAAAAATTTCAGTCTCTTGCTGTGCAAAACTGATGGAGACATAGCCCAAGCGACTTACAGCTGTAATCACAGCAAAAGGTGGCGCTACAAAGTATCAACTTAAAGCAGTTGTAAACCCTAAAAAATAAAAAAAAAAAACCTGCATCGCATACTAGCCCATTATGTGTAACTTACCTTAGAACGAAGCCCCGACACGGACCCCCGGACATCGCTGCAGGCGCTGCCATGATCCCTCGCCGTATCTTCCGGGTTCGGCGGCTACGGCGCGGTGATTGGCCGGAAGAGACGGCTCCGGCGCGATGATTGGCCGGAGTCGCGATGACGTCACTCCCGCGCATGCGCGCGTGAGTGATTTTCCGGCAAACTAATTGAAGGTCCCCCCGGACCTTCAGAGCGCATGCGCCGCTCGCGCAAGCGGCTGCATGCACTGTAAAGATCACCTAAACCATGCCGGTTTAGGAGATATTATTTGTACCTACAGGTAAGCCTTATTATAGGCTTACCTGTAGGTAAAAGTGGCAAAAAGCGGGATACTACCGCTTTAAGGGGACTGTATAATTTTGCACGCCCAATTTTTCAGTTTTTTATTTATTTGTTAAAAAAAGTTTGAAATATCCAATAAATTTCATTCCACTTCATGATTGTGTCCCACTTGTTGATTCTTCACAAAAAAAATTACAGATTTATATCTTTATGTTTGAAGCCTGAAATGTGGCAAAAGGTTGCAAAGTTCAAGGGGGCCAAATACTTTCGCAATGCACTGTACGTGCGGAATAGCAGCTAAGAAGGCCACCTTCTGCGACAAAGTGCGCAGAGGAACTTTTCCTCGGCTGTGTCTGTGTTAAAAAAGGAGAGCTGTTCACCAGCTAGACTGTGGGGATCCGCTTGTCTGAGGATCTCCAGGAGACATATCTGGGAGTTTGCCACAGACCCCTCTTGTGGATATCCCTACAGCTACTATTGGTATCTCCGTTGAAGGGTGAGTGCGACCCCTTGTGGACAATCGGAACACGAGCCCTTGAGATTTTATCACAACGATTTTGTTCACCTATTTTTTTAATACAGCTGGTTTTTGGAACTTTTATCAATTTTATTATTATAATCTGTCAATTCACATTAAATATTTTCACCAGCACTTTGTGTCTTAACTTATCCAGCCATAATTTTATTTGCACGATTTTTATTGATCCAATACACCTTTGCACTGGCACTTGATTTTGCACTATTATTATAGAGTGACACTCAAATGGTCTGGATACATCACTGTTTTATTACATATTTATGAGGTAGCGCCGATTCCAACTACTCCCCCCTTTCTATAGTACCAAATTGAGGTCCCACAGAGGCACCAGGGATCTCACCAACGGAGCCAGATGACAAACTCCCTGCACAAAAAAAGTGTGAACCAAGGACTTCACCGCCAATGGCCTTTGGCTCTGGGCACCATCAAGGGTCAGATTTCCGCTTTGGCCATATTTTTTGAAACGTTGGGCTACACCAGAAACTCCAACAGACGAGACACAGAAAAGGAACATGGAGAAACCCGAGACTCACACCAAGAAATGTACGCCTTCCAAACTATCATAAACCTTCCTGGAAGTAGCTTTCAATGGCATAGGAATCACTAACTGACAGCCCTCTGTCCTTCAGCACCAGGCTTTCAATAGCCAGGCCATTAAAGCCAGCAACTGTAAAGCAGGATGGAAGATTGGTCCCAGAGAGGAAGTTTCTAAGGGACATCTGCTACCCGCCTTACCAGGCCATAATCCCAGATCCAACGTCTGCTGAATGAGATAGTCCACTTTCCAATTCTCTACCCCCGAATGTGCACAGCAGAGAGGGCCGGAACATAGTTTTGCCCACCTCAAGATATCAGCCACTTCTCAGGCACCAAGGTACTCTTTGTGCCCCCTTGATGATTGACATATGCCACAGCCGTAGCATTGTATGATTGTATCCGCACAGGGCATCCCTGCAGACGATCCGTCCATGGAGACAAAGTCTGATCACCCGAATCTCCAGGATGTTGATCGGCAGCCTGAACTCTAGAGTCCAAACTCCTTGGGCTGAGTACACTCCCAAGACAACCCCCCCCCCCCTCCAGACAGACTGGCATTTGTGGTGATTACAGTCCAATACAGGGGAAGAAAGGACTTTCCCAGACAAAGGGCCAGGGAGCAGAGCCACCATAGCAGAGACTTCCTCAATCCCCAACAGGATCAAAATTGTCCAAAAACAGCAGATCCTTGTTCCATTTGGTCAGAATCTCCCTTTGCAGAGGTCTGGTATGAAAATGCTCAAAAAAAACAGAACAGTCTTGAAAGTGGAAACCATCAGACCCAGCACTTGCATGCAAGTCCTGAGCGAGAACCGATGGTTGGACAACAGGAGCCAAACCACATCCTGTAGCTTCAGAAGTTTTGCCCGTGGAAGAAACACCGGGGCTGATCAGTGTCAGACCCAAGTAGTCAAGCTGGGTGAACGGAGTCAGTGCAGATTTCTGAAAATTTAGTGTCCAGCCGAACTCCTGAAAGTTCACACAGTAAAATGTCCAAGTCGGCCTATAGAGCTGAGGAAGACTCTGCACACAGAAGCAGATTGTCCAGGTAACGCAATCCCCCTTCTGTCGTAGCAAGGCCAGAACTGGTGCCAAAACCTTTGAACACCCAAGGAGCTGAGGCGATACCAAAAAGCTAACGCCACAAATTGATAGTGCTCCTCGCCCACAGCAAAACAAAGAAAACGCTGATGCCCGACCTACATTGGAATATGAAGGTGAGTGTCCTTGAGATCGATAGAAGCCAAAAGATCCTCTTGATGAAGGAAAGCTACTACCATGCGGATGGACTCCATCCAAAATTTCTGAACCCGCACAAAGTGGTTCAGAGCCTTGAGAGCCAAGATCGGATGAACCTTGCATTCCTTTCCTGAGAGCCAAGATCGGATGAACCTTGCATTCCTTCCTGGGAACTGTAAACAGATTTGAATAAAATCCTTGAAAACATTAGACTCTGGAACCAGCTCAATAACTCCTTGTGCCAACAGGTCCTGCACTGCCCCGTAGCCGCTCGTGAGACAGGCGTAAGTTAGATGGAAAGAACCATGCCAGAGGCAAGGACTGATACAACTCGTGGACCCATCTGTCCTGAATGGGGACCCATCTGTCCTGAATGAGCAATGTCAACAGATCCAGAAAAAGGCAAAGACATCCCTCCCCATCCCAGATGCAGGTAAGGGCGCCCCTTCAGGCTAGTGAAGGCTTGTCTGCAGAACCAGAAGTGCGCACTTTGGACTTACCATTCCAGGGTCTCTTGAAGCCCCCTGCAAAGTTATGTGTGGATCTCAAACCATTTTCCTGCGATCCAGATGGACAAAAAGGGCCACTTGTGAGCAGAGAAGACCACAAGGTTCCTTGCCTCTAGCTACCTGCAGAAGTAATGTACTCTTACCTCCAATAAGATCGTTAACCCATCTATTTTATAGAGGCCCCGAACAAACAAACAGTCACCTACAAAGGGTAGATCAGTCAGCACCTTTTTAGAAGCCTGCGTCGGCCAACCAGTACTTCAACCATATCATGCAGCGAAGAATCACTGCCGTCACAGATACTATACCCTGCTGGCCAATGGGGCCGCATCCAAAGATGCATCACAGATGTACTGTAGCCCCTGGATCAACGGATCCACCAGCTCAGGAGGGTGTTTAATCCCTTCCAGATCCTGGCATAAAATCTTTGCCCATTCTGTTAAGGTCTGAGATACCAAGGTGATAGCAAACACCGGTCTCAAAATTGACCAAGCCACAGTGAAAAGGTAACAGACCAGAGCCTCAGCTCTCTTGTCCACAAAATCCTTAAAGGATGGAGAAAGTGTGGCCTTCTTTAGAATGGAAACCTGAGTCCACTGACGGTGGAACCATCAGTTTCTTCACAAGAGACTCCTCAAAAGGGATATCTCCTAGCGAAGTGCTTAGGTATTCCAACCATGCATTTCAGGGAACCCCACTGACTAGTGACAATCTCGTCAAAATACGCAGGAAAAAGGTGAACACCTTAGTCACCTTGAAATATTCGCAGAGGTGCCAAAGCATCACTGGTATTGCCAACTCAGTATCCGCTGAGTTTTCAAACTTTAAAGTTTCCTGCACTGACACAATCAGGGCCTCCACCAGCACTTTCATGCACGGCTGCAGAGGAATCATCCTCACTATAAGAGCACTCAGCGTGCATGGACGCAGATCAGTGGGCTGACTCTCGTCCAGAGGGTATGGGGGGGGGGGGCACTTCTTGCTAGGCCTCCTTTGCAGGGCATTATCTACTTTGGATACTAGTGACTCCAGGGCTGCTGCCAGGGCAGACAGACCCAGAGGGTCCCGCAGCTTCCAGGACAGGGTCAGGTGGTGATGCACGCTCCAGAGGCACCATTGCCAACAAAGGGTAAAGCAGAGCTGTGCACAAACAAGAGAAAAGCATTGGGGACGGGGACGGGTCCCCCCCCATGTACCACAAGAATCAGCGCACTGACACTACAGGCATTTATCCTCTATGGGGAAACCAAAAAGATGGCTGCCGAAGCTGGGAATACAGAACCCATGGCAAAATGGCAGCGCTGCATGGGACCTGGGACCCCAGGAAAAAGGTCATGCACCAGGAGGAGACACCCCCCCCACAGCACCCAGGTGTGGCACTCCCAAAAGAGGGGCTGACAGCAGCACCCCACCAGTCTCTAGCCCAATACCAGACAAGCCCCCCTAGCCAAATGCACCCGTGCCCCCCCCAAGGTACTCTGCGACTCCGATCATGACTGCTGTCGTGACCAGGTCTATGCGTCCTCGTCCAGTGGGGCTATGTCACGACCAACCTAGCGCCAAATGAATAGTTGGGTCACACTCGCAGGCCAGACTGGGAAAACCATAAGGATCTACAATATCCAGTGCGTCTCCCCCCAGTCCGGCTGTTGATTGTAGTTCACATAGGAATAAAAATACCGAAAGGAATAAAAATACGGGAAAAAAAGTAAAAAAATTCAATTTAAAAAAGAAAAAAAAAAAAAAAAAAAAAGACTGCAGATCCCACCAGAGAACCAGGTCCTTACTCCTGACTAGGCAGAAAAAAAACTGAAGTCCTATAACAAGAAGTGATTGTTTACCCTCTGGGACTGCCTCAGGAGCGTAACCAAAAAGGTTTTCTGCCTAGTCCTACTCCTAGAGAGCAGCATAAAGCCCAATGGTCTGGAAGACATGGAGCTGTGTCCTCCAGTGAACAAAAAAGAAATGGGATTTTTATCTTACTGCAAAATCCATTTCGGATGTTCATTGGATGGACACATCTCCTGATCTTATTAACCAACCGTTATACTGCCCCCTACAAGAGTAAGACAGCAGAAAAAAAGATGGACTACGCCTATGGGCAGTCCCAGGGCGTCTCAGCAATAGGTGCTCAGTTTTGTTAGTATCAGAAGAATTACAACTCCATAGAGGGGTGGGTGCTGTCAGTCATGGAACTTTAGAGAAATTGATTTTAAAAAGGTAAAGACAAAAACTGGAGCCCATCTGAAACATTGCACCCTAAAAAGGAGGCCCATGAACAGCAGCCTGCAAAACCTTGCGGCCAAAAGAAGCATCCGCAGATGCCAACACATCCACTTTATACGACGCGACCAGGTGGCCGTCTTGCAAACCTGTCACTGGTGACGGATGGCCCAGGAAGCACTGGAGCGCATAAGTAGAGTGCGCCTTGACAGGGAAAGGAAGAACCCAACCCTTGATGGAATAGGCCTGAGTCACCAATCTGTCTGATCCATCGGAAATGGTCACAGAGGAAACGGCAAAAGGATCCTTTTTAGAGGCTCATCCGTGAGCACAAATAGCGAGTTTTTTATTTTTTTTTTAGGAAGTAAGAGACTCCATAGCTGCCAGGTACACCCAAATTGCCCAAACTACATCCAGCGCATTCAAAACAATTTCCTTAGGATGTTTTGGCCAGGAAAACAGGACAGGCAACAATTTCTTTGTTCAATGGAAATCAGACAACCTTTGGAAGGCACAACGGACAGGGGCGAAGCTCCATCTCTGAACCACCAAGGTGACCGACAAGATGTCGCCAAATCGACACCCTACGTGCAGAGGTGATTGCCACCAAAAAGTCCACCTTCTGGGACAGCACAAGCAGGGGAATTTCCCAAAGTTTTTTAAAATGAAGGCTTCTGAACATTGCACCAACTTGAGGTCCCAAGGAGGTAACGAAGACCGCACTGGAGGAGCCAAGTGTCAAACACTCTGAAGACAGATAAGCACCAGGTAGTGCGTGGCCAAAGGTAGTTGAAAAAAACACTGCCAAAGGCCAACACCTGGCCCTTGCTGGTACTCTGAGCCAATTTCTGCTCAACCCCCTGTTGAAGGAAGATCAAGACCCGAACCACCGAGAAAGAGCGAGGGTGAACCCCAAGAGACTCCCCACGAAATGTACATTTTTCCATGTACAATGATAGATCTTCCTAGAGGTAGACTTCCTGGCCTTCAGCAGCCTTGGAATCACCCATGCAAGCAAACACTTATCCAGCACTCGGCACCACAGCCAATGCCTCAAAGCCAGCGACTAAAGCAGGATGAAAGATCAGCCCTTGGGACAGATGATCCTCACTGAGAGGCAGTCTCCAAGGGACGTTGGCGACCAACACCAGCAAGCATCTAAAACGTATGTGCTTCTATTGTTGGAGACTCACAGAAATTAGAGTTAGGTCCACAGAAAATGGGGTGTCTTGCTAGGGCTCTGTGGCTTACGCCAATATTTGCATGCGTGTGCAACTAAACCTGTTTTTAAACGCATACTGTTGGGCAGGTCAATTTGGTTGGTCAGTAAGTTGGCGCTTGGAAAACTGAATTTTTGTAAAATCTTACCTGTAAAATTCCTTTCTCCGAGTCCTCCGACAGTCGCCGCCTCTTCATATTCGTCACTATGGGGACGTCCCAAAGCAGTTTAGACATGAGGGGTGGGAAACGCAGCCACGCCTAAGGCAACGCAGTACCCACATCAGAAAAAAAAGGAACCTTACCAAAGGAAGGAAACCAGCTGGGCAACATGAAAAAATTGCTCAACAGGAGCAACAACCCAGGAAAAAGCAAATAACCTAGGGATAAAAAACATCCCAAACAGCCAAGGGCCCAAAAAGAAGGGACCCTAAGGCACTGCCGCACTAAGAACCTTGCAGCCAAAGGAAGCATCTGCCGATGCCTGAACATCCACTTCGTAGAATTTTGAAAAGGTGTGAACGGACGACCAAGTCTCCGCCTCACACACCCGGGCCACAGAAGCCCGATGATGACAGGCCCAAGACGTACTCAGAGATCTGGTAGAGTGCGCCTTCACAGGCATGGGGGGGGGGGGAACTTCCCCTCCAAAGCATATGCCCGTTCAATGGCCTGTCTGATCCATATGGCGATGGTAGAAGCCGACGCCGCCATGCCCTTCCGAGGTCCCTCAGGAAGGACAAATATAGAATCCGTCTTGCGAAAGGATTCAGTCGATGACAGGTAAACCCTGATCGCCCGAACAACTAAGGAGTGTAAAGCCACCTCCTTTGGGTGTTTAGGCTTCGCGCAAAGCGAAGGCAAGATGATGTCCTCATCAAGGTGAAATACCGAAATCCTTCTTGGAAGAAAAGACGGGTTAGGTCGCAAGACCACCCTATCCAAGTGAATCACCAAATACGGAGATCTGCAGGTTAAAGCTGCCAGCTCCGACACTCTGCGAGTCGAAGCGATCGCCACCAAAAAGGCGACCTCCTTGGACAACAGAGACAACGAGATCTCCCTGTTCTTTTCAAAAGGAGCATGTCGCAACACGGACAGAACAAGGTTCAAGTCCCATGAAGGCAAAGGCTCCCCCCTCGGAGGGACCAGGTGTCGCACTCCTTGAACAATGGTGCTAACCAAGGAACTAGACGCCACAGGGCGTGGAAAAACGGCCAGTGCAGAAATCTGACCCATAATCGTGGCCAACGCCAAGCGCTGGTCCACGCCCGTTTGAAGAAAAGCCAACACTCTAGACACCGGGTATGAGCGAGGGGAATACCCCCTGGACTCACACCAGGCAAAATAGTCCTTCCAAGTACGGTAGTAAACCTTCCCCGAAGAGAACTTTCTAGCCTTGATCAAAGTGTGAATGACCTCAGGGGAGAGACCCCTATCCTTCAGGATCTGGGTTTCAACAGCCAGGCCGTCAAAGCCAGGGACTGTAAAGCAGGATGTAATAATCGGTCCATGAGACAGAAGATCTACACGAAAAGGCAGACGTCACGGAGCGTCGACTGCCAGATTCACGAGATCTGCGTACCAAGACCGGCAAGGCCAGTCTGGCGCCACCAGAATCACCGTGCGCGGTTTCGAGACCAACTTGCGAAGGAACCTGGACAGCAGCTGAATCGGTGGAAATGCATACATCAGTCGATACTGATGCCACGGAGCCACTAACGCGTCTGCCCGAGGATCGCGCGTCCTTGCCACGAACCTTTCCACCTAGTTGTACAGACGAGACGCGAACAGGTCCACATCCGGTGAACCCCACTGCGCGCACAACATCTGGAAGACATCCGGGTGGAGGGACCATTCCCCCTGGTCCAGGGTCTGGCGACTCAGATAATCGCCTGCCAGTTCTCCACCCCCGGAATGTGAACCGCCGTTATCGCCGGGACGTGTGTCTCGGCCCAAGACAGAATGTCGGCCACCACCCGAGCCGCTCGGGCACTCCTGGTGCCCCCTTGGTGGGTGATGTAGGCCACCGCTGTGGCATTGTCCGTCTGCACCCAAACGGACGGCCCTGCAGCCTGTCCGTCCAACGTCTAAGGCAGAGAGTTATCGCTCGCAATTCCAGAATGTTGATCGGAAGAGAGGATTCCCCCTCCGACCAAGTACCCTGGGCGGACAGAAAGCCCAGAACACCACCCCAGCCCGACAGGCTGGCATCCGTGGCGATCACCGACCACGAGAATGGGTGAAAAGACTTGCCCCCCCGACACCGCCGGGGACTGTAGCCACCACAGAAGATCCCTTCTGACGCGATGGCTCAATGAATTCTGGAGATCCAGAGATTGCGGACGCCCGTCCCACCTGGTCAGAATCCCCGCTTGGAGATCCCGCGTGTGAAACTGGGCGAAGGGAATCGCCCCGAAATCCGAGACCATCAATCCCAGACACCTCATGCACGTCCGGAGGAACGAGCACTGAATGTCCCTGAGGGACCTGACTTCTTCCTGAAGTGTCCTGAGCTTGTCGTCCGGCAGGAAGACCCACGCCTGAACAGAGTCCAGGATCATTCCCAGGCAGGGAAGACGAACCGACGGGCACAGCGTAGATTTTGGAAAGTTTATCGTCCAACCAAACTCCAGTAGAGTCTGCATCGCGACGGACAGGTCGTTCACCAGACCCTGACTGGTCGCAGACCGAACCAGAAAGTCGTCCAGATACCCCAGGCCCGAGATGCCCTGGGCTCTCAACAAAGCCAGAACCGGCGCAAACACCTTGGTGAACACCCGCGGAGCCGAAGCGAGACCAAAGGGTAACGCCACGAATTGGTAATGATCCTCCGCAATGGCGAATCGAAGGTACCTCTGGTGACCCCCGAAAACGGGGACGTGAAGGTACGCTCCTTTCTGGGCACAGCGAACAGATTGGAATAGAAACCCCAAAATCTGTCCCGATGAGGCACCGGGACCACCACTCCCTGGACCCACAAGTCCCGCACCGCCAGGTGCAGATCCTGCAAGCGCTCCGGCGATAGCTGAAGATCGGAGGGAAAAAATCTGCTTGCTGGCCGAGAGAGAAACTCAATCTTGTATCCTGATCGAACGAATTCCTGAACCCACCAGTCCCGAACGCGGGCCAGCCAGGGTTGAAGAAAACCGAGCAAACGTCCCCCCACACCAGAACTGGGTGAGGGCGCCCCTTCAGGCCGCAATGTTATGGGCAGCGGACCCGGACTGGCCGGACTTCTGCTTACCCGTCCACGGCTTCTTCTGGGAGCCTTGGCCTTTAAAGGGCTTGCCCTCGTAGTATGACCAAAAGGCACGAAAAGACCCCTGAGAGGGTCGAAATTAGGTAGTTTTCCTACCACGAACAACCTTAGACTTGTGAGTCTGGGGCAAGAGCGTGCTCTCACCCCCGGTAATACCCTTTGTCAGAGTATCCAAGGAGTTGCCAAAAAGGCGAGATCCCGCATAGGGTAAATTAGCTAAAGTCTTGCGAGAAGCTCGGTCAACAGACCAACATTTAAGCCAAATCAGACGGCGTGTCAACACCGCCACACTTTGGACCCGCGCAGCCAAAGGGACTAAATCTAAGTCCGCATCACACAAATACATGACACCCTGATGAATTTGATCCACCATAGTCAATGTTGTCGGCGGGGCAGAGTCAGCCACCAGGATGCGCCTGAGCACCTGCGCCCAATCCGCGACAGCCCAGGCTGCCATAAAGGGAAGCAAAAATAGGTTTCAGCATTGAACCAGTAACCACATAAGTATGGCGAGCAAGAGACTCTAATCTCCTGTCCGTGGGGTCCCGGAACACCGGGGTATCCTCCGCCGGAATTGCAGTGGACTTATTGAAAAACTGCCACCGCATGATCCACCAGATGATCCCATAAGAGGACAGCAAGGCAGGAGGACATGGTTCATCCCACAAATGTAATGCTTGCTTGATAGAAGCAGCCAACTCATCCATGAGTGCAAGCTCTTCAGACGAGCCAGGTGGGGAATTATCAACCACCTCTACCTCAGCCACCCCCTCAGACCCCACAAGGTCAAGAGAGGAACGGGACCCTGAGAAGGGCACTCCAGCCATGGCAGCCCCATCGCCCTCTGATCAGAGGAAATTGATACTCCGGACCTTTTTGTGGAACGATCAGCCACCAGCATCTGCACCTGAGCAGCTAGGTTTGCCACAACAGTAGCCAAATCAGCCCCCCGCGGGGGAAGCAGCAGCCCCCAGACCCCCCACTAAAGTGGGAGGAAACTTGCTTCCTGAGAATCCATGCCCCAGTGAGTTTTTAGAAAAAAAAAAAAGGGGTTAATGTCCCTTTAAGACCGCGGCGAAGCGTCTCCCACCGCACACAAACATACACTGACCCCCACAGGGACAATGAAAAGACACTGGGTAAGGAACACAGAACAAAGGAGAGGTAAAAACCTGGAGATCACACAGGCTTCTGCTGCTGCCGATCGCTGTCCCAGGGCAAAGGAAGTGATGCAATAACTGCCCGCCCCACAAGCCTCATGCAAGGCTACACAAAAATGGCCGCTGAGGAATCCTCATGTAAATGGGGAGTGAGACTGACATGCGGTCCGATCGATGCCAAAATGGCGGCGCTTGGCGCCAAAACTCCGCGCCCTGCTGCACAGGATCGTTACCAACATGTTGTGAAAAAAATGGCGGACCGCCGCATCGGTCGCCGCACGGTATGGCACACACAAGCACCGCATGTCTCACACAGCCTGTCACACAGAACAGAGCAGGAGAGCCCCCCCCCTGCACAGCCCACAGAAAGGCAGCAGTTCCCACAGGAATCTGACAGGGAGCCCAAAAGTGTTCACACACAAACCACAGCATGTCTCACACAGCCTGTCACACAGAGCAGAGCAGGAGAGCCCCCCCCCCCCCTCACAGCCCACAGAAAGGCAGGAGTTCCTACAGGAATCTGACAGGGAGCTCAAAAGCCTTCACAGACATGCAGGGTCACACAGTCCCAGACTGACACCCAATACAGACATGTCCCCACATAGAAATTTACTCACCATCCGGATGGCGTGGGGAGCCTTCCTTTGCGATCAAACCGCTGTACTGAGGACAGGGAGAGTGGCAGCCAGGACGCAGTGAAACTGCGGTGCGAAACCGCAAATGGCGTCTGGTGAGGTAGCCACCTCACCGCAGCATCCCTGCAGCGAACAGGGATGGGTCGTTCAAATGCCAGGAAAACCTGAGCTGAACGCTCAACGGCAGGCTGGGAAGCCACTGGCCCACAACCTGCGACCAAGGGGGGCCAGCACGAGACCCAGCCCGCACGATCATCTTCATCAGAAGAACTAACTAAAGCTGGAAATAAACAGCTAAGTAAAAGAAAGAGAAAAAACTTCAAATAAATTCAAAAAAGAGAAAAGTGGCTGAGACCAAGAGCCCCAGCACAAGGACAGCCTGCACTCCTGAGCTAGGCATATGAAACTGAGTTGGTATGCAAGAAGTGAGGAGGTATTGACTGAGGGGACCACCCCCTGGGGGTGGGATATGCTAAAAGCTTTGATATTAATATATTCTGTTGTCTAGCACTCCTACGGAGCAAAGGTCAATACCCATAGTGACGAATATGAAGAGGCGGCGACTGTCGGAGGACGTAAGAGAAATTTGTTTTTTTTCATATGCGTTAACTTTCCAATGCTCCTTACTGCAGTGACCAGTTACAGGTGAGGGCAGTAACCACTTGTTTGGCGCTTTTTGCTAGCCCACCACCCGGGACACAAAGGACTTCCGTCAGGGCATCAGTGGGTGGCTGCCTGGGGGAAAACCACTTAATCTAGATCAGTGGCCTCCAAACTGCAGCCCGGGGGCCAGATGTAGCCCTTTGCTTGCTTCTATCAGTAGATAAAATAGTGCCCCAACAATGGGACATAATTCCTTGACAATGAAGGGACACAGTTCCTCCCAATGACCCCATTATTGGGGAAAAATTAATTCCAGTGACAACGATAGAGCAATTCCTTCCAATGGCACTAAAGATAGAGTATCGTTTTTGCCCACTGACATCAAGATCTTTTCTACTCAGCGGCCAAAGTCTGGCCCTCCTAGAGTCTGAAGTACAGTAAAGTGACCCTTTGATTAGAAAGTTTAGAGACCCCTAATCTAGATCATGGAGCCTGGAGCCAGTCGCCCAGTCCAGCAGTTGATTGTAGATCTCGCGGGGGGGGGGGGGGGTGGAAGAACCGAGAAAGCAGAGAGCTAGGTCCTTAACTCCTGAATAGGCAGAAAAAAAAAAAAACTGAAGTCCTAAAGCAAGTAGGGAGTATACCACCTGGGACTGCCCATAGGTGTAGCCAAGTCTTTCTTTGTTGTCCTACTCCTGTAGGCGGAAATATAACCATATGTTTCTGAATAATGGAGAATCAGTGTCCGTCAATGAACAAAAGAGAAAAAGCATTTATTCACAGAAATCTGTTTTAACAAAATTACAAAAGATTTATAATCGCAGGACCTTTTCATTTAATTGAAAACAAAAATATAGTGACTTGACAATCCCATATAAGATTACCTGAAAAAAATATCCCTTCATTTTATGATGGCTTCTGCTCATTCCTTTGGTTTATTTTCACGTTCTACAAAAACGGAATTTTTGTAAAATCTTACCTGTAAAATTCCTTTCTCTGAGTCCTCCGACAGTCGCCGCCTCTTCATATTCGTCACATATGGGGTATTAGACTTTGCTCCGAAGGAGTAGCTAGGCAACAGAATATGTTAACATTAAAGCTTTTAACATATCCCACCCTCAAGGGGTGGTCCCCTCAGTCAATACCCTCCTACTTCCTGCAACCATATCTCAGTTTCAGTGGAATAGCAGTAGAGTATACAACCAAACCCCAAAAGAGGGGCGGGGGCGGCGACTGTCGGAGGACTCAGAGAAAGGAATTTTACAGGTAAGATTTTACAAAAATTCCGTTTTCTCTTACGTCCTCCGACAGTCGCCGCCTCTTCATATTCGTCACATATGGGGACGTCCCAAAGCAGTGCAAACATGAGGGGTGGGAAACGCATCCGCGCCGAAAGGCAACGCAGTCTCCGCATCAAAGAAAGGAACCTTACCAAAGGAAGGAAACCAGCTGGGCTACAGGAAAAAAACAAGTGCTCAACAGGAGCAACAACCCAGGAAAAGACAAATAACCAGGGGATAAAAAACTTATCCCAACAGCCAGAGGTCCCCAACAAGGGACCCTAGGGAATTGCCGCACTAAGAACCTTGCGGCCAAAGGAAGCATCCGCCGATGCCTGAACATCTACTTTGTAGAATTTTGTGAAAGTGTGCACGGTCGACCAGGTCGCCGCCTTACACACCTGGGCTACAGAAGCCCCATGACGACAGGCCCAAGACGTACTCGGAGATCTAGTAGAGTGCGCCTTCACAGGCACAGGGGGAACCTTCCCCTGCAAAGCATAGGCCTGTTCAATGGTCTGCCTGATCCATTTGGCGATGGTAGAGGCCGACGCCGCCATGCCCTTCCGAGGACCCTCTGGAAGAACAAACAAGGAGTCCGTCTTTCGAAAAGACTCAGTCGATTTAAGGTAAACCCTTATCGCCCGAACAACATCCAAAGAATGTAATCTCCCCTCCTTTGGATGTTTAGGCTTCGCGCACAGCGAAGGCAAGACAATATCCTCATTAAGATGGAATTCCGAAACTCGCTTCGGAAGAAAAGGATTAGGTCGCAAGACCACCTTATCCAAATGAACAACCAGATACGGAGACTTGCAGGACAAAGCCACCAGCTCCGACACTCTGCGAGCCGAAGTGATCGCAACCAAAAAGGCGACCTTTTTGGACAACATAGACCACGAGATCTTCCTGATCTGTTCAAAAGGAGCACAGATAGAACGAGATTCAAGTCCCAAGGGGGCAGAGGATCCCTCCTAGGAGGAACCAGATGCCGCACTCCCTGAACAAAAGTGCCAACCAAGGAGTTGGAAGCCACGGGACGTTGAAACAGAACGGCCAGCGCAGACACCTGACCCTTTATCGTAGCCAGCGCCAAACGCTGATCGACACCCGTTTGAAGGAAGGACCGCACTCGGGAAACCGAGTACGTGCGGGGTGAAAACCCCCTGGACTCACACCAGGCAAAATAGGCCTTCCAAGTATGGTAATAAACCTTCCCCGAGGAAGACTTCCTCGCGTTGATCAAGGTATGAACGACCTCTGGGGAGAGACCCTTCTCCTTCAGGACCTCGGTCTCAACAGCCAGGCCGTCAAAGCCAGCGACTGTAAAGCAGGATGGTATATCGGTCCTTGAGACAGGAGATCGTCTCGAAGAGGCAGACGCCACGGGGCGTCGACCGCCAGATTCAAGTGGTCTGCGTACCAGGACCGGCGAGGCCAGTCCGGTGCCACAAGAATCACCGTACTGCGTTCCGGTGTAACCTGCGAAGGAACCTGGACAGCAACTGAATCGGTGGAAACGCGTACATCAGCCTGTACTGATGCCACGGGGCCACTAACGCGTCCGACGCGTCTGCCCGAGGGTCAGGCGTCCTTGCCACGAACCTTCTCACCTTGTTGTTGAGACGAACAGGTCCACATCTGGAAGACCCCACTTCGCGCACAACATCTGGAAGACAGCCGGGTGGAGAGACCATTCCCCCTGATCCAGGGTCTGGCGACTCAGATAGTCCGCCTGCCAGTTCCCCACCCCCGGAAAGTGAACCGCCGTTATCGCCGGGACATGAGTCTCGGCCCAAGACAGAATGTCAGCCACTTCTCGAGCCGCTCGGGCACTCCTGGTGCCCCCTTGGTGGTTGATGTAGGCCACCGCCGTGGCATTGTCCGTCTGCACCCGAACCGGGCAGCCCTGCAGCCGGTCCGTCCAGCGATGAAGACAGATTTATCGCACGCAATTCCAGAATGTTGATCGGAAGGGAGGACTCCCCCTCCGACCAAGTTCCCTGGGCGGACAGAACGCCCAGAACACCACCCCAGCCCGACATGCTGGCATCCGTGGTGATCACCGTCCACGAGATAGGACGAAACGACTTGCCCCCGCACACCATCGGGGACTGGAGCCACCACCGAAGGTCTCTTCTGGTGCGATGACTCAACGAGATTTGAAGATCCAGAGATTGAGGTCGCCCGTCCCACATGGACAGGATCTCCGCTTGGAGACCCCGCGTGTGAAACTGGGCGAAGGGAATCGCCTCGAAGGCCGAGACCATCAATCCCAGACATCTCATGCACGTCCGCAGAGACGAGTGCGGAACGTCCCTGAGGGACCTGACTTCCTCCTGAAGAGTTCTGAGTTTGTCTTCCGGCAGGAAGACCTTCGCCTGCACCGAGTCCAGAATCATTCCCAGGTAGGGAAGACGAACCGACGGACTCAGTGTCGACTTTGGAAAATTTATCGTCCAACCAAACTCCTGCAGAGTTTGCATCGTGACAGACAGGTCCTTCTCCAGACCCTGGCTGGTCGCAGACCGAACCAGAATGTCGTCCAGATACCCCAGTACAGAAATGCCCTGGGTCCTCAATAATGCCAGAACCGGTGCAAGCACCTTGGTGAAGACCCACGGAGCCGAGGCAAGACCAAAAGGCAACGCCACAAACTGGTAGTGATCCTCCGCAATGGCAAATCGAAGGTACCTCTGGTGACCCTCGAAAATGGGGATGTGAAGATACGCATCCTTCAGATCGATGGAGGCCATGAATTCCCCCGGAACCAGGGCAGCCACCACCGACCGCAGGGATTCCATGCGGAACTTGCGAACCCGCACAGAGCGGTTCAGAGCCTTCAAGTCCAGAATTGGATGAACCTTGCCCTCCTTTCTGGGCACGGTGAACAGATTGGAATAAAACCCCCGAAATCTGTCCCGATGAGGCACCGGAAACTACCACTCCCTGAGCCCTCAGGTCCCACACCGCCAGGTGCAGGTCCCGTAAACGCTCTGGAGACAGTTGAAGATTTGAGGGAAAAAAATCTGCTCTCCGGCCGAGAGAGAAACTCGATCTTGTAACCAGATCGAACGATCTCCTGAACCCATCTGTCCCGCACGCGGGCCAACCAGGGCTGAAGAAAACCGAGCAAGCGTCCCCCCCACCCCAAAACTGGGTGAGGGCGCCCCTTCAGGCCGCACTGTTATGGGCTGCGGATCCGGATTGACCGGACTTCTGTTTACCAGACCAGGGCTTCTTCTGAGAGCCTTGACCTTTGAACGGTTTGCCCTTGTAGTGCGACCGAAAGGCACGAAAGGACCCCTGAGGGGGCCGAAAATTAGCATGCTTCTTCCCAGAAGCCCCCTTAGCCTTGGGGAAATGGGGCAAGAGAGTGCTCTTACCTCCGGTGATCCCCTTAATCAACACATCCAAGGACTCCCCAAAAAGGCGAGACCCATCATAAGGCAGATTGGCTAAGGTCTTACGTGAAGACTGGTCCACCGACCAACATTTCAACCAAACCAGGCGGCGAGACAACACCGCCACGCTGTGCACACGTGCGGCCAACGGGACTAGGTCCAAGTCCGCATCACACAGATACATGACACACTGGTGGATTTGATCCACCATATCCAGGGTCGCCGGCGAGGCCGAATCAGCCACTAGGACGCACCTAAGCATCTGCGTCCAACTTGCGACCGCCTGGGCCGCCATGAGAGAGGCAAACAGAGCCTTAAGCATAGAACCCGTAACAGAATAAGTATGACGGGCAAGAGACTGGAATCTCCTATCCGTGGCATCACGGAACACAGGGGAATCCTCTGCAGGAATCGCAGTGGATTTGTTTAAAACCGCAATTGCGTGATCCACTGGGGGTGGCACACACCACCTTTCATCAGTGGAAGGCGAGAAAGGATAACGCAGCTTGAACCTACTTGGTACAGCAAAAGGTTTGCGCAGATTGCGCCATTGTTCCTTAACAGCGCGCTGAAAATCATCATTGCAGGGAAAAACCTGCGGCGTCCTGCGTTTTCTCTGCGTCCCATAAGCCGCCAAGGCAGCGGGGGGATACACTTCATCCTGCAAACGCATCGTTTGTTTTATGGAAGCAATCAATTCATCCATGATTGCAAGCTCTTCAGGCGAGCCAGGGGGAGAATTATCAACCCCTTCAACTTCAGCCTCCACCTCGGACCCCACTAGATCCAGGGAGGAGCGGGACCCCGATAAGGAGGCCCCCGCCATAACAGCCCCATCACCTTCACCCTCAGAATCAGAGGAAAGAGAAACTCTGGGTCTTTTAGTAGATTGAGCAGCCACCAGCATCTGCACCTGAGCAGCAAGGCCAGCCACAATAGTGGCTAAATCCCCCCCTGGGGGGGGAAAACAGCGGTCCCCTGGCTTTCCACCAAGGCGGTAGGAAATTTGCCCTCCTGAGAATCCATTGCCCCTATTACAAATGCCGGATAATAAAGGGTTAACTGCAACTTTAACAAGCGCGGCGAGCGCAGCCCACCGCACCACACACAAGCACAATGAGACCCCCACAGGGACAATAAAACTGACACAGGCAATGGATAAGAAGGATATAACCTGAGGAGACCCTCGCCGCTGCTGCTGCCTCGATCGGTGTTCCTGGAGAAGAGGAAGCGATGCTGCCAGGGCACTCTATGAAAGCCTATGGGAGGCTACAAGAAAATGGCCGCCATGCATGTAGAACATGCGGCCGGAGCGAGTGTAGGCAAAATGGCGCCGCTTGGCACCGAAACCGCCGCTACACAGTACAGTAATGCACACATGCCATCCATGTATAAAAAAACATGTCAGATCGCCGCAGCGATCGCTGTATAGTGCCCAAACATGCCCCACAGCACACAGCTTCTCACACTGACAAGGCTGACACACACAGTGTCACACAGCTCCCCCCCCCCTTGCAGCCCACAGCATGCAGCCGAGTGATAGGGAGACAAACAGTGTTAACAGAGGCAGGTTACACAGTCCCAGACTGACACCCCCCCAGACAGACAGGTCCCCACATAGATACACTTAACTCACAATGGCGTGGGGGACCCGCACAGGCGAACAAGCCGCTGCACATGAGGCAGGGAGAGTCGCATACAAGACACACAGAATGGGGGTTAAGAAACCGCACAGCGTCCAGTGAGGTAGCCACCTCACCAATCATCCCTGCACCGAACAGGGATGGGTCGTTCACTGTGCCAGGAGCGTTACCTGGCTGAACGCTCGATGGCAGGCTGGGAAGCCACTGACCCACGACCTGCGACCAGGGGGATCAGCCCGAGACCCAGCCCGCATGATCCTCTTCATCCGAAGAACTAACGCTGACAAAAAACAGCTAAGTAAAAGTAGAGAGAAAACTCAAACAAAAAATCAAAAAAGAAGAAAGTCTGGGACACAAAGCCCCAGCACAGAGAGAGCCAGCCACTCCTGACAAGCTAGACATTGAAACTGAGATATGGTTGCAGGAAGTAGGAGGGTATTGACTGAGGGGACCACCCCTTGAGGGTGGGATATGTTAAAAGCTTTAATGTTAACATATTCTGTTGCCTAGCTACTCCTTCGGAGCAAAGTCTAATACCCCATATGTGACGAATATGAAGAGGCGGCGACTGTCGGAGGACGTAAGAGAAATACATATTCCACATGGTACCATGCTGTCCTCCTCTCTGCCCCTCTGTAAAATGTGACACAAGCTGTGCATATTCACAGGGAATAGTAAATATATGTCACAGAATACAGAAGTAAATGTGAGATTACCCAAGAGTAAATAGAAAGAAAAAAAATTGAAAAAAATATTTTTGACCACTCAAAAGAAAAAAAAAAAAAAAAAAAAGGAAGCAAAATATTTTAAAAGTTTATTAGGAAAGTTCAAACCTGCTCTTACAGTTTAAAAGTATTACGAACACTAAAAATGAGGCAAATATAGAAGCTAAACTATAAAAAAACATGGAACAGCTGTATGTGTATAGAACAAATAGAAACTCTAAAGAGTTCTGTGGAATCACTTATTTTTTTAAATAAGCACAGGTTTTATGCCAGCTTGAAAGCCTAAGAGCCGGTTCACACTGGGGCGACTTGTCAGGCGACCTGGTCGCCTAACAAGTCGCCTGCCATAGATTAGCACAGGACCCGTTCTAATAGGAGCGACACAAGTCGCTCCGACTTAGAAAAAGGGTCCTGTACTACTTTGGGGCGACCTGGAGCGACCTGCATTGACTTCAATGATATGAAGTCCATGCATGTCTCTCCGAGGTCGCGGTGCGCGCTGTGCACCGCGACTTCACAGGTCCCCCCGGCAAGTCGGGTTCGCCTGTATGTGAACCGGCTCTTAAGGTATTACTAATTCTGCCAAGTACATTACGAGGTTTAAAAAGGGTCTTCCTACTAGACCTCCGATTTACTCTTTAAAACACAGTAACACCGATGCCACACAGGCGCTGTATTCAAACCTATCAATTTGTTTTAGGTAGAGTAAGCCAGTGTTAATCTCTTGTCAGTGGTTTACTACCTTCTGTTATCTCCAGTCCTACCCAGACAGCATAGACAATGTGGCCTTAATTCCCTGGTTCCTCACTTCCAAGCATTTACAGACACAAATAATGAATTCAGACCACCAATACCATAAAACTGGTGTCCTCTAGATGATTTTGCATTAGAATATAGAGCGAGTACCAAAAAAGAGGAAGGGGGGGGGGGGGGGGAGAGAATCAGCGTTAAAAATTGCAGTCATTTTAGGCAGAGTTCCAATCTGCACACTGGGACTCACTGATTACACTGGCCCTAGCCATCTAAATACAGTAGGACTCAAAAGTCTCTGAAGACGTCTCAATACCAGACGTCTCAATACCAGTTTTATCTCTTGTATGCAGAGAAGGAGAGAGGAGGTGGGGATGAGACAAGAGCCTGGGGAAAGCAAGGTAATGCTACATGTGCATCAAGCAGAAATCCATGTTAACCGAAAGATGTAATGTAAATACTACTTTTGCCATCTTTGCAGCCAAGTTTAGTCAAACAGAGCAGTAACATACTGTGAATCCAATTACAATTTATTGAGTAAATAAAGCCAACACAGTCTATGTTTGCCTCCCCCCCCCCCCACAACCAAGAGCACCTGCAACAACTGAAATAAATACAATACATTTACATAGAAGAAAGCAGAGATCAATCAGGATACAGAATGGGATCGCCTGAGTTGATGTCAAGTGCAACATTTAGGCTATTGCCACACGTGATTTTACATGTGCACCATGGTATGGTACAGCATAGTATCAGTATCCGATTACACAGAACCAGTTTCAGATATTACTCACAATAGTGTACTCCATATGATATTGCTTTCTGCTACAAAACCAAACCGGGGAGACGAAGGGAAAAAAAAAAAAAAAAACACTGACAAGCCTAGGGTGACTGTTCAAGCACTGATAGAACCTCCTTTTAAGTTACAGTGGTTGGCTGAAATGAGGTTACAATTGAAATATGAAGATGTGGATAAGACTTGTGTGAACTGTCAGTTCTGCCTTCTTCAGTGTGTCACTGTGCTAGGGAGACTATCATGCAGCAGTGACAATGAAAGTCCTCAGTTTCCAAACCAGAATGCATTAGATGCACCAGTGCATGAGGATGGGACTGTCTCAACACCAGACTGGTTGAGAGAACATCAGAAGATAACTTGATTCCACTTCCAAAGCACACAGATTTATTACAGTTTAATAGTAAAAGTCACACAAGATTACAATGATAAAAACAGTTAAGGGGGGGGAGGAAAAAAAAAATATTTATACTCGACAAAACATGCAGCAAAAACACCCTGCTGCTAATATGGTAAGCTGCTGAGCTGACTTGTCTATTATAAACAGAGCAGTGCCACTATTTGGAACAATTTATACAGTGTGTTATTGACCTAGACACACCAGCTCATTTCTCTTCACACCACTGGTTTTCTTTGCGTACCTAGAACACAAACAAAAAGTTAAACATTAGAGAAAAAAATAAAAGGTCTGCACTGTTAGGACCCTGAAATCCAGGAATGTGCAACAAAATTTCTAATCTAAATTAACAACCATTTTGATCACCGACAAGTTAATATCAGCCAGTTAACATATCTCAAGCATTACGTTCTAGGCCCCATTCACCCTTAGGAAAAGGGCTTCTTGGGATCAGATCCAGGAGACCTACAGTGGAAAGGGGCGAGGGAGACTGACTAGCTAGGGGAGGGATGAAGACACATTGAAAGATACCCAGCTACTCACATAAAAGCTCATGAAGCAATTACATGCTGATGATTGGTTCTGGACACAGTCTATGTCCAGGGCTGAGCAAGAACTGTTTGTATAGCTGATGGCAACCAGATTTTCAAGTTCAGAAACATGGACAAATGATGCCTGTAATGGTCGTTCATACTGGGCACATAAATAGCTGTGTGTGGCAGCAATTTTGCTCAGGTCACAAGTCCTCCATGCCATTTTGTCATAAGGCATAGAACAGTGATCTCTATCTCTCTCCAACCCCCCACCCCCCTTACCCTCCTTCGGCTCATACAATCCACAACCTCTTCGTTGCATGCCAGACATCGCTTATCTGCCTGTTAACAGGACTAGAAGAACCTAATCCTAAAAACACATCTCAGGGCCCCTTAATGTCTGACTTGGCACCTTCAGTGACTAGAAAGTTGAGACATAGGGTCATAAATACCTTAGTTGGAAAAACTAAAATACACACATCTGTCTCTTGGTAGTATCCATCATTCCAGCATGTGTCATAACTTCTGAACTCATGACAGCATAGCAAGAAGAAAATCAGTCAGTCATTCACCATCAGTTATTGGTAGTATTCTGAGCCCAAACATCCCTATAGTAGATGTTATGGGGAACCAAGGGAACCCCCTTAGAATCCTAGGTAAAGTTGAAATATAAATAGGACAGGTCTTGGATGTCTAAGTGAATTTCACACTGGACAATAATCTGCACTTCGCAAACTGGAGATATTCAGAAATAGGATTACCTATAGAAAACTGTATCTGAGACGTGGTCATGAATGTGGTAACCTCCCACCCCTTAGACCAGATGGCCTCAGTCAACACCCCCTTGATGTGAAGAAAAGTGGAATGCATCCACATCTTGGGAGTTCTAGTGTACAATCAAGCAAAAGACCTGTTAAGTTATGAGAGCCAACAGATCACAAGAATAAAATGTGCTGAAACAGGACTTGCAAGTATTTTTCACACTTATCTTCTGTGCTTGTCTCCTTACAATTTTTTTTTGTATACATTTCATGCGCACCATTTTTACCTTTTCATTACTAAACTATATTTTGAAAAAAAAAAAAGTGTTAAAAACCTCTCTAATGTGCTACCGCCATCTAAATGAATCCCTGTCTCTTGAAGAGCGCTACTGTAGTATAACTGAATATACCCGTCGTGGTGACAGCATGTGTACAGACGTTTATTTTTAATGATTGCTATTGTTAAGATTGTGAAATTTTCCTGCTTTTCGGTAAAGCAGGTGATCGCAGTTTAAAGGCTCAATTGCCTAATTAACTTAACCCAGTGAAATCACTTGCAGTCTGTTGGCAATTGATTGTGGTCCCGCAAGCTGGAAAATCTTTGTGCCTCTGCTTTGTAGGTACAGGCAAGTGTTATTGCTGCGCAAGTAAAAGCGCAGGGTGAGGTAGACCAATCTGTCACGAGTTGGTGAGAAGAGCAGTGGTCTGGCCCCGCATATCACCACAATGCCCACTATATTTAGTTGGAGAAAAAAAAAAAAAAAAGTCTTACTTGTGCCTCTTCCTCTTCAGTAAAGTCATTTTTTATGTTGAAGGTCTTCCTGATTTCTTCTGGCGTTTTGCCTTTAATCATGTTAGCCACTGTTTTGCAGGTAACATCAAGCAGTCCTTTGATATCCAAATAGTTGGCAGCCTAGAGATGAAGAGGGTTAAAAATGAATCTAATAATCCTAATACTATATCCACACACCATGTGCCATGGGAAGATATAAAGTGAGAAAGTTCTAGCCCAACACATACCAAACCACCTAGTAAATTTACACCATACTCACCAGAATAAGTTCAAAAAGTGTTCCTTGGTCAACTTTAAGAAATTCTTGGTCCCATACAGGAATATCATCTGTTCTCTTTTCCTTATTTTCATCATCCTCGGGTGGAGGGGGGTCATCTTTGTGATGAGTACACCACTGTATAACCTAGAAAAAAAATGGTAAAAATGTTTTTTTTTTTTTAAAAGCTGAATTTTTTGTAAAATCCCTTTCTGAGTCCTCCGACAGTCGCTGCCTCCTCTAAGTCATCACTATTGGGTATTGACTTCCGCTCCGCAGGAGTAGCTAGGCATAAGACTTAGTCAAAAGAACAAAGGCATTTGCATATACACACCCATGGGGGCTGTTCCACTGGTCAATACCCCCCCCTGCAGTGACCACTCCCAACTCAGTTTGGTAGCATAACAGTAGGTAATAACACAACCCCAAAAGAAGGGCAGGGGCGGCGACTGTCGGAGGACTCAGAAAGGAATTTTACAGGTAAGATTTTACAAAAAATTCCGTTTTCTCTTACGTCCTCCAACAGTCGCTGCCTCCTCCAAGTCATCACTATTGGGATGTCCCAAAGCAGTGTAATAATGAGGGGTCGGAGACGCAACCATAGAAAAGGCAACGCAGTACCCACATCAGAGAAAGGAACCTTACCAGCATAGTAAGGGAACCTTCTGGGCAACAGAAAAAACAAGGCTCAACAGGAGCAACAGCCCAGGAAAGCAAACACCAACAGCCAGGGACCCACAAAAAAAAAAACAAAACACAAGGGTCCTTCATGGCACTGCCGCACTGAGAACTTTGCGGACAAAGGAGGCATCAGCTGATGCCAGAACATCTACCTTGTAGAATTTGGAAAAGGTGTGCACCGACGACCAAGTCGCAGCCTTGCACACCTGGGCCACCGAGGCACGATGCCAATAGGCCCAGGACACACTCAAGATCTGGTAGAGTGCGCCTTAACAGGGAAGGGTGGAACCCGTTCCTTCAAAGCATGGAACCCGCTCCTTCAAAGCATAAGCCTGTTCAATGGTCTGTCTGATCCATTTGGCAATAGTCGCTGCAGACGCAGCCATGCCCTTCCGAGGTCCCTCAGGAAGGACAAAGAAGGAATCTGTCCTACGAAAGGATTCCGTAGACGACAGGTAAACCCTGATTGCCCTGACAACATCCAAGGAATGCAAAGCAACCTCCGTAGGATGCTTACGCTTCGTACAAAGCGAAGGCAGGACAATGTCCTCATTAAGGTGAAACTCAGAGACCACCTTAGGAAGAAAAACGGAATGTGGACGCAAGACCACCTTATCCTTGTGAATTACCAAGGAGAGCGGCAGGACAACGCCGCCAGCTCTGATACTCTGCGAGCCGAAGTGATCGCCACTAAAAAGGCAACCTTCTTTAGACAGCAGAGGCAATGATATCTCCTGGATATTTTCAAATGGAGCATGCTGCAACACGGACAGAACCAAGTTCAAGTCCCATGGAGGTAAAGGCTCCTTCCTGTGAGTAGCCAAATGTCACACACCTTGAATGAAGGTGTGAATCAAGGAATGAGACGCCACAGGGCGTTGGAAAAGAACAGCCAGTGCAGACACCTGGCCCTTTATCGTGGCCAGCGCCAGGCGCTGGTCCACCCCAGACTGGAGGAAAGCCAACACTCTCGACACCAAGAGCGAGGGGAGAACCCCCTGGACTCACAACCAGGCGAAATAAGCTTCCAGGTACGGTAATAGATTTTACCAGATGAGGTTTTCCTAGCCTTAATCAGAGTAGGAATGACCTCAGGGGAGAGATCCCTGTCCCTCAAGACCTGGGTCTCAACAGCCAGGCCGTTAAAGCCGGAGACTGTAAAGCAGGATGGAAGATCGGTCCCTGAGACAGTAGATCTTCTCGCATTGGCAGGCGCCACTGCCAGGTGAACCACGTCGGCGTACCAGGACCGGCGCCACCAGAATCACCAGGTGCAGTTCCAAGGCTAACCTGCGGAGGAACCTGGATAACAACTGAATCGGAGGAAAGGCATTCATCAGACGATACTGATGCCAAGGGGCCACCAACGCATCCGAGGTGTCCGCCAGAGGATCGTGCGTTCTTGCCACAAACCTTTCCACCTTTTGGTTTAGCCGAGATGCTAACAGATCCACGTCCGGGAATCCCCACTTCGCACACAGCATTTGGAAGACCTCCGGGTGCAGGGACCATTCCCCCTGGTCCAGGGTCTGGCAGCTCAGATAGTCGGCCTGCCAATTCTCCACACCCGGAATGTGAACTGCTGAAATTGCCGGAATTGTCTCGGCACAAGACAGAATGTCTGTTCACCTCCCGAGCCGCCCGGGCACTCCTGGTGCCCCCTTGGTGGTTGATGCAAGCCACCGCGGTAGCATTGTCCGCCTGTACCCGAACAGGACAGCCCCAAAGTCGGTCCGACCACTGGAAGAGACAGAGCTTGATCGCCCGCAATTCCAGCACATTGATCGGAAGGGAGGATTCCTCCTCCGACCAAGTGCCCTGGGCAGACAGGTTGCCCAAGACTCCACCCCAGCCCGACAGGCTGGCATCCGTGGTAATCACTGTCCACAGTAACGGACGGAAGGACTTGCCTTCAGACACCACAGAAGATCCATTCTGGTCCGGTGACTCAATGAGACACTCAGATCCAGGGACTGAGGTAGTCTGTCCCACCTGGCCAGGATCTCCGCTTGGAGAGACCGTGTGTGAAACTGAGCAAAGGGTATCGCCTCGAAGGCCGAAACCATCAACCCCAGGCCCCACATACAGGTTCTGAGTGATGAGGACGGATTGTGCCTGAGGGACCTGATCTCGTCCTGCAAGGTCCGGAACTTGTCCTCCAGCAAGAACACCTTTGCCTGAACAGAATCCAGGATCATTCCCAGATAGGGAAGACGAACCGATGGAGACGTCGTCGACTTCTGTACGTTGATGGTCCATTCGAACTCCTGGAGCGTCTGTACCGTGGTGGACAGATCGCGCAGGAAGTCCTGGCTGACACTCGACCTTAGTAGGAGATCATCCAGATACCCCAAGACCACAATGCCCCGAGCCCTTAGCAGGCCCAGAACCGGTGCCAGCACTTTATGGTAAAGACCCTTGAAGCCGAAGCGAGACCGAAAGGTAACGCCACAAACTGATAGTGGTCCTCCGCTATTGCAAACCGAAGGTACCTCTGGTGACCCTCGAAAATGTGTAGGTACGCATCCTTCAGTGCTAAAAAGGCCAGGAATTCCCCCGGACTCAGGGGAGGCCACCGAACGAAGAGATTCCATACGGAACTTTCAAACGCGCACTAAGCGGTTCAGTGCTTTCAGGTCCAGAATAGGATGCAATTTGCCCTCCTTTCTGGGCACAGTGAACAGATTGGAAGCCTGTCCCGATGAGGCACTGGGACAATCACCCCTGGGCAAGGAGGTCCTGCACCGCTTGATGCAGGTCCTGCAGACGCCCTGGAGGCAAATGAAGATTTGAGGGAAAAAAAAATCTGTCCGCCGGCCAGGAAAGGAATTCGATCTTGTACCCTGATCGAATGATTTCCTGAACCCACCTGTCTGAAATTCGGAGCAGCCAAGGTTGGAGGAAACCGCGCAAACGTCCCCCACCCCTGAAACGGGTGAGGGCGCCCCTTCAGGCAGAGGCGGGTTGACCCACCGAGCCAGCATTGCCGGACTTCTTGCCAGCCCAGGGCTTCTTCTGGCTACCTTGGCCCTTGAATTGGTTTTGAAAGGCACGAAAGGACCCCTGAGTGGATCGAGAAGTAGAACCCCGCTTGCCACGAAAGGACTTGTTCTTCGGGTTCTGGGGCAGCAAGGTGCTCTTGCCCCCCGTGACGCCTTTTACCAAGGTATCCAAAGCCTCGCCAAAAAGGCGAGAACCAGCATAGGGAAAATCAGCAACTGTTTTCCGAGATGACAGATCAGTCGGCGGTTAAGCACCGCAACACTAGAGAGACGCGCTACCAAAGGGGCCTCATTTAAGGCCGCATCACACAAATACATGACTCCTTGGTGAATTTGATCCACCATAGCCAGCCTGGCAGGTGGAACAGAATCAGACACGAGGTTGCTCCTAAGCACCTTAGTCCAATCAGCCACCGCCTGAGCCACCAAAACGGACGCGAAAACAGGTTTGAGCAAAGAACCCGCCACCGTGTAGAAATGGCGGGCTAGAGACTCCAACCGTGTGTTCGTGGGATCCCGAAAAACCGGGGTCTCCTCAGTAGGAATCAAGGTAGCCTTGTTTAACACGGCCACAGTGTGAACCATCTGTGGAGGCACACACCATTGCGATTCTGTAGCCGGTGCAAAAGGATAAAGCAGTTTAAACCGACTAGGTACCAGGAATGGCCGTTTCAAAGTGCGCCATAGTTCATTAACAGTGTAATGAAACTCAGCGGGGCAGGGAAAAACCTGCGCCGACTTGCGGGTCCTGTGTCCCAAATGAGGACAATTCCCGGAGGATTGGGCTCATCCTCCAAATGTAGGGTTTCCTTAACAGAAACAATCAATTCATCCATGGTCGCGCGTTCTTCAGGCGACCCCGGGGGAGAATCATCAACCCCCTCCACCTCCCCCTCAGACCCCAGCGGATCCAAGAATGAGTGAGACCCTGAAAAGCCGCAGCAGCCATATCACCATTTGAATCAAGAGGAGAGAGATAATCTGGGCCTCTTTCTAGCAGTACATTCAGCCATCAGCACCTCCATTTTGGACACTAAGGACGCCACTACAGCGGCCAAATCAGGCATAACAGGGGCCGCAGCAGGACTGGGGTCCCCCACCAGGGCTGGAAGGAATTTGTTGTCCTGAGAATCCATTGCCCATGGTGAAAAATAGTGCAATAAAAAAGGGAAACTGTCCCTTTAACTCCGCTGCGGAGTGCACAGCCCACCGCTATGTGAACAGTGACAAAAGACCCCCAATAGGAGAAGAAAACTGAGCCAGAAATGACAAAACCGAAGGTTATGGAAGAGACAGTCTGCAGAGCCCACAGAGTGTTACCACCTAGGTCGCTGCTTCAGAGGAAAAGGAAGTGAGGTCATAAGAGGCTGAACTATAAGCTGCAAAGGACTCAGGGAAAATGGCTGCCCATAGAACTGAATGGGAGACTTCGGGAAAATGGCCACCGAACATGTGCAGAACGATCGTTCTGCCACACGCAAGATGGCGCCAAAACAGCATGTAATACAGCCCACAGTGAAGCCAACATGCTTGCCCAAAGTAAAGATGGTGGACCGCGCGGTTTTTCCCCCGCTGCGGCCACCACACACATCGTCTGCACCCCCAGTGAAGTGACACAGGGAAGGGGGCTCCCACAAACACAGCACCATAGCGCAGCGTATGTACAAAAAGACCCCACAGGGATCACAAACAGGGAGGCCCACACCGGCACAGACATGGGGGACACACAGCAACACAGAATTGCCGCCCACACAGAAGTACTTACCTGTACCAGATGGCGTGGGGAGCCTCTCAGAATGGAGAGCCTCTGTCCTCATCTGACAGGGAATGCCGTTAGCCAGGGACAATACACTGCAGCACCGCAGATGTGTCCAGTGAGGTAGCCACCTCACGGCTGCATCCCTGCTGCGAGCAGGGATGGGTCGTTCATAATGCCAGGACGAACTACGGCTGAACGCTCGATGGCGGGCTGGGGTTCCCTCTGCCCTGGCAAACCAGGGCGGTCAGTCCGATTCCCAGCTCCGCATGAATCCATCTTCATCCGAAGAATCGACTAAAACTAAAGCTGACAAAATAAACAGCTAGTAAATCAAAGAAAAAAAACTGACATTTTCAAAGAAAATCAAATAAAAAAGAAGGATTAGAAAGGCTGAGACTGTAGCCCCAGCACAGGGAAGCCCAACTACTCCTGACGCTAGGCAGAAAGAAACTGAGTTGGGAGTGGTCACTGCAGGGGGGTATTGACCAGTGGGACAGCCCCCATGAGTGTGTATATGGAAATGCCTTTGTTCTTTTGACTAAGTCTTATACCTAGCTACTCCTGCGGAGCGGAAGTCAATACCCAATAGTGATGACTTAGAGGAGGCGGCGACTGTCGGAGGACGTAAGAGAACATAGAATTTGTGTAAGAACTTACCGTAAAATTATTTTCTCTGAGTCCTGAGAGTCGCCGCCCAATGGTATTAGCCTTCACTAATGGGTAATGGCGCACTCTGCAGGAGCAGGCTAGGCAGATAATTGATCAGGTTAATACAAAAAAAACTTTGTACCTCAGCACGCCACTAGTGGGCCATCCCTCAGCCATTATTCAGAACCCAATCTGATATTACCTCAGTTTGTAGCAAGCAGTACCGGAAGGCAACAACCCCCACATCCAAAAACCAGAGGGGTGGGGGCGGCGACTGTCAGAGGACTCAAAAGAATTGTACGGTAAGTTCTTACAAAAATTCTATTTTCTCTTACGTCCTCTTGACAGACGCCGCCCGATGGTATTAGCCTTCACTAATGGGACATCCCAAAGCAGTGCAGGTATGGAGGTGTGGGAAAGCAACGCAACCAATTTAGAAGGTAACGCAAATAACCGGGCTAGTAACAACCTGAGCCCACAGGAAAAAAAAACTGGAGCCCACAGGAAAAAAAAACTGGAACAAACACCCCGTAAGGAGGGACAGAAAAATAATGTCCCCTTAAACAACTGCCGCACACAAAACTTTGCAGCCAAAAGAAACATCCGAAGATGCCAAAACGTCTAATTTGTAAAACTTAGTGAAAGTGTGCACGGACGACCAGGTCGCCGCCTTGCACAACTGAGCCACAGACGCCTGATGGCGAAAAGCCCAAGAGGCACTAACGGCTGAAGTAAAATGAGCCTGGAAAAGGAGGAACCTGACCCTTGATGGGTCAGGCCTGAACAATCGTCTGTCTGATCCACTTAGAAATGGTTGCCGCGGAGGCGGCCGATACCTTCCGAGGTCCCTCAGGAAGAACAAAATCGAGAATCAGACTGCCGAATAGACTCCGTGGTGGACAGGTAGACCTTGACCGCCCTGACCACATCCAGAGAATGCAAGGCAAACTCCTTAGGATGCTTGGGTCATGCACACAGTGAAGGCAACACGATATCCTCATTGAGGTGGAATGAAGAAACCACCTTGGGAAAAAAAGATTGACTCGGTCGCAGAACCACCTTATCTCTATGAAGTACCAGATAAGGAGAACGGCAGGACAAGGCCGCCAATTCATACACTCTGCGAGCCGACGTGATTGCCACGAGAAAGGCAACTTTCTGTGACAACACAGACCGAGGAATCTCTCTGATATCCTCGAAAGGAGGTTTTTGTAACACTGACAAAACCAGATTCAGATCCCAGGGAGGCAAAGGAGCCCTCCTCAGGGGAGCCAAATGCCGCACCCCTTGAATGAAGGTGCGGACCAAAGAATGCCACCCCAACGGTCGCTGAAAAAAGATGGCCAAGGCCGACAACCGACCCTTGACCGTAGTCAGCGCCAGACGCTGATCAACGCCCTGCTGCAGGAAGGCCCAGACCTTCGCAACCGAGAAAGAACGAGGATGAAAACCATTCGTTTCGCACCAAGCAATATACGCTTTCCAAGTGCAGTGATAACTCTTCCTTGAAGTGGCTTTGCGAGCCTTTAACCACTTGCCGACCGCCGCACGACTATTTACTGCGGCAGTCAGCCCCCTACAGGCAAACCGACGTAGGGCTACGTCGCTCATTCCCGCCGCTCTGGGGCGCGCTCCCGACACCGCTGATGGCTTGATTGGGTTCAGAACCGATCAGTCATCAGGTCCAGACCAATGATTTTTGGTCTGGACCCATTGATCGGTCCTGCCCAATCAGATTCTATGCTGAGCCTGTGTAATGTAAACACAGGCTCAGAAAAGACCTGCTCTCCCCTCCCATGATCCTTTTTGGATTCATCGAGAGGAGAGAGCACCAAACACACACACACACACACACACACACTTGGATACGCACATTTAACCCCCGATCTCCCCCTACCAGTTAACCCCTGCACCCCCTGTCAACACACACTGTATACTGTATATAGCATTTTCCTATATACCTAGATAAGTGTGATTTGTGACCAGGTGTAGCGCTTGCGGCCATTCCTTTTACATTTAAAATACCCGCCACACCGCCCCAATAAAGATTTAACCCCCTGATCCCCCCGTCACATTGCACACTAACAAACAAGTAATATACTGTTTTACTGTATTTTCTATTTTTCTATTAGTGCGATTGTAACTTGAGTTAGCGCTAGCGACTTAGTTTCTGTTCCAAGGAGGTTTAGGGTCCCCGCCACCCACCCCCAAAAAAGATTTAACCCCCTGATCACCCCTACACCCCCTGTCACAACACACCCTGTATACAGTATATAGAATTTTCCTATATACCCGTACAAGTGTGACTTGTGACCAGGTTTAGCGCTTGCGGTCATTTCTTTTATCCTTAGGATTGGCAACCCACTGATTCTACAGCGCCAGTACTTCCCCCATACACTGCCCAACCTGAAATACACGTGGAGACAGCTGGTTTTACGCCCCTAAACTTTTTTTGAGCTGTTCTTCACGGAAGATCTTTTCAGATCTATTGTGGATCAAATTTATATGCACAATTCATCGCCACCAACCCAAATTCGCCCCTTGCCAGACAATTCGCCTAGAAACCTATAACGGTTCCCGATTTTAAAATCTTTCTGGGCCTTTCCCTCAACATGGGCATAACCAAAAAGAGTGAATTGCGGCTATATTGGTCCACTAGCCCACTTCACCATATGCACGTGTACTCTGCCTCCATGTCCAGGGCGAGATACGAGCAAATTCAGCGATTTATGCATTTCAGCGACAATTAAATTGGTCGTCCTCTGGGAGACCCTGAATATGATCGGCTCCACAAAATTCGGCCCCTCATAGGCCACTTCAATCAGGAGTTTGCAGCCTTGTTGTTGCCCAAACAAGTTGTCTGCGTTGACGAGTCCCTGATTACATTTACTGGCCGCCTTGCTATGAAACAGTACCTCCCCAGCAAGAGTGCCAAATACGGGATCAAGCTGTACAAGCTCTGTGACAGGGCCACAGGCCAGTTAGTTTCCGGGTCTATGAGGGAAAAGATAGCACTGTGGAGCGCGCCCCCCCCCCCCCCCCCAACTGCCCAGACTACATAGGGAGCAGCGGCAAGATAGTTTGGGACTTGGTGTCACCCTTATCCGGAAAGGGGTACCATTTGTACGTGGACAACTTCTACACAAGCGTGCCACTATTTAGTCACCTTCTCGATTTACAAATTGGCGCATGTGGCACCGTGTGACCTAATAGTCGGGGCTTCCCCCAACGGCTTGTAAATTCCCGTCTTAGTTGGGGGCGAGAGCCTGCTTGAAAAAGGACAAATTGCTTGCAATGAAGTGGAGGGATACACGGGATGTTTTTGTTCGGTCCTCCATTCACCCAGACACGACAGTCCAAATTTCTACGGCAACTGGCGTTATGGAGAAACCCCCCTCTGTCCACGAATATAACCTTAATATGGAAGGGGTGGACCTTAATGACCAGCTTTTGGCGCAGTTTTTAGTTGCCCGTAAAGCCAGACGCTGGTACAAAAAAAGTGTCTGTTTATTCCAATTGGCTATGCCTTTATCCTATACAGGACGAACTGGATCCTTCCGAGAATTCCAGGAAGCGATCATTTAAGCCTACCTGTACCCAGGAGGTATGCCTGCCCAACTGCCCCTTTCAGATACAATGAGCCGGCTGCATGAGAGGCATTTTCCGAATGTCCTGCCGCGTACCCCTATTTAAACTCACCCCCCAAAGAAGAGGTCATGTCTGTAGCAGGCGCGGATTTAGGCGCGACACCCATTATTGTCCCACCTGTCCTGACCAACCTGGTCTCTGCATCGGGGACTGTTTCCGTCGCTACCATACACTAGTAGAGTTTTAGTGTAGGGTACACAAACACAGGGTCTCAAAAGATTTTCAATGGCTAATCGACATTTTGAGAGACCAAAGCTGGAAAAATCGCAGTTCACAGAAAAAGTGCTACCAAAAAAAAAAAAAAAATCCAAAAACAGTTGTTGTGTCAGTCATTTTTATGTTCTTCTACTCTTCCTACTGTACTTTGTTTTTCATTCTTTTGTTAACCTCTTGCAGGTACCCGTCGGCTGCCACATTGATTTTATATATTCTGACACAAACAGCGTTTGCGCACAGCATATACGGATACCTCTGATGGCAGCAGCTGTGGTAGGCCGATTTCACCGCTGCAGTTAAAATACCATTAGGTATACATGGAATATTGTCATGTATACCCACCATTAAATCAGTGGGTTTGGCTGTTTGGGCGGTTAATGGTGTGTAATACTACACAATATTCCTGTGGTGATTTCCGTTAGGTTCTCTTTTTTGTTTCGTTCAGCCCACAGGCTGCATGGAAAAAAAAAAAATAAAAATAAAAAAATCGACACTATTTGCCAAACAAGGACCAGCAATGTACTGGTACGTGGCTGGACTTGAGTGGTTATACCAGGATGAGTACCTGTCACTACAGATTGCTATCATAGGGGATATTTAAATTCACTGTGATAACATTAAAAATGATTTAAAAAAAAAAAATCAAGCCCCTCCTGTCCCCCCGTGCAAAGGTGCACGCAAGCGTAGGTCTAGTGTCATATGTAAACTGCAATTGCAGCAAGCATGTGAGGTATCGCCACGAACGCCAGGTCGAGGGCAGTGATTCTTGCAGTAGACCTCCTCTGTAAGTCTAAAGTGGTAAGCTGTAAAGACTTTTAAAAAATGTACGTAGTTTGTTGCCGCTGCACAGGCGTGCACAATTTTTAAAGCATGTCATTTTTGGTATCTATGTACTCGGCATAAGATCATCTTTTAAATTTTACCAAACAATTTGGAATTATATAGTGTATTAAATTTAAAAAAAATTGTATTTTTTTCGCAGAAATTGCATTTGGAAAATCTGTGCACAAATACCGTGTGACAAAAAAAATTTGCAACATCACCATTTTGTTCTATAGGGCCTCGGCTTTAAAGAAATATATGTTTGGGGGTTCAAAGTAAATTTTCAAGTAAAAAAAAATATTTTTTCATGTAAACACAAAAGTCACAGAAAAGGCTTGGTTTTCAAGTGGTTAGTAGGGTGTTGTGTGGCTAAGATTGAGCATAAAATGCCGGGACAGTTCAAACACCCCCCCCCAAATGACCCCTTTTTGAAAAGAAGACACCCAAAGCTATTTGCTGAGAGGCATATTGAGTCCATGGAGTATTTTATATTTTGCCCTAAGTTTCGGGAAGGTGACAATTTTGTTTTTTACAGAAAGTTGTCACTAAATGATCTATTGCTCACGCATGCCATGGGTATATGTGAATTGACACCCCAAAATAGATTCTGCTGCTTCTACTGAGTACAGGGATACCACGTGTGAGACTTTTTGGGAGCCTAGCTGTGTACGGGACCCCGAAAACCAATCCCCATCTTCAGGTTTTCTAATGGCGTAAATTGCTTATTTTACCTCTGCACTACCTGTCACAGTTTCAGAGGCTCTGAAATTTCAAGATAGCACAACCCCCCCTCCCCCCAAACGACTCCATTTTGCAAAGTAGACACTCCAAGCTATTAGCTGAGAGGCATGGTGAGTCCATGGAATAGTTTATATTTTGCCACAGGTTTTGGGAATTTTTTTTTTTCTTTTTTACACAAAGTTGTCAGTAAATGATATAATGCTTACACATGCCATGGGTATATGTGAAATGACACCCCAAAATACATCCTGCTGCTTCTCTCGAGTACAGGGATACCCCCCCCCCCCCCCCCCCATGTGTGAGACTTTGGCAGTCTAGCAGCGTACAGGACCCAGAAATCAAATCTGCACCTTCCGGCTTTCTAAGGGCGTAAATTGTTGATCTCACTCCTTACTACCTATCACACTTTTGAAGGCCATGAAATGCCAAGATGGCCCAAACCCCCCCCCCCCCCCAAATTACCCCATTTTGCAAAGTAGACACTCCAATCTATTTGCTGAGAGGCATGGTGAGTATTTTGCAGCTCATTTATTTTGGAAAATGAATAAAAAACAGGAAAAGGCTTTTCAAATTCCAAAAATTTGTGACAAAAAGTGAGATCTGCAAAACACTCAACATGCCTCTCTGCAAATAGCTTAGGGTGTTAACCCCTTTTCGGAAACTAACTTGGGGGGGGGGGGGGGGGGATTTGTGCTGTCTTGGCATTTCATGGCCTCCGAAACTGTGATAGGTAGTCAGGAGTGAAAACAATTTACGCCCCATGGAAAGCCTGAAAGTGGGGGATTGGTTTTCGGGGTCCTGTACTCAGCTAGACTGCAAAAAAAAATCTCACATGGGGTATCCCTGTACTGAGGAGAAGCAGCAGAATGTATTTTGGGGTGTCATTCCACATATACCTATGGCATGTGTAAGCAATTTATCTTTTAGTGACAACTTTGTAAAAAATAAAAATAAAAATTAATTTTCCCAAAACTTGTGGCAAAATATGAAATATTCCATGGACTCACCATGCCTCTCAGCAAATAGCTTGGGGTGTCTACTTTCCAAAATGGGGTCATTTGGGGGGGGGGGGGGGGGTTGTGGTATCGTGACATTAGGTAGTGAGAAAATGCAATGAAAAATGTACGCCCTTTGAAATTCTGATGGTGGGGATTGGTTTCGGGGTCCCGTACACAGCTAGGCTCCCAAAAAGTCTCACATATGTGGTATCCCTGTACTCAGGAGAAGCAGCAGAATATATTTTGGGGTGTAATTACACATATACACATGGCATGTGTGAGCAATATATCATTTCAATGCCCACTTTGTGTAAAAAAAAAAAAAAAAAAAAAAAAATGTTTTTAGTCATTTTTCAAACACCTGTGACCAAAAAAAAAAAAAAATGGATTTTTGTAAGAACTTACCGTAAAATCCTTTTCTCTTAAGCTCATTGACAGACGTAGTCTTCTTGATTCTCAAGAGCTGGGTTATGTTGTCTCCGCAGGAGTAGGACTAGGCAGAATGACAAAACGTTCTGGCTCCACCCTAGGGGGCAGTCCCTGAGGGTATATCCTCCCTCTCTCTGCTACAGGGAATCAGTTCTGTTTAAAGCAGTACAGAGAAATTAACCCAACCCAACTCAATGATAGAGGGGCGGGTACTACGTCTGTCAATGAGCTTAAGAGAAAAGGATTTTACGGTAAGTTCTTACAAAAATCCATTTTTCTCTATCGCTCATTGACAGACGTAGTCTTCTTGATTCTCAAGAGCTGGGACATCCAGAAGCAGTGCCACAAATGAGGGGTGGGATTGACAAAATCAAATCCAATCTAGAAGGCCCAACCGGTGCCAAACTAGAAGTTTTAAAGGCTCATTATAAACAAAGAATGAGACTAAAGAAAAATTTTCCAACGGAAAAAAAACCCTCGAGGTAGACCACTGGTCTCCTCAAATTGCGGCCTGCAAAACCTTGCGGCCAAACGAGGCATCAGACGATGCCATTACATCAACTTTATAATGTTTAGAGAAGGTATGCACCGACGACCAGGTAGCCGCCTTGCACACCTGGAGCACTGACGCCTGATGGCGAAAGGCCCATGACGCACTAAGTGCCCGAGTGGAGTGCGCCTTAACAGGGAACGGGGGCTCCCGACCCTTAATAGAATAAGCCTGCACTACCGTCTGTCTGATCCATCTGGAAATGGTCGCGGCAGATGCAGGCAACCCCTTTTTGGGTCCATCTGGGATCACAAAAAGTGAATCCGTCTTGCGAAACGAGTCTGTCGTTTTCAAGTATACCCTGATCGCCCGGACCACATCCAAGGAGTGCAAAGCAAATTCCCGAGGATGACTGGGCTTAGGACACAGGGAAGGTAATACAATTTCTTCATTCAGATGAAATTCTGAAACTACTTTTGGTAGGAAGGATGGATTCGGACGAAGAACCACCTTATCTCTATGAACCACCAGATATGGTGAACGACAAGATAATGCGGCCAGTTCTGACACCCTGCGTGCAGAAGTAATAGCCACCAAGAAGGCCACCTTCTGGGACAACGTGGGTAGAGGAATCTCCCTAATATCTTCAAAGGGAGGTTTCTGAAGAACCGACAACACTAAATTAAGATCCCAGGGGGGTAACGGCGCGTGCACTGGCGGAGCCAGATGTCGCACCCCCTGGATGAAATTCCGCACCAAGGAATGAGTAGCCAAAGGCTTCTGAAAGAAGATGGCTAATGCTGAGACCTGACCCTTGATAGTACTCAAGGCCAGTTTCTGCTCAACCCCTTGTTGCAGAAAAGCCAATATTCGACTAATCGAATAAGACCGAGGACGGAACCCCAAAGGTTCACACCATGCAATGTAGGACTTCCATGTGCGATGATAAATCTTTCTGGAAGTCGCTTTCCTTGCTTCAACTAGAGTAGGAATAACTGAAGCTGACAAACCTTTGTCCTTCAGCACCTGGGTCTCAATAGCCAGGCCGTTAAAGCCAGCGATCGTAAAGCAGGATGGAAGATCGGTCCCTGAGACAGTAGATCCTCTCTGAGAGCAAGTCTCCACGGGACGTCCGCCACCAGTCTGACCATGTCGGCGTACCAAGCTCGACGAGGCCAGTCCGGAGCTACCAGGATTACTGGGATTCCTTCCTCCTCTACCCTGCGAAGAAGTCTTGGCAGTAACGCGAGAGGAGGGAAGGCATATATTAGCTGGTATTGCCCCCACGGGGCGATCAGTGCGTCTGCGGTTTCTGCTAGAGGATCGCGGGAGCGAGCCACGAATCTCTGAACTTTCCTGTTGAATCGTGATGCCAACAGATCCACATCCGGGGTGCCCCACCGTAGGCTCAACTGGTGGAAAACGTCTGGATGGAGGGACCATTCCCCCTGATCCAGGGTCTGACGGCTGAGATAATCTGCCTGCCAATTCTCCACCCCCGGAATGAACACCGCAGAGATTGCTGGAACAAATCGTTCCGCCCAGCGAAGAATGCAAGCCACTTCTTTGGCCGCTCGGACACTCTTGGTGCCCCCCTGGTGATTGACATAAGCCACGGCCGTGGCATTGTCCGACTGGATCCGAACCGGGCTGCCCTGGAGCTGCTCGGTCCAGTGAATCAGACAAAGTCTGATCGCTCTCAGTTCCAATACATTTATCGGTAATCTGGATTCTTCCGGGGACCAAAGTCCCTGGGCAGATAATTGACCGAGAATTCCTCCCCATCCGGATAGACTGGCATCCGTGGTCACTATCGTCCAATATATTGGCAGAAATGACTTTCCCTGGCTGAGCATTGGAGACCGAAGCCACCAAACCAGAGACTCTCTGGTCTGTTTGCTCAATCGTATCTGATTGTCCAGGGATTCCGGATTCCGATTCCATCTGAGAAGAATCTCTTGCTGAAGAATTCGGGTATGGGACTGGGCAAATGGGACTGCTTCGAAGGAAGCCACCATCAACCCCAGAACCCTCATGCAAGTCCGAAGGGAAGAACAGCTGTTGGATAGTAACAACTGGACTGCTGATTGAATCTTTCGAAGTTTCCCTACCGGAAGGAAAACTCTCGTCCTGACTGTGTCTAAAATTAGACCCAGATATTCGAGCCTCTGGGTGGGAACCAGAAATGACTTTTGCTGGTTCACCAGCCACCCGAATTCCTGTAAAGAAATCATAGTAATTTCTATGTTTTGTAGCAAGGTCTGAGGAGATTCTGCATGAAGCAGAAGATCGTCTAGGTAACCTAGAATGGATATACCTCTTTGGCGCAGAAGTGCCAACATAGGGGCCAACACCCTTGTGAAGACCCGCGGAGCCGTGGCGAGACCGAAAGGTAACGCCACAAACTGATAGTGGTTCTCCTCTACAGAAAAGCGTAGAAAACGCTGATGTCCTGCGAAAATGGGAATGTGAAGCTAGGCGTCCTTGATGTCTATGGACGCTAGGACATCCCCTGGATGCAGGAAGGCTGCTACCGTGCGAATGGACTCCATTCTGAATCTTCTTATGTTGACGAAAGAATTGAGCGCTCTTAAGTCCAGAATTGGACGCACTTTGCCCTCTTTCCTGGGCATTGTAAACAGGTTTGAATAAAACCCTTGAAACCGTTCTGTCCAAGGAACGTGGACTACCACTCCTTGTTGTAGTAGATCTGTGACTGCTCTCCGCAGATCTTCTAGACGATCCGGAGATAGTCGGATATTGGAAGGGAAGAATCGCGCCGGTGGGAGAGATCGAAACTCGATCTAGTACCCTGACTTTATGACTTCGCAAACCCATTTGTCCGGGATTCTGGAAAGCCATGGATCCGGGAACCGGCGAAGACGTCCCCCCACCCCAGTTATGGGTGGGGGCGCACCTTCAGGCTTTGGATGGTTTATCTTCAGGTCTGGAGGGGGCGGGCTTTTGCTTGCCCGACCAACGACCCCTGACGCCTCCTGTAGGAACCTTGGAGGACTTAGTTTTTTCACCCGCTGGACGAAAAAACCTCTTGTGAGCAGAAAAAGAAGGCCCTCGTCTTTGACGAGTTCCTCTACCTTTAAAATTTTGCGGTAAAAAGGTGCTTTTTCCACCGGTGAGATCCTTAATGATCTCATCTAAGTTGGCTCCAAATAGACGTTCTCCTGAAAAGGGGATATTAGCCAATGCTTTTTTGGAACCTTGGTCGGCTATCCAACCTTTTAGCCACAGTGTACGCCTGAGAACCACTGCTGAGACTGATGCTCGCGCCATTAAAGGAGTGGCGTCTAACGCCGCATCACATACAAAACTGTAACCCCTGTATCATTTGTTCCAACAAATCTGATACCGCCTGAGGGACTTCCCGGCGTAACCACTTGGTCCATTCAGTTACAGCCTGCGAAACCAGACCAATAGCAATTATTGGCCTGAAAGCTGATCCAATCAAGGAAAACATGGTGCGAGACATAGCTTCTATCTTGCGATCCACTGGATCTTTAACCACTTTACTACCAGTCACGTAACCTCTACGTCGGCTGACTTTGAGTGGTTATACCGGGATGATGCCTCTAGCTAGAGGCATCATCCCGGTACCGTTGTTTGAAGCCGACGGTCGGCTTTCCGTCGGTAACGATCGATGCGGCTCGGGAGCCGCTCGATCGTTACCCGGGGGGGGCGGGAGGGGACGTCCCCCCCCCCTCCCGCCGCCTTCCGCGGCTTTGCTCGGGGCTACCGTCCCACCGGGAGCCCCGAGCACCCAGCCGGCACGTCCGCCGGCTGGATGGAGTCCCGATGAATGCCGGAAACGGCATCGATCGGGTCTCCGATGACGTAACCCGGAGGCGGCGTCCATGACGTCACTTCCGGGTTACTGTGCTGCAAAAGGCGGCAGATTTGAAAAACGGCTGTATGCAAAAATGCCGTTTTCGGCGTTTTGCATACAGGGAAGTGTAGTGGAGGGGTCTAGGGTCTTTTAGACCCTCGATCCCTCCATAAAGTGTACCTGTCACGACATATTGGTGTCACCAGGGATGTTTACATTGCTTGTGACAGCAATAAAAGTGATCAGATTTTTTTTTTTTTTTTAAAAACCTGTAATAAAGTTTAAAAAAAAAAAAGAAAAAATAAATAGGAAAAAAAAAAAAAAAAAATTTAGCCGTCCCCGTCACCGTTAGCTCGCGCACAAAAAAAAACGTATACGCAAGTCGAGCCGCAAATGAAATCGCTGTTCAAACCACACATGTGAGGTATCGCCGCGATCGCCAGAGCGTGGGCAATAATTTAAAAAAAAGAGCTACACACTAACTCTAAACTGGTAACCGTTAAATAAATTTAAAGCGTCGCAGATTGAGATCTCTATTGACCGTAGTTTGTCGCCATCCCACGGGGGGGCGCAATTTTAAACCGTAACATGTTTGGTATCTATTTACTCGGCGTGACATCATCTTTCACAATATACAAAAAAAATGGGCTAACTTTACTGTTTAGTATTTTTTAAATGCAGTGAAATGTGATTTTTCAAATTTTTTCCAAAAAAATGGCGTTTTAAAGACCGCTGCGCAAATACCGCGTGACAAAAAATTTTGCAATGACCGACATTTTATTCTCCAGAGTCTTTGCTAAAAAAATATATATAATGTTTGGGGGTTCTAAGTAGTTTTCTAGGAAAAAATACTGGTTTTAACTTGTGAACAAAAAGTGTCCGAAATAGGGCTGGGGCTAAAGTGGTTAAAAGACGGAGCGTCTTCTAAAGGAATAACCGTGGCTTTATTCAATCTAGCAATTGGTGAATCCACCACAGGTGGTTCTGTCCATTTCTTAATAAGGGTTTCCTCAAACGGATAAGGCCTGTCAATGCGTTTGGAAATATTAAAAGTGCGTTTTGGCAGACGCCATTCTTCATCGATTGGATTGCCAAAACATTTGGGCAATGGAAAAACCTTTGCCACTTTGATGCGCTTTTTAGTCCCAAAAGGGATCTCAGTTTCAGCTATTTCTGATGGAATACCCTGTAACCTTAAAGTCTCTTGAACAGATACAATGAGTGCGTTTACCAACGCTTCCTCTCGGGCTATGGCAGATGCCGAAACATCCTCCTCACTGTCTGAAGAGACAGGACCCGAGACACCAATACCAGATGAAGTACCTGCAACTGCAGAAATAGGCTCAGAGTCTGAATCCGAGGTTTCAGATAATAAGGGGTTAGGCGGGGGTCGCTTTCTTGCGCCCTGTCCCTGACAAGCCACTTCCACCCGGGACACAAAAGTTTCCATAATGGCTGACAAAGATTCAATTGTCAATGGGGTGCTGGAGGATCCCGCAGACCCCTCGAGGGGATCCGGAGGAGATACATGAGTGGCAGGGTCCATGTTAATACAGGACACTTTTGCCAGCAATAAACAAAAAAAAAAATTTTTTTTTTTTTTTTTTTGTGTGTCTCCCCCTAGCGCAATAGCGCCCCTCAGAGTACCTGCTTCTCGATCCCAGAGAGAGAGAGAGGGACCCCCAAGGCTCACCAACCGATGCAGTGCAGTTTCCAACAAACTGCAGCCAGCGTCTGTCTTACACAGACTGGAAGGAGCTGTTTGCTTTTTCCCGGGCAGAAGGCGTGGCTCCGCCCCCTGTGTACGCCTTCCGGCGTTCCCAGCCCTCCACGAGGAAGCTGGGCTCACAAAACATGGCCGCCCCCATAGAAGAGACATAAGACTCCAAAAACATGGCGGCCGGCGTGACCTGAGGACATGCATGCATTCGGTCTACGGCAAAATGGCGGCGGACCGCCGATATCGTCTTCCCAGCACATCCACCTGCACTCTGCTGAGAGGTGACATATGGATCTACAGAGATACACTGCACATAAGGTAGGATTATACCTCCTATGTTTGCTGTAATGTTACAGTCTGCTGGGTAGAGTGTTAGCTCTTGAACCAAGTCCACTTCCCACAAACACATGCTGTATTACAAGGGGGACTTGTAAGTGTCAGATATATACTGACCATATATGGAGGGGCCCATAATATATACTGCCTCATAAATGAGGAAAAAAGGGAACGTTTTACTCACCATACCGACCGACAGGCACCCTCTCTTCATAATACCCTCTCCACCGAGGTGGGGGTTTGTGGACGCCTCGACTCTCTGGTCCTGGCGTCCAAGCGAGCTTTTAACTCGCAAAGTCAGTCCCTTTACTGGGACTCCGTCGCGGCCGACTCAGCGCACTGGTCTGCACGCGCTTTTAGGCAGAAACCGGGGTGACCACTGGATCTCACATCCAACCCGTCGCCCGGCCCCGCATACTTACTTGAATATGTCGCGGCCGACCAAGCGCAATGCCTGGTCTGCACGCGCTCGTAGGCCGGCTGGGGTGACCACAAGTGTCGCCCAGTCCGGCATTTTTGCTTGAAGATCTCACAGGAAAAAACACTGGAGAAAACTACCTAAAAAATGTCTTTTTCTTAAAGAAAAAAAGTCTTGCCAGGACCAAAAGATCCCAGCAAGGAGCTTAGGTCCTTACTCCTGACTAGACAGAAAAAACCTGATTCCCTGTAGCAGAGAGAGGGAGGATATACCCTCAGGGACTGCCCCCTAGGGTGGAGCCAGAACGTTTTGTCATTCTGCCTAGTCCTACTCCTGCGGAGACAACATAACCCAGCTCTTGAGAATCAAGAAGACTACGTCTGTCAATGAGCGATAGAGAAAGAAATATTCAATGAGCTCAACATGCCTCTCAGGACATTCCTTAGGATGTCTACTTTGCAAAAAGTGGCAATTTGGGGGGGGGGGGGGGGGGGGTTTGTACTGCCCTGCCATTTTAGCACTTCATGAAATGAGATAGGCAGTCAGAAATTAAAGCTGCGTAAATTCCAGTATTTACACCATAGTTTGTAGAAGCTATAACTTTTGTGCAAACCAATAAAAATACGCTCATTGAGATTTTTTTTTGTCAAAGACATGTAGCTAAATACATTTTGGCCAAAAAATATGACAAATTGAGTATATTGGATATTTTTTAAAAGACAAAGTTGAAAATGTAATTTTTTTCCTCAAACTTTTCGCATTTTTTTATTAATATAGCAAAAAATAAAAAGCGCAGAGGTGATCAAATACCACCCAAAGAAAGCTCTGTTTGTGGGGAAAAAAAAAAAAAAAAAAAAAAGACGTAAATTTTGTTTGGGTACAGCATTGCATGGCCGCGCAATTGTCAGTTAAAGTCACGCAGTGCCAACTTGAAAAAAGGACCTGGCTTTCAACAGTCATGCCGTTAAAGCCGGAGACTGTAAAGCAGGATGGAAGATCGGTCCCTGAGACAGAAGATAGTCTCGCAGCGGAAGCCACCAGGGAGGTGAGACGACCATCTGAACGATGTCCGGGTACCAGGACCGTGGAGGCCACTAGAATGACTGACATCCATTCCGACGCCACCCTGCGAAGGAACCTGCACAGCAGTTAAAATCGGAGGAAAGGCATAAATCAGCCGGTAGCGGTGCCAAAGCACCAGCAACGCATCCGCCAGATCTACGCCCGGGGTCCCCCACCGGGCGCACAGAAGGCGAAATACCTCCGGATTCAGGGACCATTCCCCCTGGTCCAAGGTCTGGCGACTCAGATAGTCCGCCTGCCAGTTTTCCACACCCGGAATGTGAACAGCAGATATCGCTGGTACATGCGATTCGGCCCAAGACAGGATTTCGGCCACTTCCATAGCCGCCCGGGCACTCCTCGTGCCCCTTTGGTGATGTAAGCCACGGCCGTGGCATTGTACGTCTGCACCCGGACCGGACACCCCTGAAGTTGAGATGACCACCGGAATAGACAAAGCTTTATAGCCCAGAGCTCCAGGACATTGATCGGTAGCGCGGTCTCCCTCGCCAACCAGGTCCCCTGGGCACAGAGCGTGCCCAGACGTCCTCCGCAGCCCGATAGGCTGGCATCTGTGGTGAGAATCATCCACAAGAGGCCGGAAAGACTGGCCCTGCATCATAGAGGACTACTGGAGCCACCACAAGAGATCCGACCTCACCAGGCAACTCAAGGAAATTCTCCTTTCCAAGGACTGAGGTGTTCTGTCCCACCTGTCCAGGATTTCTGCTTGCAGAATCCTGGTATGAAATTGAGCAAATGGAACTGCTTCAAAGGCCGAGACCATCAAGCCCAGAACCCGCATGCAGGTCCACAAAGAGGAAAGATAGTTGAGCCTGAGGGCCCTGATCTCTTCCTGTAAAGTCCTGAGTTTGTCCTCCGGAAGGAAGACTCGAGATTGAGCAGAATCCAGGACCATCACCAGGTACTGAAGATGAGTTGAGGGAATCATTGCCGACTTCTGAATTGATGGTCCACCCGAATTCCTGGAGTGTCCGAACTGTCACGACCAGATCGCTCGTCAGGGTCACACATGAGTTTGACCTTAACAAGAGGTAGTCCAGGTAACCCGAGGACCGCAATGCCCCAACAACGCAGTAAAGCTAGAACCAGAGCCAACACCGTGAAGACCCTGGGAGCCGAAGCGAGGTCAAAAGGCAATGCCACGAACTGATAGTGCTCCCCAGCCACCGTGAAACGGAGATATCTCTGATGACCCTTGAAAATAGGGATGTGCAGATACGCATCTTTCATGTCTATTGAAGCCAGGAAGTCCCCGGGTCTCAAGGATGGTACCACCGACCGGATGGATTCCATCCTGAACTTCTGCACCCGCACAGCGGTTCAGAGATCTCAAGTCCAGAATAGGACGCACCTTGCCCTCTTTCCTGGGCACTGTGAACAGGTTGAAGTAAAAACCGCGAAACCGTTCCCGTGAAGGAACGGGTACAATGACTCCTTGGGCAAGCAGATCGTGCACTGCCCCCATGAGATCTATTAGACGATCGGGGGACAGCTGGAGATTGGATGGGAAGAACCTGTCTGCGGGGCAAGATCGAAATTCGATCTTGTACCCTGAACGAATCAGTTCGTGAACCCACCTGTCCTGAATGGCAGACAACCAGGGTTCCTGAAAACAACGCAGACGTCCCCCCACCCCGACAACGGGTGAGGGCGTCCCTTCAGGAAGAGGTGGACTGGGCCACCGAGCCAGACTGTCTGGCTTTTGGCTTACCCGCCCAAGGTTTCTTCTGGCCACCAGGAGGTTGGAAGGGTTTGCCCTTCTCCTGCATCCCGAAAGGAAGTACGTTGAGTCTTGAAGGAGGGTCCTGGCCGTGCGGGGGGGGGGGGGGGGGCTTACCCTTAGTGACCTGGGGCAACAGTACTCTTACCTCCTGTGAACCCCTTAATTAACTCATCCAGAGTTTCCCCAAAAAGACGACCCCCCGCATAGGGAATCTCAGACACCGTCTTTTTGGACGCGTGGTCAGCCGACCAGCTCTTCAACCGGGTAATGCGGCGGATCGGGATCCCCACCGCTGACAACCGGGCGACCAAAGGAGCCCCTTGCCCCATACCGTGAGCGCCTGAGAGGCCATCACCGAGGCAAAAACAGGTTTCAATAGGAAACCTACCGCCATATAAATGTGACGGGAGAGTCTCCACCCGCCTATCCGCCGGATCCTGGAAAACCGGGGAATCCTCTACTGGCATCAAGGTGGACTTATTCAGCCGAGACACAGTGTGATCCACTTTTGGGGACACCGTCCAACGTTTTTCAACCGCCTCCGGCCAACGCTTTTCTACCGCCTCCGCAATAGGATAGCGGACGGAAAAACGCTTGGGCACCACCAACATGTGTTTAATTCGCCGCCACTGGTCATTCACAATCTCGTGAAATTCCCCAGGGCAGGTATAAGCTTGATCAGACTTCTGGGGTCTGTCGAACCAGAAAGCAGACCGCTTACGTAACTGAGATGGCTCATCGTCAAGAACTTCTTTAATGGTGCTAATGAGAGCATCCATCGTAGCATGTTCCCACACTACCGAGGGGGGAAGATTCCTCCTCCTCCTCAGAAGTGGGGGACCAGGACCGCTCAGGGCGGGGGCCATTGTCCGTGGCAATCAATTCTGGCTCAGAGTCCGAGGACTGGGAGGGCACAGGCCATTTTTTGGAGGAGCGTTCCGACATCAGCAGATTCACCTGGGACGCCAAAGTCGCAAGTGCAGCAGATATGGAGGAGGATTCAAGTGTACCCGAAGCCCCCACCAGGTCTGCGGGGAATTTGTTATCCTGGGAGACCATTTTGCCTTAAAATTAAAAGGGACGCTGGCCCTTTAAAATTGGCGGTTCCACGGAGCCCCCCTCCCCCCGCAATCTGCACTAACAGAAAGAGTCCCTTGTGAAAACACACTAGCCACAAGCAAAATTTTATTTGGTTGAAAAATGGCAGAGGAATAAGCCTAAATCCCCCCAGCCTGTCAGTACTTGCCCACCATGCGTCCTGTAGAGGAGACTGAAGGAGGAAGTGACCTCACATCGCTAGAGGCCAGCCCTCGAGCCCAGAGAAAAAGGTGCCTATTGAAAGTCTAAGACAGAAGTCACAGGGTAACTGGCCGTTTGCCCTACTAGGCATGTTGCCCACATCCAAGATGGCGCCCGACCAGGAACCTGTGCAGAATCCAAATATGGCTGCTGTCTTCACACAGAGCTTATAAACGGCACCAATGAAAACATGGCGGGCGCCCCAAACGGCGGCAAAATAAGTGTACAAACACATTCTGGCTTACATAAGGGACCCCAACAGCACCCCGTACAGCGCCCCCAGCGGGAGCAGGGAGGAAGGGAGAACCCACAACCCGGCCAGAAGGGGGAATCCTACAGAGATCACCAGCCCTGCTATCCCCCAAGAGTGGGCCCACAACCCCCCAAACACCCCCAGGGACAAGGGGGTTCAGTACTCACCCGTCCAGAAGTGGGCAACGCTCAGATACGGGAGACCTCCCACCCTAAGTGGGGGTGCCATCAGGCATGGAGGGACACTGGCAACACGCGGGCGATCCGGGTTGAGACATCCTCCGCGAAGCGCAGCTCCGCAGGCTCGTCCCCATATGGAGGGGCACTGTCGTTGCAAGGCCTGGGCATACCAGTAACCTGCGACGCTCGTTGGCAGGCTGGGACTCCAGGATCTATGATACCCAGTTCGAGGCCCAGCTATGCTGTCACTTGTAGTCCTCCAGGAAAGGAATCCCTGACTAACTAGGATAGTGAAAAAATAAAAATCTATTGTGTAAAGAAAAAACACACAAATTCAGAAAAAAAAAAAATATAAAGAAAACCAAAGACTCTAGGTTTGAGCAGGGAAGACCTAGCTCTACTCCCGATGCTAGGCAGCTTCAAACTGAGGCAATATCAGATTGGGTTCTGGATAATGGCTGAGGGATGGCCTCCTAGTGGCGTGCTGAGGTACAAAAGTTTTTTGTATTAACCTGATAATTATTTGCCTAGCCTGCGCCATTACCCATTAGTGAAGGCTAAAACCATCGGGCAGTGACTGTCAGAGGACGCAAGAGAAAACAAATATATTTTCTGCTGACGAATACTGTGAATACCGAAAAGCATGCATCTCAAAGCTGAAGTTAACTTTCCATAGTCAAAGGCTTCTGTAGAACGTACACCAAGCTGAACTTGTGGCATGGACTCCAGAGAAAGATCATTTTGCCCCTGTATCATTAGTAAGACCTCATCTGGAATATGCAGTTCAGTTTTGGGCACCAGTTCTGGCACTGGAAAAAGTACAGAGAAGGGCAACCAAACTGATAAGAGGCATGGATGAGCTCAGCTATGAGAAAAGATTAGAGGAACTGAATTGATTCTCTTGAGAAGAGATTAAGGGGGGATATGATCAACATGTATAAATACATAAGGGGTCCATATAGTGAACTTGGTGTTGACTTTAAGGTATTCACAGAGGACAAGGGGGGCACTCTAAGTCTAGAGGAAAACCGATTTAGTCTCCAAATACAGAAAGGTTTCTTCACCATAAGAGCTGTGAAAATATGGAATAGACTCCCTCCAGAGGTGGTTCTGGCTAGCTCACTAGATTGCTTTAAAAATAGCCTGGATTCTTTCCTGGGTGTACATAATATAAATGGGTACTAATATTTATAGGTAAAGTTGACCCAGGGAATATACGATTGCCTCTGGGGGATGAGGAAGGAATTTTTTTCCCCCTGTTGTAGAAAACTGGATCATGCTTTTTTTTTTTGCCTTCCTCTGGATCAACTGCGGGTATAGGATTGTGTATATGGGATTGTATGTGTAGCACCCTTCTAGCTAGGTGCTAGAGAGAGTATAGTTTTGGCTCTGTCTGCCAGAGGAGCAGCAGGTAAAAGCTTTATTGCACTCTGCTTAATAGAGCAGGATCTGAGTTAGGTCTGCTCAGTGTGTGATGTATCTGGTCTGAGGGAGTGTCCCCACTGTGTCCAATGAGGAGGCACGTTGAACAATGGAGGAAACCTGACCAATGACACAGGCTTTTGATACAGCCCCAGGGATTGGCACAGACAGTTTGTCTCAGTGCATTGTGGGGCAGGGTATAAAAAGCCAGGGGCACATGAGGTAGAGATCTTTGGTGGTAAGCAGAGTCCCAGAAGGAGGGTGGCGGCTGCCTCCTATTCTGCAGCAGTTGGCCTGGTGAACCTACAGAGAAATACAAACAGGAACATATACCCTAGCTTCATTCAAGTGGCAGGATGAAGTAGCATCCTCGCCGCATCCTCAGAAACTGAATAGTTCAAGGTTGGAGTATCCCACTAATCCCTTCTCCCATCCAAATATAAAATAAAAAAACATCTACCCTAGACTGATCATTGACTGAGCCAAGAGCATGAAGGGTTAAGGATTCTGCATGCAGTTGCTACCCAGGGGAATCTAAAAGTGTCAATCACCAGCAGTCCTCTAGGGGGCATGGGATACAAATGGTTGGGTTTTCGTTACTGCCTTTTGTTTTTTTGTTGGTTGAGCCGGATGGACTTGTGTCTTTTTAACCTATGTAATCTCCGTTTACATTTTAGCTCAGTGCCTGTGTGCTGGGGTGACCACGTTTTTTCCCCATGCGTGGGAGGGATCAAGATGGCTGCAGCAACCTCCCCGGAAGAATCTGGTGGGGAGAAGATGCTGGCTAAAAGACCTTGTGGGCTTCAGACCCTTGAAGCAGAAGTGTTGCATACTTTAGATACGCTTTAATATCAAGATGGTGGTTATGCTTTAGGTAACCTTGCGCCTCAAAAAAAAAAAGACAAACAAATGATGAATAAAATGAGGTATGGGCAGGGGCATGGCTTGGACATGGCAGAGTAGAGACGCATGTTCTGAGCTCTGTCCCGTCCCCTACCAGCTTGGCTTGCTTAGCTCTTTCTAGGACATTATGCTCTCAGGCAAAGTGGAGAACGAGAATCTCTACCAAAAGGAACTCCGGACAGCCAGGACATCGGGCGATATTGCTCGCTCCCCCCCCTCCTGAATCCAACATGGCGGCGCCGCGTGGCCTCTGGATTTCCTGACCTGCCCGCTTCGCCAGCACCCTCCTCCGTCTCATAACTGGGATCCGACACGCCAGCTGCCTTCCGCCCAGCGGACCGGGACTTTTCTCAATTGCCTGCTATGCAGAGCTCCGCACTTTCCTCCGGTCTCTGCCCACACGAGAGCCGACATAGAAACTCTCACCGCCAGGCTGTACAGGAGCTCAGGAGGGACGTACAGGCAGCGACGGACCGCTTGACTGCAGGGAAGTGCTCCCTGCTATCCCGGGAGGGTAGGGTCTAGAGAGTCTATGCACTAGAGTCTATGTAGTCATCTCATTCTGACCAGACGTCTTCCCTCCAACTGCACCTGGAAGAGATGGGAGGACCGGAGCCAATGGAATAACCTGTGCATCAGGGGACTCCCAGAGGCCACAGGCTCTAAGGATTTGGCGGCCACGGTGACATTCCAACAGGTAGCGGGAACCGACATGCCTAACAACTTGTCCTTCGACCGCATACACAGAGCCTTGGGACCTTGCTCTCCAGACTTGAATAAGCCCAGAGATGTCATATGTCGAGTACACCACTATACTCACAAGGAGACCATGCTCCAGAAGGCCTGGGAAGGAGATGAAGTGGACTTCGATGGAGCACCTTTAAAGATCCTGCCAGATGTCTCCAAGGCTGCGCTTCAGAAACTAGGTATGCTTAGGCCTCTTCTGGACCGGGCCCACAGCGTGGGCTATACTTCACTCTCCACACCATGTCTGGCCTACCGACTTGTTTTACCTTCCTGGGCACCGAACGAGTGCCAATTTCCAGATTGGCTGAATTTTCTTCCACATCCATCCGGCCGGAATGCATCTCCTATGCCTTGGAGGAATCACCCACCCAGACCACAGCGCAATCGAAGGAGATCTCGCGTCACCTCCCCGGAGGATTCGCGTGAGTCCTGAGTGCTCATCGGCTGTGCTTGCCCTGCATGCTCTGCACCGCTCTCAGAACGGTTTTCTTTTTTGTTTTTTCCATGCCTTGGTGATCATATCTGCCTACAAGCTGACTCGTGGAAAGTGGGGGATCGGATACTGTTACATTTGAGTGTTGTGTTCACTCCTCGCTGGTTACTGGCAGAGCGATTTCTTACCCTGGGTCCTCCAGGGTTGGGGTTTAACCCTGGGGGGAGATCATGGGTAATGCTTGGAGCTGAGGGATGCATTGAGGTCCTGGCGAGCTGTGCCTTTTATCACTGCGCCTTGAATCCGGGGCCCCTCCTTCACTGTTCCCCCTCCTTGCCCCCCTCTCCTCCATCCCCCGATGTGTGTTCCAGAGGGCAAACAGTGGTTGACTCATATCCAAGAAAAGAAAGACTTGCTGCTCCAGGTGAGAAAAAGGAAGCCTGATGATGCCAACAGGTGCCCGCCTCGGCATACAATAATAAAGAATTGGCCGCACTCCAAGCTGCATCCAGATTCGGTTTATTGGACGAACATCCCAAGTGTTACAACAGTGTACAGGTAGATGCGTTTCACACACTAACAGGTGTGCTTATTCATTAACTGTAGTGGTGGATTCATCCTTTTTTCTGTTCTGGTTTCTTTACCTGTACATACGGGTGTGGGTTTTTTTTTTTCTTCTGAGAGTGCTGGGGAGCGACCCCGCTACATATATACAGACTTGACCGCACGGATACTTCACGTGCATGCATTGGTGCACTGCTATTTTTTTTTTTTTTTATTTGGATTTTATGTTATTTATTACAATGTCCTACAGGTGTGATCAGTTATTTACTCTGCTGAGCTGGGGCAGGAAGGAGTCAGGCCTGCTTGGGCTCTCTCCGTCCACATCCCCACCTAGGTCGACACTTTTGGTGCGACATTTGTCGCGGGGCGTGTATTATCACATAAGTTTGTTTCTTTTAGTCCATTTTGGTTTTGTGTCCTTGGTTACTTCTTTACTTTTGTTCCAGATTCTCCTTTCTTTTAAAATTTCTCTTTCCTACCCTTCTCTTCCTATTCCATTTTCTCGCTTTTTTCCCCCTCTTAACCTCTTCACCCCTTTTTCTTTTACCCCCCCCCTTTTTTTTATACTCCAAATGAAGCCCCCCACGATACTCTAGCTGAATGCTAAAGGATTGAATCTTCCTAAAAAACGACATGTTATTTTACATGATGTGCGACGGGCACATGCGGATATTGCTCGTGCACGAGACGCATTTTAGGGATGACAGGATTCCCATCCTGAAAAACAGAATTGATTACCATGCAACTAATGCGGAGGGAAAAATTGAAAGGGTCCTCCATGCTGATCTCGCATAAACTACCGTGGTCCTGCCAGGCCATGTTATTGGACCCCAAAGGGCTATTTTGTCTTCATTCAGGGTCTCATTAGCAACAATTGCATCTGTCTATGCACCCAACTCTCAACAGAATACTTTCTCACTTGATGAACACATTGTTAGAATTCAGAGGGTCAACTGATTGTGGGGGGGTGGCCTTAATGTTCCCTTAAACCCTGCGCTGGATAAGTCGGCAGGCCCCTCTTGGGTTCCTCCCCGCGTTAATAAACGCATAGCCCAAACCCTTCATAATGCTCAATTGGTCGACACGTGGCACTTACTTCACGTGGGGGGAAAGACTACATTTTATTCACCTGTCCATCACACGCATTCCAGGATTGACTACTTTCTGATCCTACATAATCAACTTCATGCAGTTCTCTCTACCTCCATTAGGAATAGGACCTGGTCTGACCATGCACCCATTCGGTTGTCCTACCAACTGACTGAAACCTCCGCGTCAAGATTTTGGAAGTTGAATGAAAGTCTCTTGCAAGACCCGAAAGGTCCTAGCGGACATAACTAAAGAACTCCGGGACCATTTCTGTACAAACGATCAACCTACCTGTGACGTGGGAATACTTTGGGAAGCTCACAAGGCTGTCATTATGGGTATCCCAATCAAGCACGGCTCTAGACTCAAAAGGGAGAGGGAGAAGCAGCTCCAATCACTTCTCGCCACGCTACCGAGAGTGGAAGCATGTCACAAACACGCGCCTTCCTAGACATTGGCCCTGGAGTTGACGAAAACAAACTGTAGATGACCTCCAATATAAGGCTAAAACAGCTCTCCTGCGAAGCCGCAAGATAGGCTACGAGTCGGGTGACAAATGTGGTTAGCGCTTAGCAAGATCAGTCCAAGATGTGAGGGCGGCCTGACGGCCTCCTATATCCCACACGTCACTTCCCCCGACGGCAAAAAGGCATCTCCACAAACAGATCGCAGATACGTTCAAAGAATTTTACGCCTCTCTATACAACTTACGTGATTCTTCCCCTCCCCAGCATCTAATAGAGAAATTCATCCGCTCTTCTCTCTCAACTCAGACGTACCGGAGGAACTCGAGCAACCTATCACTTCTACTGAATTACAACAAGCTCGCTGAAACCTGGGAAGGCCCCTGGCCCAGATGGCCTTACCTCACCTTACTATCAGACTGAGCATGTATGGACTAAAAATCGGGAGCAAACTCTTTAATTCAGCTAGCTCGGGTACAGCTTTCGGCAGGGACACATTGAAGGCTCATATTTCCGTAATCCCTAAGAAAGGTAAAGACCCGACTGCATGTGGTAGTTATAGACCCATTTCACTCCTTAATCTTGACCTTAAGATTTTTACAAAAATTCTTGCAACCAGGCTAGCGCAACCCTTGCCGCATCTCATCCATCTAGACCAAGTAGGCTTCATACCCTCCAGAGAAGCTAGAGACAATACAGTCAAGGTGCTTAACCTGGTCCATGTTGCCAATACCTTCCGTTTACCCAGTGTATTTGTGGGGACAGACGCAGAGAAGGCCTTTGACCGTGTAAACTGGAAGTTTATGTCCGCAGTACTCAAATATATCGGCTTGGGGGAAAATATGACCCACTGGATATAGTCTGTGTACGCTAGCCCCACAGCCCCGGTGAAAGCGAATGGTGTCCTCTGGGCTTCATTCGGATGGGGACGAGACAGGTTTGTCAACTCTCCTCAGAAACATTTCTATGCAGAATGCCCCTGAATCCTGACATCACTGGTATCCCAGTTAGAGACTTGCAGTATAAAATCTCGGCGTATGCTGATGACCTTTTATTCTCCCTCACTAATCCTACTGTTTCTCTTCCCAACCTTCTCCACCAGTTTGAGACCTATGGGAACCTGGAAAACTTAGAATAACTTCAGCAAATCCAGGGTTCATACACATTTTTACCAATAAAATTCCATGACTTCACGTAAATATTCATGACCTAAAGTTTCATGAAATGTCTATGTATACATGTTAAATAAGAAGAAAATCCATGTCACACCCAGCATATTTTTTACTAAAATAAATGACATGCTTTGTAGTGTACAGTACCTCTGCATTTAGGGTTTCGTTTCTGGATACAGCGCGACTCAAAATGGTCCCTTGTTTTACAGTGGATTAGATGGAAGCACCGCTGCCGCAGCTGGGAGCCGGTGTCACTTCAGGCGCACAGGTGAAAAAGCCAGCGATCGGATTGGAAGCTGTCGAGCACGCAGCTGCAGACTGGTGCTTTGCACCTTTTGCGTGGCTAGACAGCGCTGCCTCTCCAAAATGTTCGAAATGTCAAACGTTTTACGACACACACTGTACATTTAGCACGTCCCGGGTCCTGATCTCTCTCCAGCCACCTCTCATACTTTTCATCATGAAGCCATACATTTTAAAGCTGCATTTCCCTGGCATTGCTACCCTGTGAACACACTAACTTTAGCTGAAACTGTTACCCCCATAAAGTTAACTTGTAATTGTAATTTAACCAATATACTGTAACTGGAGAAAGAAGAAGATTAATGGCCGCTCCTGCTTGGGGATAAAGCTTCAGTTCAGGTAGTCATGATGGAGGTGCACCCGGACTGGTATGGATGGCACAGTCCGCTGCACAAAATGCGGCGCTTACTCTTTAGGCCCAAGCCACAGTCCTGATGGAGGTGCAGGTGGACTGGTATGAATGGCACAGATGCGGCGCTTACTCTTGTCTATACTCAGGGGTCAAGTCCTGGGGAAAAAAAAGTGTGGGGCTGCGGACATGGTAGAGGAGATGGTCAGAGAGGGCAGACATGGTAGAGGAGATGGTCAGAGAGGGCAGACATGGTAGAGGAGATGGTCAGAGAGGGCAGACATGGTAGAGGAGATGGTCAGAGAGGGCAGACATGGTGCAAGAGATGGTCAGAGAGTGCAGACATGATGCAAGAGATGGTCAGAGAGTGCAGACATGATGCAAGAGATGGTCAGAGAGTGCAGACATGATGCAAGAGATGGTCAGAGTGCAGACATGATGCAAGAGATGGTCAGAGAGTGCAGACATGATGCAAGAGATGGTCAGAGAGTGCAGACATGATGCAAGAGATGGTCAGAGAGTGCAGACATGATGCAAGAGATGGTCAGAGAGTGCAGACATGATGCAAGAGATGGTCAGAGAGTGCAGACATGATGCAAGAGATGGTCAGAGAGTGCAGACATGATGCAAGAGATGGTCAGAGAGTGCAGACACGATGCAAGAGATGGTCAGAGAGTGCAGACACGAAACAAGAGATGGTCAGAGACTGTGGACACGATACAAGAGATGGTCAGAGACTGTGGACACGATACAAGAGATGGGTCAGAGACTACTGACATGTTACAAGAGAAGGTCAAGAACCGCAGACATGATAGAAGAGCACTAGGGGGGCCGGAGAGCACAGGAGGAGCTGAACGGCAAGGAGGGGGGGGGGGGTTGGAAAGCATTGCAGGGGGGTTGGAAGGCGCAGGGGGGGTGGAGAGCACAGGAGGAGGGGGGGGAACTGGAGAGCACTGAGGGGGGAGCCAGGGAGGTGGAGAGAGATGAAAAGCACTGTGGGGAGCTAAAGAGCACCGGGGGGCTAATAGCACTGAGGGGGGCCAGCAAAGAAAGTTGTATAGGAGGGGGATGGGGCAGCTGCATATCGATGAATTGAACTTTCCATATTCCTCCTGCAGCCGCTGAGAGGAGGAGTAACAAGCATTCAGCGACAGCAGGAGGAATATGTAAAGTTCAATTCATCTATATGCAGCTGGCCCATCCCCCTTCTATCCAGCACACAAAACAAGGCTGCTCAGACACTCTCACTGACCTTCCTGCCGCTGCCTTCTTCACACGGAGATGCGGGCGGCCCGGCGGACACCAGCCTGACACCCCCCCCCCCCGTGTCATCACGTTCCATGCGGCCGGCCCGCCCTCCAGTGACTATGCGCTTCCGCTACCTGATTGGTTGTAATCTCCCGGCTGCTGGCCAGTTACAGTCTCGGGGCAAACCGCGGCCGGCCCTCCCCGCCGCCTGATTGGTTCATCTCCTCGGCTGCTGCTGGCCAGTGACAGTAAGGGCAAACCGCTGACCCGGAAGGACAGACGCTTACACCAATTTAAATATGTGGCAATAAAAATCGATAGGCAATAAAATAATTAGGCAATAAAATTATTAAGCATCCGCTCCCCGGTCCTCCACAGTGGCGAGTTCTCATATTCCATGACTTTTCCAAAACCTAGTGGGGTTTACTCATTTTCCAGGCCTGGAAAGTGTCATGTAAAAAACCCATGACTTTTCCAGGATTTTCATGACCGTACGAACCCTGAAATCAAAGGCCATGGGAGTTGCGCTACCGTCTCCCCCGCCTCCGACAACTTAAGAGTGTCGAGTTTTACGTTTAAATGGACTGACCTTGCTTTGCAGTACTTAGGTACACGTATCCCTCCTGATCTTGCCCACACGTTTAGACTGGAGAGTATCCTTGCGACTGGAGAGTATCCTTGCGACTGGAGAGTATCCTTGCGACTGGAGAGTATCCTTGCGACTGGTAAGTACCCCAGGTTTAGTACCAGGGGAGTTAGAGGTAGTGTAAGTAAGGAAGAGCAGGTCGTTAAAATTATCCCCATAGAGTAGTGGGTAATGTCCGACAGGATTGGGGATGCACTTCTTGCGCCATGTATGATTTTCTTGATGAACCAATCGAGGACGAATACTGCTGTGCAAGATGTGAGCGACTTGTTGCTCTGGAAGCCCACATCGTGGATCTAGAGAACACAGCGACAAGACTGCGTGGCATCTACAACCTGGAAAGGAGCTTGGACATTACCCATCAGGCGCTGGCAGGGGCCAGCATAGAGGGAGGAATAGAGGAGACGCAAGCAGCAGAGGTACGCAGCTGGGTGACCATTAGGAATGTTAGTGGGAGGAGTGTCAGGGAGGCCAGTCCTGAGTTGGTACACCCTAACATATTTGCCGAGTTGCAGGTTGAGGGGGATATCAACTCAGGAGGTGGCAGAGCTGGAGCATGCGCCCTCCCCCAGCTGCCAGGGGAGGGACGGCTCCAGGAAGAAGGGGGGCCGTAACTCAGGAAAGATTAGAAAGGTTGTGGTAGTTGGGGACTCAATTATCAAGAGGACATAGAGGGCAAGCTGTAAAAAAGATCTCGTGAACCGAACAGTATGTTGTTTACCGGGCGCCCGCGTTCGGCACATCGCAGATCTGGCAGACAGATTATTGTGCGGGGCTGGGGATGACCCAGCGGTCATGGTGCATGTGGGCACTAATGACAAAGTTAAAGGTAGGTGGAGGATCCTAAAGAACGATTTCAGGGACTTAGGTAATAGAATGAGGAAAAGGACCTCCAAGGTGGTTTTCTCTGAAATACTGCCTGTACCTCGAGCCACACAGGAGAGGCAGAAGGAGATTAGGGAACTTAACAAGTGGCTGAGGAACTGGTGTAGGAAGGAGGGGGTTTGGGTTCCTGGAGAACTGGGCTGACTTCTTCTCGGTACAGCTCTTTTGGGGAGAAAGATGGCCACCAAGTTGGAGGGGCATTTAAACTAGGAGACGGGGGGGGGGGGGGGGGGGGCTCAGAAGTAGAGTCAGTTAGGAGGGAGCAAAGGACTGAAGGCAGTTGTAGGGTCAGCAGCGACAGTAGGTCCACAACGTCAAATCGGTAGGTCTGTGCAGGAGAACCTCAGACCAAACAGGAATAAACATAACCGCCAATCGCGCTTAACTTCCGTAAAACTAAGAGGGGTATATGCTAATGCCAGGAGCCTAGCTAATAAAATGGATGAGTTGGAAATGTTAGTTCATGAGGAGGACATAGACCTTGTGGGAATAGCGGAGACTTGGTTCGACCCCTCACATGACTGGCTGGCAAATATCCAAGGGTATTCGGTGTACCGGAAGGACAGGGTAGGAAAAGAGGAGGAGGGGTATGTCTCTACGTCAAGAACAATGTAAGGGTGATAGAGAGGAGTGACATTACGGAAGGGATGAGTATGGAGTTAGAATCCGTGTGGGTAGAACTCCTTAGGGAAGGAGTAAAGGGAAAAGTAATTGTGGGGGTTTGCTATAGGCCACCTAAACAAGGGGAGGAGGTAGAGCTGGAATTTTTAGCACTTTTGGGTAAAGTGGCAAAGCTAGGATCAGTCATCATATTGGGGGACTTCAATTATCCCGACATTGACTGGGGAGAGGGGATTACACACTCACATAAGGCCTGTCTATTCACGGAAACCTTACAGGATAATTACATGTCACAGCTGGTGGATTCTCCTACTAGAGAAAACGCAATCCTGGATCTATTGATCACTAATGACCCAGACATAATCTCGGAGGTTGGAGTCAGGGACAACCTGGGCTCTAGCGATCACAGGATGATCACATTTAGTGTAAAACAATAGAACAAGGCAAGTGGGGAACATAAGAACCCTTAACTTCAGAAGGGCAGACATTCCAAAATTGTACTCATTGATGGAAAGGGTAAACTGGGACCGAACCCTAGGATCCCTGACCACAGAGGAAAAATGGGAATGCTTTAGGAACATATTAAGCAAAGGCATCTTGCAGTGCATTCCTATGGGAAATAAATTTAGAAGAGACAAGGCCAAACCTGGCTGGCTAAACCGTAGCGTTAAAAATCTTATTAGGGGAAAAAAATTGGCCTTCAGGAAATATAAATCAGAAGGCACAGTATTGGCTTTCGACCAATACAAGGAGGCAAATAAGAAGTGTAAACACGAAATAAAGATGGCTAAAATAGACTTGAGACAAATAGCGGAGGATAGTAAAAAAAAAAACCCAAAAGAAATTCTTTAAGTATATCAACAGCAAAAAAACTAGGGCAGAGCATATTGCACACATAATTAGCAATGATGGGAGGTTGGTTACAGAGGACACTGAAAAAGCAACGGTGCTGAATGCTTTTTTCTCGTCAGTATTTACACAGGAAACGGAAGGGTACACTGACCATGACTGTTTGGTTAGTAGTAATACACAGGACTTGCCACTATGGCTAACAGAGGGTGAAATCAGGGAAAGGCTGGATAAACTTAACACAAACAAATCACCAGGCCCGGATGGCGTACATCGGAGAGTACTCAAGGAACTCAGTAAGGTTATATCCAGACCACTGTTCCTGATCTTTGCGGACAGTAGATGTACCAGGAGATTGGAGGAAAGCTAACGTGATTCCGATATTAAAAAAGGGTCAGAGGCATATCCCGGGAAATTATAGGCCTGTCAGTTGGACATCGATAGTATGTAAACTTCTGGAGGGGATGACAAGGGACTACATCGTAGAGTTTGCTAAAGACAACAACATCATCAGCAGTAACCAGCACGGGTTTACAAATGGGCGTTCTTGTCAAACCAATCTATTAGCATTCTACGAGGAGGTGAGCTGTGAGCTAGATAGGGGCAGACCAGTGGATGTGGTGTACCTAGATTTCGCTAAGGCGTTTGATACAGTTCCCCATAAGCGCTTAATTTATAAAATAAGGTCTGCAGGTATCGACAGCAGGGTTTGCTTTTGGATACGGAACTGGCTAAAAGGGCACGTCCAAAGGGTGGTAATAAACAGCGCATACTCAGACTGGTCTGAGGTAGCAAGCGGGGTCCCCCAAGGCTCAGTCCTGGGATCAACCTTGTTCAATTTATTCATAAACAGCATTGAGGTCGGGGTCAGTAGTTCAATATCAGTTTTTGCAGATGACACAAAATTGGGCAGGGCAATAACTGCACAGCATGAAGCAGATATCCTACAGGATGACCTGGACAAAATAACGGAGTGGGCAACGACTTGGCAAATGAGGTTTAACGTAGAGAAGTGTAAGGTTTTGCACTTGGGGGGACTAAAAACATAAAAACACAATACACGTTAGGAGGTGAACCCTTGGGGGAATCAAAAATGGAGAAGGATCTGGGAGTCTTGGTTGATGATAGACTAGGCAACAGCATGCAATGTCAAGCGGCAGCTGCCAAAGCTAGCAGAATATTAGCATGCATAAAGAAAGGGATGTATTCCAGAGATAAGACTATAATCCTTCCACTTTATAAAACTCTGGTCCGACCGCATCTGGAGTATTCTGTCCAGTTCTGGTCGCCAGTCCTCAGAAGGGATGTGTTGGAGCTGGAGAAAGTCCAGAGAAGGGCAACTAAACTAATTAGGGGATTGGAGGACCTTGATTATGACGAGCGTCTGCAATCGCTTGATTTATTCTCCCTGGAGAAGAGAGACGCCTGAGGGGGGACATGATAGCAATTTTTAAATATCTCAATGGGGATCTCAGCTTAGAAAAAAAGCTGTTCAGTCGAAGGGATTGCATGAGGACTCGGGGGCATACAATGCGATTAGAGGAGAAGCGTTTTAACCTCAGGCAACGTGGGGGGGTTCTTTACTGTTAGGGCTACAAGATTGTGGAATTCTCTACCACAAGAGGTGGTTTCTGCAGGTAGGATGGTGGCTTTCAAAAGACTATTGGACATGCATCTCAAGGATCAGAACATTCAGGGGTATGTGAGATGATTACAGCCACGTGAGATGATTACAGCCACACACACCTACACAGGTTGAACAGGATGGACTATTGTCTTTATTCAACCTCACCTACTATGTAACTTAACTTCCCACCCCTGTTGGCCTCTAATTGCATCCTTTTGGAGAAATGGAGTGGAGGTCTCCACTCCTGGTTTGGTAGATGTAATCTGATCAAGATGTGCATCTTGCCTAAATATCTCCATCTCCTGCAGACCCTACCCATTCATCTTCCCTCTAAAAACTTAGACAATTACAATCCCTCTTTTCGAAATTAGTTTGGGCCAATAAGAAGCCTCGCCTCCCTCGTCACATTCTATCCCTTCCTAAAGCACTCGGAGGCCTGGTGTTCCCCCGATGTCAAAAAAGTACCATTCAGCAGTTCATCTTGGTAGGATTATCGACTGGTGCCGACATGCTGATTCCAAGCCCTGGGTGACTCTGGAATGAAACCAAATAGGATCCCCCTTACCAGGGCCCTCTGGTGCTATAGCAGCCTACCTCCTGATTTGAAATCACATCCCACGATCGGGTCTACGCTTCGCACCACCTGCGGATATGCAAACAAGTTTCTCTTTAACGCAGACTCCCCACTGTACCCAGTACTGGGGAACCCAGGCTTCTCCTCAAGGTCCCTCATCGCACTCAGAGGCTGGGAATGTTCCAGGCATCGCACTTTGTTGGGCGATGGCTGGCCGTCACCCTGGGCACATACAAACTTCCGTTCTGTAGTGCTCTGCTCTTACACCATTTTTTACACTCCTGGCCCTCGTCACTTCAGTTGTTTGAAGAGTTATGCTCGGAATCAGGAACTCTGCCAAGAGCTCTTTCCAAACTATACAACATACCAATTACTCTGTCGGAGCAACCTCGACTTTCCTGGCTACACAAGTATGTATACTTGCCCTTCCGTTCCGCTCCTTGATCTACACTAAAATTCAAGAGACCAACTTTAAGGTCTCAACAAGGTGGCGCTTCATACCTGCTAAACTTCACAGATGCTTCCCAGACACCTCAGACCGGTGCTGGCACTGCCAGAGACATGAGGGTACTGTATTACATATATTTTGGTCCTGTCCCAACTTGCCCATTTCTAGACAGGGGTCTGCAAGATCACACTAAATTTACAGAACTCACTATCCCATATGACCCTGCTTTCTTTCTCCTATACCTTTCTGAATTACCACCTTCACAGTACAAGAAATCAATTGCCCGACATCTGGTGAACGCTGCTAAATCTTGTATACCTCTACACTGGAAACAATTTTCACCCCCGACCTTAAACGCACTGGTTAGGAAAAGTAGGAGATAAACAGGATTGAGGACCCCCCCCCCCCCTTCACAAGCTTCACTAGCCGTGACAGCCCGTTTGCTCTTCCGTTGCTCCTCCCCCCCCCTCTCGCTCTCCTTTTTCTTTCCACTTTAAAAAAAAAAAACCCTTCTAAAATGGCAAAAACTGCACATACATAGCAAGGCCTTGTCATTACCTGATGTTTAAGTGTCTTGCAGACATTTTTTTTGCCCTGTCTACATTGTTGTTGCAAGTTATTTTGTGGTTGCCACTTTGTGTTCCAATGAAGTTTTTTTTTGCAAAAAAAAAAAAAAAAAAAAAAAAAAAAAGGTACGGGCCAGGGACAAATGATTGAGGAGGAAGGGATAAAGGACACAGGGTTTCCTTCATCCCGGAGCGGAGGTGGGCTCTGTCTTACTGCAGCTTCTAAAATACACTGCAAGAAGCTAAAGCCCCGTACACACGTACTGATCGTCGGCCGAACGATCGGCCGACTTTTGTCCAGGGCTGTCCTGTCTGTTGAAAACTGCAAAAGACTGCACATGAATTTTGTCGGCCAACAACAGCCGACTGCAGAAGTGATGTCATGTGATGGTTAACTTTCCTTGTCTTTTCTTTTATGAGCATGCCCAGTCTTGCTAATCTGCTGTCTGTCGGCCGAAATCTGTACTGACTGGCGAACAATCGGCCGTTCTGGTGACGGCCAACAAATATTTTAATGCCTGCACGACAGATTCTGTTCGGCCGAAAATGCGCTGTCGGCAGCATCATACTACCAAGCCTACAATCGGCCGATCGGTCGTCGGCCAAATATTTACGGCCGACAATCGGTACGTGTGTACGGGGCTTTAGTGTGCAGTGAAGCAATGCTTAGAATTTTCAGTACAAGAGAAGAATCTGAACTGCCATGCAAGACAAAGCCCAGCTCCAGGGCAAGGAAAGAAAAACCCCCAGACATAGCTGCAGCATGTCCCCTGCCAGCAAACTCCAAACACTACCAGACCAGGTAATCTGTCAAGAAGGGGGGGGGGCAAAAGGGGACCCAGCAGGACCAACAACCCCAGAGAGTACCAGCGGCCAGAGAGGGGGGTGGGGGCAATTCTACTTACCAATCCAGCCAAGTGCATGGGGGTAAAGCTCCCATGATAGACCTCCCTCTCCACCAAAGAAGCTCAGACTGGGGTGACCACGGGATCTAGAATAACCAGCCCATCGCCCAGCCCAACTGTTGATAGAAAATCTCTGCCTGAAAAAAATCCCAAAGATCAAGAAAAATAAAAATCCCAAAGATCAAGAAAAATAAAAAAAATAAGAAGGCCGACAAACCCACACGGGAGGCCTCCCCTATATCGCTGGCCGTGGGTCAGCCCATATATTGTGATTGCCAAACTTCTCCTAATGATTGAGCACTTTTGCTCTTGTTGCGCCGTCGCCATTGCTGTATCCTGCTGGGCTCCACGTTTGACATCCACATGGATGGCCACTGCTCCCTCCGATTGTATGGGTTGGACATATTCTATATGTTGATTTTATGAGACACTGGCTAATTTGCTGATTCTTTGTATCATAAATGCTGTCTTTAACTATACTATTTATACAACCCTGAAGAAGGAATTAGTATCCAGAAATGCGTCGGTGTACAGTCATGTTCTATCATGGTTAAAACCGTTTTCATGTAATATATGCAATTTGGTTGGCTCAAATGTGACAGTATATGATTGAGTCTTTAGGGCTAGCCACCCTCCGGTTTCTCGTGTTTTTTTGTAATTAATAAATTGAATACCAAATTTTACTTTTTTGCACTTCTAGCTACAAAACTTTTTTGGGTTATTACCAACTATTAGAATAAAGACCGTTAAAGTCCCACTAGGGAGGTTCCTCTCCTTTGTCTTTAGGCTTGAGTGTAGGGAAGGCGTACATCAGATGATACTGGCCCTTACAGAGCTACCAGAGCATCTGTGGCGTCCGCTAGAGGATCCAGTGACCTTGCCACAGACCTCGGTACCTTTCCGTCGAGCCCAGACGCCAACAGGTTCACCTGGGGGGTGCCCCACTACAGATTGATCAGATGAAATGACCGGATGAAGGGACCACTCCCCTTGGTCCAACGCCTGCCAACAGATGGTCTGCCTGCCAATTTTACACACCTGTAATGTGTATGGCAGAGAGGGCCAGAACGAAGCCTTGTGCCCACCAGAGAATGCCGGCTACCTTCAGAACCACCAACACACTTTGTCCCGCCCTGGTGATTGATATAAACCACTGCCGTGCAATTGTCTGACTGGATCCGTACTGAGAGCCCCCCCGGAGCTGATCCGTCCAGTGATCCAGGCTCAACCGTCCAGTGATCCAGGCTCAACCTGATTGCCCAAAGTTCCAAGACATTGATCGATAGTCTGGATTCCTCTAGCGTCCAGCAACCCTGAGTGGAGCTCAGCCCCAGGACAGCTCCCCACACAGACAGACTGGCATCAGTCGTGACCACTATCCAATACAAGGGGAGAAAAGACTTGACTTCAAAGAGGTACCTCAACGCAAAACATTTAGGAACCACAAAAAAAGGGATGGCTTTGGGCACTCCCAATCTTTGAAAAAAAGTCTTAAAATTCAGATCCCATCTCTCCCCACCACAGCTGCCACTGATCCATACAGGGATGGAGCCTCAAGACAAATCTAAAATGAGCTTTTTCTACTTTGATGTACATTAACTGTTTGTGTGCCAATTCTTGGACACTTACAGCTTGTGATCCGGGAAATATCCAATTGCCTAATTAACTATAAATGGTAATATCAAGTTATATTTGTGCATTTAGGATAGGAACGCATTTCAAGTCATTGTTAAAATAATCTACTGAGCAGCCCTGAACTAGCTTTTGAAAGAGTCAGTCTACTCCACATTTTCACAGCTCTTATGGCGAAGAAGCCTTTCTGTTTTTCCTCCAGATAGCAAAGGGGCATTCTTTATGTCTTTAATGAGCTGAGAGTGAATAACTTGCAGCCCTCTTGGGAAGGTTGAGAAATGACCCTCACCAAATAGGATACCGCTCTAAGAGCAGATGAAAATAAAAAAAACGGAGTTGTGACTTCTTTGGATATCGCGGAACCAAATCGTTGACAGGATAATCATAATGGAATCGCAAGACCAGTGAAGATGTGCACCCCTATTGAGTACTAGGTGATTGCACACAGCAATCAGATGGTAAGAGCACGTGATCACCCAGACACAGCGTTAATGTGATCTGCTGGGTCTGGAGGACACACAGATCACCATGCTCCCAGGAAAGCGCACTGAGAGCCACCGACACAGGCTGATGTCCAGGTATGTTAACCTGTATTGGCGCTGCTTCCGTCTACAGTTTTTAGGCTGTGGGTGGGCAAGAATCGGTTCAGGGCCAAAACTATTTAATTGTTAAGACACGTCACTGATATGAGCTGTGCCAACCAATTGTTTGCCCTCTACACCCATTCAGAAGAGAGAAAAAAAAAGAAAAAAGTGGGCTTTAGCCTTTAAAGCTAAGGGGGGGGGGGTAGATCGGCTTTCAGGTGGTAATGGCCGAAGCGGCTCGGCTGTTTTTGACCGTAGTTTGTCGCCATTCCGTGGGTGTGCAATGTTAAACCGTAAAAGGTTAGGTATCTAGTTACTGGAAGTGACATCTTTCACAAGACAAAAAAATAAAGTAAAAAAAAAAAAAAAATATGGGCTAACTTTAAGGTTTAGTTTTTTTTTTTTTTAAATGCAGTAAAATGTATTTTTTCTAAAAAAAATGGAGTTTGAAAGACCGCTGTGCAAATACTGCGTGCCAAAAAATAATTCAATGAGCGCATTTCATTCTCCAGAGCCCTTGTTAAAAAATAAATAAATACACACACATATAATGTTTGGGGGTTCTAAGTAAATTTCTAGCCAATACAGATTTTAACTTTTAAACGTGTCAAAAATGGGCTTGGTCCAGAAGTGGTTAAAATACCTATATAAAAGAATGCTTTACAATACCTTTTTTAAAATGGCAGCATTTACATTTGGAAGTGGAACAGGATCATCATCACCTTCATCGTCCATCCCCAAGTCTAAAAAAAAAAAAAAAAAAGTTAGAGATAGAGAAATGCAGACATTTAACAATTGGATTGGAGTACCTTAATTATGAAGAGCGTCTGCAATCGCTTGATTTATTCTCCCTGGAAACGAGACGCCTGGGGGGGGGGGGGGGGGGGGGGGACATGATAGCAATCAATTTATAAATATCTCAATGGGGATCTCAGCTTAGAAAAACAGCTATTCAGTAGAAGGGATTGCATGAGGACTCGAGGGCATACAATGCGATTATAGGAGAAGCATTTTAACCTCAGGCAACGTGGGGGGGTTCTTTACTGTTAGGGCTACAAGATTGTGGAATTCTCTACCACAAGAAGTGGTTTCTGCGGGAAGTATGGTGGCTTTCAAAAGACTTAGATGTACATCTCAATGATCAGAACATTCAGGGCTATGTGAGATGATTACAGCCACACACACACCTACACAGGTTGAACTGGATGGACTATTGTCTTTATTCAACCTCACCTACTATGTAACAAGCTACAGTACAAACTTATAACCTTAACCACTTGACTACTGGGCACCTTTACCCCCTTCCTGCCCAGACCAATTTTCTGCAGTCATGTTACACTGGATCCAAATGAAAATTTGTATCACACAAAACAGCGCTTCCCTTTAGTGGTATTTAATCACCACCGGGTTTATTTTTTTTGCTTAAACAAAAAAAAAAAAACACCTTTTTCATAGTTTGTTATAAAATTGTGCAAACTGGTGATTTTTCACCTTCACTGATGGACACTGTTTGGACTGCACTAAGAGGTCCCTTTCACACAAGCCGGTTATCGGCTGCCCTCTCCTCACGCCAACAGCGAAGAACACGATAACCAGCTTGTGTTTACATCGTAATCAACTGTAATTGGAGAGTAAATTATGTGATCATTTGCTTAGCATTACCCTTTACCAAGACAAAATGAAAGCTATCATTTCAAACCACTTATTCTTAAAAAAAAAAAAAAAAAAAAAAAAAAAGCTAGCAGCCTTGTAGTCACACTTATTCGGTGTCTTCTAAACTTTGCACAACCTACAACCTACATGTAAGCCAGGAGTTCTGACTTCAGTGACTGTGGCTGCTGAATGCTTGCTCCAACTTCGTGACATATGGCTCAGTGACATATGGCTCAGAGGCATGTATATTATGCACAAGCTGTTTATTCATCCGCAGTAGCATGAAGCTGCAAGCAGACAGCCCATGTTAATGTCAATTGGGTTGCAGCAGTTGTATAAACGTACCCACACACGAGTTTGACAGAAATGATACGTGAAGGGTCATAAAGGTTTTAAGTAGGGATGCATCGAAATGAAAATTCTGGGCCGAAACCGAAAATGCAGGATGCCCTTGGCCGAAAATTACTTTTTCCCCCAAATTTTTTTTAAAATAGATAGAAGAGGGGCATACACTAAAAACAGGTAGAGACGTACACCTGTCGCTGCCACCCTGTCACAGTATATGTACTGTGATGGGTTGGCAAGAGATTCATTTAATTACCAATGGTATTAGTATTATGCAGCATGAGGGGGGTTAATGTATTGCCACTGCTGGTCACTCATCTATTAGTGACCGACCAGTGGCAGTTAAAGAGGTTGTACACCGAGAAAAAAAAAAATTTCTCTTCTTTACATCCTGAAAGAGAAACACATAATGCATCGCATACTAGCTCATTATGAAATACTTACCTTAGAAGGAGCCCCCGCCGTGCCGTCCGCTTACCTGTATGACGGGCGACATGTATAGTGTGATGCATCAGTGACCAGCAGTGACACCCTCATGCTGCATAATTAATACCAATACCATTGGTAAGCTGCCTCAGCTCCACCCCCCCCCCCCCCCACTGCCTCAGCGTCCCCTCGGCAGTACACCCTCCCCCCCCCCCCTCTGGCTCAGGGTCCCTCCCCATCCCAACGATTCAATCTCCTTACTGTCACTCTGCTGAGTGCTCCTCCGGTGTCCTTCATTCAAAAGAAGCTCCTCTGGCTGGCGGCCTGCCTCCCTGTGATGTCACTACTACGATCTGTGTATGAATGAACTGGCACACCGGGCGGGAGGGCAGGCGAGCGGCCGCTAATAGCTATAACTATGTGAGCCTTCACTTCCCTGTCATGCGGGTATCTCCTCTGACAGGGAAGTGAAGGCTCACATAGTTACAGCTATTAGCGGCCGCACGCCTGCCCTCCCGCCCGGTGTGTCACTTCATTCATACACAGATCGTAGTAGTAGGGACATCATTGAGAGGCGGGACTTTTCAAACATGCGCTGTGCCCTCCTTTCTCACGGCGGCCATTAATTTCGGCATTGTTAACCCATTATCAGCCAAAATGGGATAGACTCATTTTCGGCCGATAATTTCGGTGGCCGAAATCTCGGTGCATCCCTAGTTTTAAGTTTTGAATTGAAAAGGTTTAGGGAGGAGGCAATTGATGTTCTTGGGAAGAGAATTCCAGAGCATAACATGGATGATGGTTGATGATGGATGATGATTGATTAGGATGATGAGGGAGTAGAGTAAAAAAAGTGCACTGACAGGGACTCCCTGATGCAAAGGAAAGACCACGGATAGGGCTCCCAAGCGAGAGGGAGGAGGAAATTTAAAGCAAAATAAAATGAAGCACAGTTCAACATCAAAGTGGGAGTAAACTCCCTAGAAGGCTTACCTATAGGTACAGTAAATCTAAAAACATGCACCGTTTAGGAAAAGAACGGAATTTTAGAAAATCTTACCTTAAAATTCCTTTCTCTTGAGTCCTCCGACAGTCGCCGCCCACTCACACAGTCTTCACCAATGGAACTAGGCATAAGACTTGTTATAAAACAAAGCATTTACATAGACACACCCATGGAGGCTGTCCCACTGGTCCAATACCCTCCCCGCAATCAGCCATCCCAACTCAGTTTCGTAGCGAGCAGTTAAGTGTATAAGAACCCCAAAAGAGGGGCGGGGGCGGCGACTGTCGGAGGACTCAAAGGAATTTTACGGTAAGATTTTACACAAATTCCGTTTTCTCTTATGTCCTCCGACAGTCACCACCCACTCCTACAGTCTTCACCAATGGGGATGTCCCAAAGCAGTGTAGACATGAGGGGTGGGAAACGCAACAGTCAGAAAGGCAACGCAGTACCCACAACAGAGAAAATAACCTTACCAGAACCACAAGGTGATCCTCTGGGTAACAAAAAAAGCTCAACAGGAGCAACAACCCAGGAAAGCAAATAACCAAGGGGATAAACAACCCCAACAGCTAAGGACCCGCATGAAAACCAGGGTCCCTTTACGGTACTGCCGCACAGAGAACTTTGCGGCCAAAGGAGGCATCAGCTGATGCCAGAACATCAATTTTGTAGAATTTTGAAAAGGTGTGCACTGACGACCAAGTCGCAGCCTTGCACACCTGGGCCACCGAAGCCTGATGCCGGAAGGCCCAGGACGCACTCAGCACTCGGTAGAGTGCGCCTTGACAGGGAATGGAGGAACCAGTTCCCTAATCGAATAGGCCTGTACAATTGTCTGTCTGATCCATTTTGAAATGGTCGCCGCAGACGCAGCCATACCATTCAGACGACAGGTAAACCCTGATCGCCCTGACAACATCCAAGGAATGCAGAGCAACCTTCTTAGGATGCTTAGACTTCGCACAGAGCGAAGGCAAAACAATGTCCTCATTAAGGTGAAATTCAGAAACCACCTTAGGGAGAAAGGATGGGTTAGGACGCAATACCACCTTATCCCTATGAACCACCAGGTAAGGGGAGCGGCAAGACAAAGCCGCCAACTCAGACAGACACTCTGCGAGCAGAAGTGATCGCCACAAGAAAGGCAACCTTTTTAGACAGCAGAGTCAACGAGATTTCCCTGATATTATCAAACGGGGAACGTTGTAACACGGACAGAACCAAGTTCAAGTCCCATGGGAGGTAAAGGCTCTTCAATGAAGGTGCAAATCAAGGAATTAGACGCCACAGGGCGCTGGAAAAGAACAGCCAGGGCAGATGCCTGGCCCTTAATCGTGGCCAACGCAAGGCGCTGGTCCACACCAGACTGAAGGAAAGTCAACACTCTCACCACCGAGTATGAACGAGGAGAGAAACCCCAGGACTCACACCAGGCAAAATAAGCTTTCCATGTATGGTAAGAAACTTTACCAGACGAGGCTTTTCTAGCCTTGATCAAGGTAGGAATGACCTCTGAAGAGAGGCCCCTGTCCTTCAGGAACTGGCTTTCAACAGCCATGCCGTTAAAGCAGGATGGAAGATCGGTCCCTGAGACAGTAGATCTTCTCGCATTGGCAGCCGCCAAGGAGGTTCGACTGCTAGGTGAACGATGTCCGCGTACCAGGACCGGCGTGGCCAGTCCGGTGCCACCAGAATCACCAAGTTCGGTTCCGAGGCCAACCTGCGAAGGAACCTGGACAACAGCTGAATCGGAGGAAAGGCATATATCAGATGATACTGATGCCAAGGCACCACTAGTGCATCCGAGGCGTCTGCCCGAGGATCGCATGTTCTTGCCACGAACCTATCCACCTTGTTATTTAGTCGTGACGCGAACAGATCCACATCTGGGGATCCCCATTTCGCACACAGCATTCGAAACGCCTCCGGGCGCAGGGACCATTCCCCCTGGTCCAGGGTCTGGCGGCTTAGATAATCGGCCTGCCAATTCTCCACACCCGGAATGTGAACTGACGAAATCGCGGGGACGCGAGTCTCGGCCCAAGACAGAATTTCGGTCACTTCCTGGGCCGCCCGGGCACTCCTGGTGCCCCCTTGGTGATTGACGTAAGCCACCGCAGTGGCATTGTCCGTCTGCAACCGCACAGGACGACCCTGAAGACGATCCGACCATTGGAGCAGGCACAGCCTGATCGCTCTCAATTCCAGTATGTTTATGGGGAGGGAAGATTCCTCCACCGACCAAGCGCCCTGGGCAGACAGATTACCCAGGACGCCACCCCAGCCTGAAGGCTGGCATCCGTGGTAATGGCTGTCCACAGTAACGGCCGGAAGGATTTTCCCTCCACCACCGCCAGGGACTGGAGCCACCACAACAGATTCAATCTTGTTTGGCGACTCAGAGACACGCTCAGGTCCAAGGACTGAGGCAGCCTGTCCCACCTGGCCAGGATCTCCGCCTGGAGAGACCATGTGTGAAACTGTGCAAATGGTATCGCCTCGAAGGCCGACACCATCAATCCCAGGGACCGCATACAGGTCCTGAGTGACGAGGATTCGTTGTCCCTGAGAGACCCGACCTCGTTCTGCAGGGTCCAGAGCTTGCCCTCCGACAGGAACACCTTTGCCTGAGCAGAGTGCAGAACCATTCCCAAATATGGGAGGCGAACCAAAGGAGACAAGGTCGACTTCTGAAAGTTGATGGTCCATCCGAACTCCTGAAGCGTCTGAACTGTAGTGGACAGATCACGCAGCAGGCTCTGACTGGCACTCGATCTTAACAGGAGATCGTCCAGATATCCCAAGACCGCAATGCCCTGTGCCCTCAACAGGCCCAGAACAGGAGCCAGCACTTTGGTAAACACCCTTGGAGCCGAAGCGAGACCGAAAGGTAAACGCCACAAACTGATAATGGTCCTCCGCGATAGCGAATCGGAGGTACCTCTGATGACCCTCGAAAATGGGGATGTGTAAATATGCATCCTTCAGATCGATAGAGGCCAGGAATTCTCCTGGAATCAGGGAGGCCACCACCGAGCGAAGCGATTCCATGCGGGCACTTTTGAACGCGCACGAAGCGGTTCAGAGCTTTAAAGGCCAGAATCAGACGCACCTTGCCCTCCTTTCTGGGCACAGTGAACAGATTCGAGTAAAACCCCTGAAACCTGTCCCGATGAGGCACCGGGACGATTACCCCCTGGGCGAGAAGATCCTGTACCGCTCGATGCAGGTCTTGTAACTGCCCTGGGATCAAATGAAGATTTGTGGGAAAGAATCTGTCCGCCGGCCGTGAAAGGAATTCGATCTTGTACCCCGATCAAATTATTTCCTGAACCCACCTGTCCGGAATTCGGAGCAGCCAAGGTTGGAGGAAAACGTGCAAACGTCCCCCCACCCCTGAAATGGGTGAGGGCGCCCCTTCAGGCAGAGGCAGACTGAGCCGTCGCGGCTGGATTTTGGTTTGCCCGCCCAGGGCTGTCTCTGGCCACTTGTTCTGTGTCTTGAAGGCACGAAAGGACCCCTAATTTGGTTTAAAAGGAAGGGCCCCGCTTACCGCGGAAAAAAAAAAAAAAAAAAAAAAAAAACTTACCCTTATGGTTCTGGGGCACCAGAGTGCTTTTGCCCCCAGTGACCTCGTTCACCAATTCATCCAGGGATTCACCAAAAAGGCGAGACCCCGCATAAGGGATGTCAGTCACCGTTTTCCTTCAAGTCTGGTCAGCCGACCAGCTTTTCAACCATATCAGGCGACGGTTAAGCACCGCGATACTAGACAGGCGCGCAGCTAATGGGGCCTCATTCAAGGCCGCATCGCACAAATACATGACCCCCTGATAAATCTGGTCCACCATCTCCACGGTAGCAGGGGGGGGCAGAATCAGCCACGAGAGTGCGTCTAAGCATCTTCGTTCCAATCTGCCACAGCCTGAGCTGCGATGACAGAGGCAAAAATAGGCAAAAATAGGTTTCAACATGGAACCGGCCACCATGTAAGCATGGCGGGCAAGTGATTCCATCCTCCTATCCGTAGGATCCCTAAATACTGGGTGATCTTCGGTGGGAACCAGAGTAGCCTTGTTCAATCTGGCCACAGTGTGATCCACTTGAGGAGCCACACACCAGCGTGAATCCGTAGGAGACGCGAAAGGGTAAAGTAGTTGAAACCTCTTTGGCACCACAAAAGTGCGTTTTAAACTGCGCCATTGCTCATTCACTGTAGCATGGAACTCAGCGGGGCAAGGGAAGGCCTGCGCCACCTTGTGGGTCCTGTGTGTACCAAAAGAGGACACAATGCCTGGAGGATTGGGCTCATCCTCTAAATGGAGTGTTTCTTTAATGGCAGAAATCAGTGCATCCATAGCTGCGCATTCCTCGGGCGTCCCAGGGGGGGAATCATCCACCCCTGCAACCTCAGACAGAGAAGAGCGAGACCCTGAAAGAGGCACGCCACCCACGGCAACCAATTTAGATTCAGAATCAGAAGAAAAGGAAATCCTTGGCCTTTTTCTATCCGCTCGTTCAGTCATCAGAATATCCACCTTTTGACACCAAAGACGCCACTGCAGCAGACAAAGTAGTCAGGGTAGAAGATTCAGAGGAACCTGAATCACCCACCAAAGCTGGAGGGAATTTGCTGTCCTGAGATTCCATGTCAAAAGAAAAGTTTTTTCTTTTTTGAGAAGTACTGGCCATTTAAGCGCGCCGCGGACCCCCACAGCGCACCGCTACACTAATTGAACACAGACCCCTAAGCAGGATAAACTGATACCCAGGAGTGTTACCACCGCAGCCGAGTTCTTCTGAGAGAAGGAGGAAGTGATGTCACAGCAATAGACTGAACTGAGACTTTAGGCTAAGGAAAAATGTTTGCCAATAGAAAGTAATGGGAGGCTTCGGTAAAATGGCCGCCGACATGTGCGCAGAACGAACGTTTTGCACACACAAGATGGCGCCGCAAGGCGCCAAAAACACCATATACATGCTGTATAAGCGCCCATAGTGAAGCCAGACATGCTGCCCACACCTAAAATGGCGGACCGGCTGTGTTTAACCGCGCAGCGGTCGCCACACGTGTCTGTACCTCCAAAGCACCCTAAAGTGACACAGGAGAGGGACCCCAGAAAACCACACAGCGCACTGACTGACAGAAAGCCCCCACAGGGATCGGGATCAGGGAGCTCAAAAACGCCCCAGACAGAGGCCCCACACAGAATGTACTTACCTGTACCCGATGGCGTGGGGTGCCTCTCGACGGGAAACCGCCCACCCTCAGATGGCAGGGATGCCGTCAGCCAAAAACGCAGGACGCCAAATAGTGCACGGATAACCGTGGATGAGGCGTCCGGGTGAGGTAGCCACCTCACAGGCTGCATCCCTGAGGACAGCGATGGGTCATTTGCGAGGCCAGGGGGAACACAGCCTGCTAAACGCTCGATGGCAGGCTGGGATTCCATCTGACCCTCTGTCCTGGAGAACCAGGACGACCAGTCCAACTCCCAGCTCCGCAAACGCAGTCTTCATCCGAAGATCCGACTAACGCTGACAAAACAAACAGCCAGTAATGCAAAGAAAAAAAATGACATTTACAGAAAATAAAAATCATAAAATAGGCTGAGACTGTAGCCCCAGCACAGGGAAGCCTATCTACTCCTTAACTAGGCAGAAGACAAACTGAGTTGGGATGGCTGATTGCAGGGGGGCATTGGACCATTTGGGACAGCCCCTATGGGTGTGTCTATGTAAATGTTTGTTTTTTAACAAGTCTTATGCCTAGTTACTCCTGTGGAGATGAAGTCAATACCCCATTGGTGAAGACTGTATGAGTGGGCGGCGACTGTCGGAGGACGTAAGAGAAATTAACTTTAGATGCAGCTGGTGACATTACCGGCGCACGTGCTCTGAAGGAACAGTATACTCGTGCCGTTCCATCAGAGCCGTGCTGTAAACCGTGACATCTCAGCTCGGCTATTCATACCGCCTTAGCCCACAAACCCAGAAAAAAGATGGTTTGAAGACGGCAGCGCCTTCGGTGGTGACAGCACACCGCTCGAGGTCTTCATTTTCAAGTAAGAACAAGAAAATGTCCCCAGCACACCAAGGATCTCCAGAATGGGTCCAAAGCCTTAATCATCAATAACACCGTTACAGCAGATTGCTGGTGACATTTTCTTGCTCTGACTAGACAGGGTTCCAGCCAGTGTGTGTTGGGCAATTGACAGACTTGCCTGAAAACGACCAGTGTTTTTTTTTTTTTTGCCACTTTTTTTTTTTTTTTTTTAATGAAAAAAATGAGTCAAATGCATGAAAAAAATAAATAAAATAAACCACCACCACTTTGACCCACAAATTTGAGAACATATACAATGTGACACTGGAGCTAGTCAGGATTCAAGCAGCAGAATTTTGGCTTTGTAGCAAGTAGAGCAGAGGAAGGCAACTATAAAGAAGAGGTGGTGATCTACCTGAACATGGGAGAAGTCAAGATCACTGGGCACAGTGTCGCCTCCTCACACCCGATTTCAACCTCTAATTGCCGTACTACTGTGCCACAATCATGAACATTGCAAGGCAGTCATGGGTTTAAGGCAGGAGGTGTGGAGGCAACATATTCTGAAAGCACACCAAAACTACGGCTTTCAGAAAGTGCTCCAAATCTGCAGGATATAATAGAAGTCTATTGCCAAGTGCAACAAACACGCAGGAAAGCTGCAGGTACACTGCATTGCATCCCTGGTGTGGGTAAACCGTGGCACATCAGTGTGAAAGCATCCCTATCCTATTATGCCCTGTGTATTGCTTCAGACTGGCCTGACGATCTCTTTTCTGCTGCTGGTGGTACCACTCTGGAGACCGCTAGACGGGATCAGAGGTGGAGTGCAGTTGGTATCCCTCTGCATGGGACAGGAACCAGCACTACAGAAGAGACATTGGCTTATGCGGTCTACTAAAGCTCCAACTTTACAAGTCCCTCTGCATTGCACCCTGATGCTCTGGGATGGCGGGTCAGCACGCTCAGACCAGGATCTACCAGGTCACCTGGCCACAATCTACTGGTAGATCGCAATCTACAGGTTGCCGACCCTCTGAAGTAGAGCATTAATATCAGCCAAGTCGGAGAACACAAAATGCACTGATCAGCTTTTCAGCTGCAGTGTAACATAAGGCGTACTCAAGTGATGATGTTGCTCAAGTAGGGAAGAAAACAAACAAAAACACCCCCAGAATTTTCAACTTAGGACTGAGCCCCCGTTCACACTGGGGCGACCTGTTAGGTCGCCTTGCATTGAGAAGCTATGGACCCGTTCTAATAGGAGCGACACATGTCGCATGCCCAGAAGCTGTTTAGGAGGGAATGGCGCGCGCGCCCCGGAACGGACGTCGGTGCAGGCGCAATGATTCCTGGGAGCGATGACGTTCAGCTCCCAGGAATCATTGCAAAGCCAGGAAGTGACGACGGGCCCCTGCCGAGGAAGGAGGAAGTAGGAAGTAAGGTAAGTATATTTTCTTCTCTACGGGGTAAGTAAAAAAAAAAAAAAAAAAAAAAAAATGCGATTATCCATTTGTTTTTCAGGTGACCCGGAGCGAGAAGATGGAGGTAAGTATAAAATTAGGGTGGAACTCCACTTTAACTTAGATGACCAACATAAAAACACTAATATACAAAACACACACGGCTTGTTTTTTGCAACTTACCCTCCAACATTGTTTTAATAGTCACAGACTGTTTTGCTATTTCAACGTCTACCTCGAAAATCTCACCATCAGAACTCTGCAGCTTTATTGAAGGCATCTAAAATAAAAAAAAATAAATAAAAAATGTAGTTACATTAAAAGGGAAATCACGATTTACAGGTAACTTTCTCTTATAGTTCAGGCCACAACAGCCCCTCTATATAAAAAACAAAAACCACCACACCCTCCTAAAGGACCAGAGCAGTTTTTACATTTTTGTGATGGAGCGGTTTGGTAATAGTTTAAGATAGCGAAGAAAATTTTTTTGAGCTTATATTTAGTCGTATTCAATCACTACCGTTTTTTTTTTTTTGACTACACAAAAACAGAAAAAAAAAAAAAAATTAAAAAAAAAAAAAAAGTATCTGAAAATTAGAGAGTAAACTATGAGATAGATACACTATTACCAAAAATTGGGATGCCTGCCTTTACATGCACACGAGCTGTAATGGCATCTCTTAATCTGTAGGGTCCAAAATTATTGAGTTGGCCCACCCTTTGCAGCTATAACAGCTTCAACTCCTCTGGGAAGCCTTTGCACAAGGTTTAGGTATGGGAATGTTTGACAAATTTTCCAGAAGTGCATTAATGAGGTCAAGCACCGATGTTTGACGAGAAGGCCTGGCTCACGGTCTTCACTTGAGTTCATCCCAAAAGTGTTCTATTGGTTTGAGGTCAAGGACTCTGCAGGCCAGTCAAGTTCCTCCACCCCAAACTCACTCACCCACGGGGGGGGGGGGGGAGGGGAAGAGATTATGGTGCGGGGTTGGGCTTAGCCCCTTAGTTCCAAGTAAAGGCAACTCTAAGTGGTTGTAAAATGGGATTTTTGACACCTTAAAATCCATTTATCTGATGTTCATTAACGGACACAGCTCCAATTCTTCATAACCATTGGGTTATACTTCCCCCTACAGGAGTAGGACACTAGGCAGGAGAAAAACAAAAAGTCTGGCTACACCCTATGGGCAGTCCCAGGGGGTATACTCCCTCTCTCTGCTATAGGTACTCCATTTTGTTACAAGCAGTGTCAGAAAAATTACAAATCCACAGAGGGGTGGGTGCGGTGTCCGTCAATGAACATTAGAGAAATGGATTGTACGGTAAGTCAAAAATCCCATTTTCTCTTTGGTTCATTGATGGACACAGCTCCTAATCTTCTTAACCATTGGACGTCCCAAATGCAGGTGTTAAACATGAGGGGTGGGAAACTCCCAAGGCCAACTATCGCCAACAGGAAAACAGGAGCTCATCTGAAAAAACAAACACAATACACCCTCAAAAGAAGACCAGGTCCTCAAACAGCAGCCGGCAAAAACCTTGCGGCCAAAGGAAGCATTCCCAGATGCCAACACATCCACTTTATAGAACTAAAAAATTGTGCGCTGACGACCAGGTGGCCGCTTGCAAACCTCCGTCACTGATGCCTGATGACAGAAGGCCCAGGGGGCAGTCTGACTTCCTAAAAGACGACTCCGTTGCTGCCAGGTACACCCTAATTGCCGGACAACATCCAAGGCATGCAAAGCAATTTCAATGTTTTGGCCTGGGACACCGGGAAGGCAACCGTCTTCATTCAAAAGAAAAATCAGAAAACCTGAGGAAGGAACAGAGGCGAAGAACCACCTTCTCTCTGAACCAAGGTGAACGCCAATTCTGACACCTTGCTTCCAGAGGCGATAGCTAACAAAAAGGCCACTTTCTGCGACAGCATAAGCAGGAGAATCTCCCGAAGATTATCAAAAAGTTGGCTTCTGGAAGACTGAGCACCAAATTGAGGTCCCAAGGCAGCAACAGAGACCGCACTGGAGGGGTTAAGTGCCTAACTCCCTGAAGAAAAGTACCTACCAGGGAGTACGTGGCCAAAGGCCTCTGAAAGAAGACTGCTAAGGCCGACACCTGACCCTTGATAGTATTCAAGGCCAGTTTCCGTTCAACCCCCTGTTGAAGGAAGGTCAAGATCCGAGCCACCAAAAAAGAGCTAGGATGAACCCCAAGAGACTCACACCATGCAATGTACGTCTTCCACGTATAATGGTACATCTTCCTAGAAGTAGATTTCCTAGCTTTTAACAGCATTGGAATCACCAACTCAGACAAAACCTCTATATCAGCACCTGTCGTTCAACAGCCAAGCCATCTATTGTAAAAAGCAGTATTGAAGATCGGTCCTTGGGATAGCAGATCCTCCCAGAGAGGACGCTTCCAAGGAACGTCGGCAACCAGCTGCACCAGAACTTAGTACCAAGCCCGGGGAGGCCAGTCCAGGGCCACTAAGATGACCTGAATCCCTTCTGCCTCGATCCCGTCTTGGCAGAAGCTTGAGAGGGAAGGCCCCACCTGAGACAACTGATGAAACCCCTCCGGATGAAAAGGACCACTCTCCTTGGTCCAACACCTACCGACTGAGGTAATCTGCCTGCCAGTTTTCCACCCCTGGAATGTGTATGAATGAACCGTTCTTCCTACCTTCGAATGCCAGCTACCTCCAAAGCTGCCAAGACACTTTGTGCCCCCCCCGGTGATTGATACAAGCCACAGCCATGCCACTGTCCGATTTAATGCGCACTGGACATCCCTGAAGATGATCCATCCAATGTTCCAGGCTAAAGTATGATCACTCTGAGTTCTAGGACATTGATCAGTAGCCTGGACTTTTCCAGCATCCAGATCCCGAGCAGAATGCTTGCCAAGGACACCTGCCCAGCCAGACAGGCTGGCATCTGTGGTGACCACTGCCCAATACAAGTGGAGGAAGGATTTGCCCAGCCAAAGCGCTGAAGAACGAAGCCACTATATCAGGGACTCCTTCACTTCCCAACTCAGCCGAATCAGATTGTTCAGAGATTGCAGAGTCTTGTCCCATTTGGTCAGAATCTCCCTTTGCAGGGACCTTGTATGGAACTGTGCAAACAGAACCGTCTCGAAGGTAGACACCATCAGGCCCAGCAACCGCATGCAAGTCCAGAGGGATGACCATCTGCTGGACAGCAGTTTCTGGAGTTTGTTCAGAAGAAGGAGCACTCTGGCTAAGGCCAAGTCCAGAGTCCGACCCAAATGCAGTCTCGGCAAAGCACTTTTTTCCAGGCGGATGAGAACTTTTGTTTGCACGAGGCACATTTTTTTTTTTGGAACTTACCCTGGGACCACTCATCTTTATCTTCGCGGCTCTTGCCCTGCAAGGCACAAGTGAACACTATGCGGTAAAGAAATTGCCAGGTGCAAAAACCGACCACCACACAAGGGAGAGAGGAAGACCACCAGTGACCCTCACACGTTGCCAGCTAAAGCAGTGTACCTAACCCACAGCTATCACTAGTGCCCTGCACAAGTTTCAGGTAACCAAGCTAATGACCATCCATCACTCGCTTACCTTAGGGCCAGGCTCCGCATGCGTACCCAGATCCACCTCCTCCGCAGGAGCCACCTCCATTGAGGTGCAGGGAGTCTGGGTTTGCAGCGTCCTCAAGTGCCTAACCGTTTGCTGGCACTGCCCCTTTCTCTGTCTGTTCTTGAAGGTTCCGGATCGGCTCTGGATTTGGAAGCCTGTTCAGTGCTGCAGCATCTGTCCATATTTTGTGGCCGGTTCCCCCACACGCTGGCGGGCCAAAATCCAACTGGCCGATGTTACGCTTCTGCCACACCCCTTGAGGCCGGAAATTACATGGCTTCAGTGTACCCAGCCCCCCCCCCACCCAAAACTCGGCCTAATAATGGCGCTGCACAGGAACTGCAACCATTCAGGGTAGGCCCCCACTGTGGCTCCCCATAAAAAGGATGTTAAAGAGGGGGGGGGGGGTGGTTCCCTCCACCCCAGAGTTACCCCGTCTACACTCCCCCAGAACACTGCCCCAGTTTAGGAGAGGCCAGGGCCAGGAGGCTCCTGCCACCTAGCACAGAGGCCTAACAGCATGAAGTTTACGCTTGAAGTGATCCTGCCTGGCTGAGGAAACAATACTGAGGGTCTATGTCTCACCTGTATTTAAACTAATGTCAATTGGGTTTCCTGTGCTAGGTGGGAGGAGCCCCTCTCCTGGAAGAGGACTGGGGAAAAAAGTGGAGCTTAATGTCAACCTGTAGCCGCACATTATGATTTCTAGGATGTACGGACTTGAGGTCACTAAAGCCCGCTGTGGGAGAAAGGTCCCGGGTGGGAGGGCCCAAGAGTGGGACTTTGCGGGTGCTTAGAGGATAAAAGAGAAGATGCCTCAAAAAGCAGTGGGTAGGACATAAGGTTGGGGTGGAGGAGGTAACTCCCTCCCGTCTCTGCTGCTTTTGGCCTGGGAAAAAAAAAATGTGTGTGTGTATGTATATTATATATATATATATATATATATATATATATATATATATATATATATATATATATATATATATATATATATATATATATATATATATATATACACACACACACACACACACACACACATACACATACATATATATATATATACACACACATACACATACATAAACAGTAATCCCCCGCTCCATCGCGGTTCCGTTTTTGCGGTCCCGGTAATTTGCGTTTTTTTTTGTAATGTTATTTTACTATATAAATCATTAGAAATGAAATATTTTTGTGTTTTCCATAGCTCTTGCTATGTCTCTTAGTATCTTTTATGTGTTTAAATGAGTTTCTATTGTTTTAAAAGTGTGTTTAAAGACCTTAAAATGCTTCTACACGTACAGTGACCGTAAAATAAACATGCCTACAATGCATTTTAATAGGGTTTTTCTATTTCGCGGAATTTCACTTTTCGCGGCTGTGTCCGGAACGTAACCCCCGCAATGGAGGGGGTTTACTATAATATATATATATATATATATATATATATATATATATATATATATATATATATATATATATATATATATATATTCTTGCCACCTGCCTTTTTCTTTACCTCCTGGAAAGCCATATTTCTATCCTAAATACGCTCCATAGCCTCCTGTAGGCCAGGGCCAAACACAAGATCCCTGGAAATAGTCAGCGGGATTGACTCCGATGTCCCCCCGTGAGGCAGGTACAGATTTAACAACTGGTCCCTTATTCATTACCACTTTCTCTAATCAGCATATGGTTATCAAAAAAAAAAAAAAATCATCCAACGACACTGGCACATTTTGAATAATGATTCAATCTTAAAAACAAGTCATGCCTGAGAAACCGCGTGTCATTTTCAAGGGAACCCTGAATTTACGGGATTTGATAATGTCATAGAACCACCCTCAAGGCCCCCTACTTTCCTTGAGCAGCTTAAAGGTTTTTTTAAATGTAATAGGTGCCAGGTTTGCCATCGGAATAGTGTTAAACAAAAGAATACCAAGTTTCTCTTCCACTAGTAACGGCAAGACCTTTAAAATCAACCCCTTTATTTCCTGCACGAGCACTGGAGTGGTTTATCTCTTCCAGTGCTCGTGTGGGTTCCAATATATTGGAAGGAAAAAACGCCCCTTAAATGTTCAACTAAATGAACACATTGCGAACATCCGAAAGGGCTTTAAATACCATTCTGTCTCAAAGCATTTTTTGATAACACATAATAAGGACCCCAGTAATATCACATTTTTGGGGATTGATAAGTTTTCTCCTAACTGGCGGGGGGAAGCTCTAGTACGTGGATTATCCAGAATGGAGATGGCCTGGATTCATAGGGCCAAAACTTATACGCCTTTCGGGCTCAATATTGACACTGATGTCAATGCTTTCATTGATAATGCTTGAGGGCATTTCAGCCTTTACCTCCCTTTTATCCCTCTTTTCTCCCTTCCCCTCCCTCCCTCTTTCTCTTTTCTTCCTTTTTCTTTTTTCAGAATGATATTTTTAATGGTATGTCATTCAATATCGTATACATTTATTGTGAGATTCACACCCAACAGGGCCTTTCAATGGCATTTTAATATATTTTATCTTATTTATCGATATTTAATTTTTAACATGTGATCATGCATAGGGGTCAGTGTTCTGTAAGCCTGTTGGGACTTAATTCAATGTATTACAGTAATCTTAACATACTTTATTTTTTATTTGTTTGCAGTAATGTATCTGTCCACAAGGGGGTAATGTCCCATGTGATTAGTGATTCCCACACAAGTTAATGCTGCCTTGTTTGTTAACCACAGTCTAACACTGACTGGTGGGATGAAATAAGGCACATCGGATGTTTTACTTAATAATATCTGGATTTGGCCTGAATAAGGTTGGGACAGTGTTGATATAATCTACACAGTTCGATGGTGGCCTTTACTTTAGGGCTGTTGTTGAAACTTAGTCCCCATAGTTTTGACTATAGCTTTAGTCCAGCTAAGATACTGGAGATAACCTTTGGGCAAAACTTTGCATTATACCTCTTTAAAGATGGCCGCTTGGAATCCTGGAGGTCACATGGGGCGGAACTTTGCAAGGTAGTGTATACAAGCGGTGTCGTCAGCACGCCGCCTGTACCTTGAAAACGTCTGATTGGACGAAACGTACGTCGGTCACGGCGTGCTGATGTCACCACTACGAGTTGAGGACGGGCGGAAGAGTCGGCCGGCCGGCGGCTCACTAAACACAGATGCTCTTGACTCATTTATTTCTGCAAGTTGCTCTCTATTATCTACAATAAATATGTTGATGGTTTTACACTATGGGGCACTTTTTTGTTGTTTCCACATAATACATGATTGAACCTATGTGGGGATTCCTTTGGAGCCATCTGACATCAGATCAACCTTACAGGAATCGGATGACTGATCTTTGGCTCATTATTACATGCTTCTGGTAAGCAGCAGTGGTGTCGGTGGTGGCTCTTTCAAGTTTGGTTCATTCAGGCTGTTATCCTGTTGGTCACATTTTATGATATTACCTGCATGAATTATTTTATATCTGGTAAGCAGAGATGTATAGTAACTAAGTAGAACTACTTAAGTACCGAAAGGCGGTATCTGTACTTTCCTAGAGTAGAATTTTTTTCTCCTACTTCCACTTTTGGTGTCCTTTTATGAAACGGAGATGAGCAGTGATCCTGCTGATCACAGCTCATTTCCGATCATTCTCAGTTTATGAAACAGAAATGATCGGGGGAGAACATGTTCTCCGCTGATCATCTCTTCACATGGGAATCTGTCATTGACTGACACAGAAACAGCCAGGCTATGAAGCTGCGATCCCCGCACTTCACTGGCGATCTGGGTCAGAATTCACACTCCCGGGTTCACCAGCCTGGAGCTTGTGAAGCGGGGAGTGAAGACAGAATCGGGGGAGAACTGAGGGGGAAAAAGGAAGATTATGGACTTCCTTCTTCCTCGTTCAGACCCCCCAACACAGTAATCATGTCCCCCTGCCATATTATATATATATATATATATATATATATATATATATATACACATACACACACACGTAGATATATATTTAATGTGTATATTATATATATATATATATATATATATATATATATATATATATATATATATATATATATATATATATATATATATATATATATATATATATATACACACACATATACACACACATACACATACACATACACACACAATGTATGTGTGTGTAATATAAGGGGACTATTATTAACCTCGTGTACTCAGCAGTGATAATTTATCACTGCTTGTTAAAGCGCACCAGGGATTTTCATACTACAGTAATCTCGCTTTGTCTCACGAGATTACAGACGCCCCATTGACTTCTACACAGATCTCCGAGAAAACCGTTCTCCTCTGATCACCCTGGGCGAACTGAAGTTCTCCGATTCATAAAATGGGTGCCAGATGTGATCATTTTCCCCGGAGAACTGTAGAGAAGCCAACAGAGAAAAAAAATTCACCCGTTCATAAAAGTACACCTTTACTTCACTACATTTTTTCGACGATTTCAATACTTCTACTCCGATATTTTTTTTTTTTGTGCTGCATAGTTACTCGTTACAATTCTAAAAATTACCACTGCCAGAACAGTAGATGACAGGTTTCATGAAGCTCAAACGTGTATTATCAGCGCATACGAAAATAAATGCTACTGTATTAATAATTAAAAGCTGCATTTGAAATAAAAACAATACGATGTTCAAACTTTTGACTTCTTTCTTTAATAACTACATAACACAGTACTTGTACTTTTAGTACTTGAGTAGCAATTTTTTTTTCAAAACTACTGGTACTTTTACTTTCAGTACTTGAGTAGCAAAATTTTTAAAAAAACTACTTGCAATACTTGAGTACAAAAAATGTTGAATACTTTAGTACTTCTACTCAAGTCACTTTTTGATCGAGCACTTCCACTTCTACTCAAGTCACTTTTTGATCGAGCACTTGTACTTTTACTCAAGTATGGGTTTCGAGTACTTTATACAACTCTGCTGGTAAGCAGATTGTGCTTATGGGGGATGGTCTTCCAATTCCTCTTCACACACCCCTTCTCTTTTTGGTTGAATACATTTTTTTGGTAGTAGCCTGGATTTGGTGGAGGTTTCTCTGACAGCACTTTTTCTATAGGAACTGCACATGGGTGTATATTCACAACTCTATATACAGTATTATGCTATGGGATCTGTCATTTTATTTTTCGTGCATTTGGGCCGAGTTTGCTGAGTTTCCTGGTCCAAAAGGAGCTTCCCAATTGGTCCTGCTGTGAAGGAAGTCTACTTTTGAATTGGGCACTTGATGTTATACATTCTGGTAAGAAGTTTGTACAGCTAATGGTCTTCTCCCAGATCCAATAGAGGCACATCTGTATTCACTAAAGGATTGCATATACAGAGACTTTTTGGACTTGTTGCTCATAAACAATACAAGTTTCTTCTATTTTGAACTTTATTGGTACACGATTCATGAATCACCATATTCATACATGTAGCACTATTTTTCACTGGTCATAAGGGTGATACTTAATATTTAGCGCAACTTACTTTTTATTAATTGCTGTATAAGCAATTATTTCTGACAGTTCACAGCTGCATTCCTGCAACCCTTTGAGAATTACTGTGATAAGCTGCGATTGACTACAGCTATCACATGACACAAAGAGGCAGTTCTTTGCCTTGTGCCATGTGATCACTGTGACAATAGTTCTGAATAGCTATATGAATGGCTGCCATATTTACTATTGGACATGCAATTGCTTTGATTGATCACAGGGTACCAGGGCAGAGCATCAGTACGCAGTACTTTGATCGGTGACCAGCTATGTCTTGTGGACACAGCAGTCACATAATTGCACAAGTCACAAATCTAGGACACCGCAAGAGTACGTCCCCCCTCAGATCAACACTTCATACACCTGTCCATTTGTATGCAGTGGCTGGACAGGAAGATGTTAAACCAAAAAAAAATGTAATATCTGTAGCACTGCCCCCTAGAGGGTTGCTGAATATTACACTTTAGGTATTCCCCTGGGTTACCCGTAGCAACTGTTTGCAGACAACTTAACACTAAGTTCTTGGCTCAATCAAAGATCAGTCCAGGGGATGTTTTTGTGGTTTTATTTAGATTGTGATGGGAGAAGGGATGAGTGGGATACGCTGTTTTAACTTATTCACAATGCTGAGGACTTCTAACTTAAGAATGAGGCAAGGCCGCTACTTAATCCTGCCACTTGAATGAAGATGAGGTAAGTGTTCCTATAGTATTTCTCTTCAAGTCACTCCCCTAGTACCATCTTTCTGGGCTAGTTGACACCCATCCACTGACTCTACACTCCAGATTGGTCCCCTTCCTGGGCAAGTTCCTCTGTACTCACGATACGGTTTCCAGATTCTCCAATGACCCAATTCCTGTAGTCAGCTCTCCTGGACCTCTGGGTTCAGCCTCACACTACGGGAACACCAGGCTGACCGCCTGTCACCACCAACAACTGCTGCAGAAGAGGAGGCAGCCACCTACCTCCTTCTAGGACCTGGCTTCCCGCCCAAAGACCTCTACCTCAAGTGCCCGGGGCTTTTTATACCCTGTCCCATAATGCACCACTGTCTGTGCCAACCCCTGGGACAGTACCAAAAGCCTGTGCGTCATTGGTCAGGTTTCCTTCAGCATTCAATATGCCTCCCCATCGGATCAGCTGGGGACACTCCCTGAGCCCAGATAAATCACACACTGGGCACACTGAGTAGACCCAACTACCAATCCTGCTCCCTGATAAGCAGAGGGCACAAATATTTTGCCTATTGCTCTTCTGGTAAGCAGAGAGCCAAAACTACACTCTTCTCTCTTACCTAGCACCTGACTAGGAGGACGTTACACATCACTAATCCTTAGATGGGATAGTTGTTTTAGGCTTTTTTTCATCTGTGATCCAGCCAAATTTCCTATGCTAGGGTGTCCACTCCATCTATGGAGAAGTACCATGGCCACAACTAGACCTAAGCACGGAGGGGGCAGCATTAAAAAAGTTTTAATCACTTATGTAAAGTCTTAGAGCCGATCCACACTAGCGTGACTTGTCAGGCAACTTGTCAGCCTGACAAGTTGCGCTCCCTCGCGGTCCATTGACTGCTACAGGACCCGTTCTAATAGGAGCGACACAAGTCGCTCCGACTTAGAAAAAGGGTCCTGTACTACTTCGGGCGACCTCGGAGCGACTTGCATAGACTTCCATTATGTGAAGTCCATGCAAGTCGCTCCGAAGTCGTGGTGCATGGCAATGCACAAATCGCCCCCGAAGTAGTAGAGTCGTGTCGCCCCAGTGTGAACCGACTCTTACTCCACCTAACAATTTTTATCCCTAAAGGAAAAAAACCGTTGAGGCACCCCTGTCAGTGGTAAATGGTTTGTCTCAACCCTGTTAGGTTTAGTAAGGGTCCATGTACACGGGACGCTGGAAATGGTCGTTTAGGAGCAGTTGGGCGTTTTTTTCAGAAGCCCCTGAACCCATCTAAATTTTATCTTATCTGTCCATGTACACCAGGTCGTTTACAGGCAGTTGCGTTCAGGGACTTTTTTTAGAACGCAATTATTTGCATTCGAATGTGTGTTTCCCGGCGTTCCAAATGCACAAACGCGTCCGAGCGCGATGACCCGCGTTTAGCGTTCCCGTTTTTCCATTTTAAAGGGGAATAATTTTTTTGACCTCTAGGAACGCTTCTAAACGCAAACGCCGCTAAACGCGGGTACAAAACGTGACCGAACGGACGTTTCAAACGTCCTAAAAATTCCAGCATTCAAAGGGACTTTTAACAACGTCCCGTGTACATGGAGCCTAAAAGGGATTAGAAAAAAAAAATGACAACTCGTATCACCAAGTGAAAATAAAGGGCATAGAGTAATATATATATTAGGGATGCACCGAAATGAAATTCTTGGCCGAAGCCGAATAATAATGAAATGCTTGCCCGAAGGCCGAATACCGAACGCGGTGTTTCGCATTTTTTCCATTTATTTTGCCAATTTTTAGGGGGCACGCTGATAGGCACATGTTATGTTAGGGGGCACGCTGATGGGCAAAACAAAACATTTAAATCAGCGTTGCTCTTAACAAAATATGCCCATCAGAGTGCCCCTTAACATAAAATATGCTCATCAGCATGTCCCTTAGCATAAAATAAGGGGCACGCTGATGGCCACATTTTATGTCAAGGGAGCACTCTGTTGGGCACATTTTTTTTCTTTTTTTTTTTAAGGGGCACTTTATAGGGCACTCTAATGAGCATGGCAAGTGGCAAGATATGGCAAAATATGCCAGTCTGCACACTAATGCTTGTGCAGCTACTGTATTCTCCCCCAAATGTGCTCCACATACCTGAACTGCAGCCAGGTCGGAGCCAAAAGCCGCGAACAGGGGGGCGGGGCGTGCACATAGTGTCACGCTCGCTGGACCTAGTGTGAAGGAGCTGCAGTCAGGAGCAGGGGGCGGGACGCGCACGTGACGTCACACCCCCTACTCGCGGCCGGACAGGACACCGGCGGCGTGTGAGCAGGGAGCCGCAATGAGGAAGGGGACTGAAGGACTCCTAGGTAGCGGGCTCGCGGTCCGGGCGGAAGCATCGTGTGGGCCGCCATTTAGTGACCGCAGCTGACATTGTTCGGCACAAATTTATTCGGCCGAACACCGAAAGTGCTATTTTTTCTATTTTCGGCCGCCGAACATTCGGTGCATCCCTAATATATATATATATTATATATATATATATATATATATATATATATATATATATATATAAAATTTTTAAACCTCAAAACGAATTTAAAAGATGCAAGAACAGGTTGATGGCGCTGCCAGTATATACCTGCTAATACGTTCGCTTTCTAATGATGCTAAAATAAATGTTAGGTATAGAATTGATAAAGTGTCTTGTGCTTCATAAATAAATATTGAATATGAAATAAAGTGTCAGGTGCTTCATACTAATGAAAAAAATCTGGGGTTAAGTGCAAGAAATAGGTGATCCAATTCTGTGAAAAATGTACAATCGTACTGGTGCAAGTTCCAAATATAAATAAATAAATTGGTTCCTAAGTGAGTGAACCTTAAAAATGAGTAAGCCAACCTAAAAAGGATTGATAAAAATATATTGAATCAACCTAAAATCATATATTATTACATGCGTGAACTGTGAAATCTTTAAAAAGTGAAAACCCTAAAAAGTGCAAGCTCTACAATAAGAAGCATCAAATATTAAAACGCAGGTATATAAATAAGACGCTAAAAATGTAACATCAGAACTACAGGTACTGGTAAGTCCGTAATGGCTAAAAGTCCTAGAAGAGAGGTGAGTCCCACTATGGTGAAACACTCCCTGGATTAGGGGTGCAAAAAGTGACTGGTGCAGGTGCTCTGGCAGAAATTATGGTGATGCTCGAGTGCCGGTGACCATTCAGTGCTCCCCGCACCCCTTGGACCGCACTCACCAGATTTGATCACCCCTGCAGGGGTATCAAGCCTTGGATAAATAATCCTGGGGGTCCCCTTATTACTGTATCGCTAGTATGGTCCAATGTCCTGCCCGAGTCCTCCGTATCGGGGTCCTTACAGTTAGGGTCCACGGGTATATATGTGGGGGAAGAAGGCTTCACATGGAGTAGTACCGTTTTTGTCAAAAGGCTTTATTACATCAAAAAATGGGTACTTACAAACGTGATGGGTAAATAGGCAGGTAAAAACAATAGTCGTTGCGGACTTCCGGGACGCCGTGCGAGCCACGGTCCGTATGTGCGTTCCACTTGGGCGGATGTGGCGTGATGACGCTCTACATACGTTTCGTCGATTGACGTCTTCAGGAGTAGCATCATCACGCCATCTCCGCCTCTTATAGCAACATGGTAAACGGGACTTACAAAGCACTCCAATCAAAAACTGGTATTTGCGAACATCCAATAGAAAAAGAGTATGTCGTAAACTGTTGCCGGGTAGAATTTGTATGCTGTTCACCTATGTACGGCTGCTTAACTTAACTTCCGGGGACTGGCATATCGTAACTTAGTATTTGGGAAAAGAATATGCAGCGTTGTGTGTCTTATAGGACAAAGAAAAAAATAGTAAAAAAATTATTAAAAAAAGAGGATATGCTCTTGCTTTTAATCAATATAATGTCTTTAGTGGATGGAATTTAGATCGAGTCCTAGTTACCATATTGTTGACAAACACATAATGGCTTCTTATTGCACATAATGCTCTAGAAAATACACACCATGAGGTGATAAGCTACAAAAAATAATAATAATTAGTTACCCTAAGCAGTAAGATACATATTAGGGCAGCGGAATAAAATATCATACCTAATCAAAAGGTCTGTCTTTTAAACACTAAAATAAGCATAATGTATATATTGCCTTTAATAAAATAAAAAAATATATATTTGAAAAATATATATATGGTAATTTAAATGTACAATGGATAAAAAACTAAAATAAAAATATTAATATTAGGTATCCAAAATTCCGATGTGGGCCATAATAAACCATACCCCACTGCTTAAGGTCATCATTACTGATGGATAGACAGTACATATAGACAAACTATTTTTCTTACATGAGGGACTATAGATGTTAGGAGATTAAATTAAGGAGCAGGTTCCTATATTATGTCATTAATAAAGAACTGTTATACATACAAGATTATAGGAAGGCTCACGGCATTATACATCTAATAAAATAATCACTGATTCCTGATTATAGAGAATATAGTAGCACATAGACGATAGTTGAGGGGGTCAGACTACCCTTTGGGATAAAGTCCGTATAGGGGAATAGATAAGAAGATAATATATTAAAGGTAATTTAGGGAAGATATCAATCTATTGGGAGAAATCTGTCCAGATGGAATGTAAATAAAAGAGGTAATTGTAAGGAAGGACACCCTGATGAGAGAGGAAACCGTCCAGTGGACATCTAAGAAACGACTTGGTAAGTGTGTCCGAAATACTGAGAGAATAATGATCCTCCCAGATGTGTAGTGTCAAAAGGACACACATTTATACCGAAAGAAGGCCAAATGGCCAATTTTAAAATATAAATATGCTGAATTTTAAAAATTTGAGATAAAACAATTCAAGTCTATATCAAGGTTAAGTCCCTTGGGTCCTTGACCTCTAGGAACGCTTCTAAACGCAAACGCCCGCAAACGCCGCTAAACGCGGGTACAAACGTGACCGAACGGACGTTTCAAACGTCCTAAAAATTCCAGCATTCAAAGGGACTTTTAACAACGTCCCGTGTACATGGAGCCTAAAAGGGATTAGAAAAAAAAATGACAACTCGTATCACCAAGTGAAAATAAAGGGCATAGAGTAATATATATATTAGGGATGCACCGAGATGAAATTCTTGGCCGAAGCCGAATAATAATGAAATGCTTGCCCGAAGGCCGAATACCGAACGCGGTGTTTCGCATTTTTTCCATTTATTTTGCCAATTTTTAGGGGGCATGCTGATGGGCACATTTTATGTTAGGGGGCACGCTGATGGGCACATTTTATGTTAGGGGGCACGCTGATGGGCAAAACAAAACATTAAATCAGCGTTGCTCTTAACATAAAATATGCCCATCAGAGTGCCCCTTAACATAAAATATGCTCATCAGCATGTCCCTTAGCATAAAATAAGGGGCACACTGATGGCCACATTTTATTTTAAGGGAGCACTCTGTTGGGCACTCTGTTGGGCACATTTTTCTTTTTTTTTTTAAGGGGCACTTTATAGGGCACTCTAATGAGCATGGCAAGTGGCAAGATATGGCAAAATATGCCAGTCTGCACACTAATGCTTGTGCAGCTACCGTATTCTCCCCCAAATGTGCTCCACATACCTGAACTGCAGCCAGGTCGGAGCCAAAAGCCGCGAACAGGGGGGCAGGGCGTGCACATAGTGTCACGCTCGCTGGACCTAGTGTGAAGGAGCTGCAGTCAGGAGTAGGGGGCGGGACGCGCGCGTGACGTCACACCCCCTACTCGCGGCCGGACAGGACACCGGCGGCGTGTGAGCAGGGAGCCGCAATGAGGAAGGGGACTGAAGGACTCCTAGGTAGCGGGCTCGCGGTCCGGGCGGAAGCATTGCGCGGGCCGCCATTTAGTGACCGCAGATGACATTGTTCGGCACAAATTTATTTGGCCGAACACCGAAAGTGCTATTTTTTCTATTTTCGGCCGCCGAACATTCGGTGCATCCCTAATTATATATATATATATATATATATATATATATATATATATATATATATATGTGTATATGTATATATATATATATATAAAATGTTTAAACCTCAAAACGAATTTAGCCAACACATACAATGAATGATCAGTAAACTACAATGCATTAATATATAAACTTTTGGGTTTAGCTACAAATGAAGTTAAAAAAATAAATAAAAAAAATAAAAAAGATAGCTATAACGTGGCTTTTTTTAACCTATGCAACTAATGTGGTATATCCTACCTTAATGATCACAGCAGGAGTATACTATACTCATGATAAACAGAAAATCAGCACGAACAGGCCTTAGTGACCCCAAAATCTCTCTACCGGACCTGACAGGAACATGCAGTAGTACGTCGAGAACAAAACACTGCTAAGGTACGTGCTTCACCATTATCACAAAAAAAAAACAATGAATCTATATTAAACACACATTTACCGCGACCACGAACGTCCACAGAGACCAGGCCTCAGCTTCTCGACTTTCAGCCGGCCGCACCGCTCCTCCTCTGACAACTGCGTCACCTAATCGAAGGAGCGGTTCGACGTAACATAAGAAATGTCAATTGCTAGAGCTAAAACTCTGGCTAACCCTCCTTGTCTCCGCTGAAAAACACTTCTGTAGGCAGTTTACGTTACAGAAGCCCCTGAGTATTCGGTCTACTAGAAAATGGAAGAGACAGAAGGAAACACGCTTCCTGCTGCTAGGGCGTAGCTGGGCATACATACCGTTCGAGGCGCATCGAGTCCCAGTGATGAGAGCCAATTAGATGACAGGATATATTTACGTAACGTTGTAAAGACCAATGAGGAAGAAGCGCGGTTGGAGAGCATTTGTTGCGGTGGAATCGCCTAACGACGGCGGGAGGGTGTGGGGAAACAGGTGAAAGTGCGGCTGAACATGTTTAAAATGTTAGTGAGTGGAAAGGATTAGGGTGATGTGCCTAAGATAACGCTACCATATGAAAGCTCTTCAGGGAAGAAAATGAAAAACATAGTTGGTACTAGTGCAATGCAGAGAAACTTGTACACGAAGAGTCTTGACGCTTTTGGGAGTGTCCGATTCCTGGTCCTATGCAGTCTTCTGAGCGTCCCACTCAGGCTAAATTCACATTACGTCAGGGCAGTAACATGCAAAATTGCACGTGTTCCCTACCCATAGTCAAACACTTGCTATTTAGCAGGCATATGGGGGTGCCATTAAATTTCAATGGCTCATTAACACATTGTTTTTGTGCATGTAAAACTGCATGGTGCCGCAGCACCATTCTGTGCAGTGCAATTTTAAAGTGTAAAGCTCAGATCTAAAATATGAACAAAGCACATCAGTCTATAGTGTGTACTTGTCTCAAGAGCACTAGGGCCACACATGGGCTGGGATTCATTGGTGTCCACCAGCTCAGTGGGGAATCTGTCCACTAAGCAGGTCCACTTATGCAGAGCGTGCACATATGCAGTCTGCTTTCCTCTATCGGCGGTCAGATGTATACAGACTTTCCGTTTCCACCCTACTGGGATCTGATCTGCCAGATAGATGGGGAATGGATTTCCATCGGTCTGTTTTTATCAGATGTTGGCAAGTGTCTCCATTAGGCCCTGACTGGCCATAGGGCAGAGCGGGCATATTCCCGGTGGGCCGAGGCCTCTGCGGCACAGGGGACTCATCACATCAAGAAACACACATTTACCGCCGGCTTCTCCGCGTCCAGCTCCGTGGCCGATTCTGCGGAGAGGGCCACATCTGGCCGGCTATATGCTCCCCAGTCCCCCCCTGCCCACTCCCAACTTAATAGGCAGGCAGTGGCACTGTCAGCCGGGCTGATGCTGAGCCCAGCTCCGCGGCCAATTAATCCTGCACAGGCCTCAGGGGGTGGTAACGAAGAGGTGAGAGGTCAGACTCAGCTCAGGACAGGTGACATCACTGATGACTCTCTGGGGGTGGAGCAGAGCAGAGGGACCCCCTTCTGCTTGATATCGTGATGTGAAGAAGCGGGGAACACTTAACTGTTGAGACTTGACTTGTCCCTCACTGTGGCCGGCTCTGCGGCCAATCAGCCTTCTGCTCAGGGGGGTGTGACTTACAGTCCAATGTTCCTGCTTCTTCACGTCGATATCAAGCAGAAGTGGGTCCTCTCTAGCTCGCTCGCTCTGCCAGCCAGGCTTTGGCCCCAGGTGCAAACTTTAGAGGGGCTCCGTCCCAAGTGTGTTGGCCTTGATGTCATGTCAGGCTCCGTGGCGGCAGGAGCATGACACCGCGGCATCCTCTGGGTGCAGGTATCTATCTCCAGGCAGCAAGTAAGCAGCCCTGCTGTCAGAGGCCACGTAGAAGATGAACACTGGACCTGGGACCCCAGGAGGAAGAACAGCACCCGACACCTCACAAAGCCTAGACACCGTCTCTTTCAACATCCTCTCTGTTCCAACATCACTACATCAGCAATGAGGACAAGAACAGGCTGGAGACACCAGCTGCCAGGGAGCAACTGAAAGGAGCAAAGCACCCCCAGATCAAGGAGACTGACATTGAAGGTACTAGCATCATCATACATTGATACAGACATACCTGCAGACACATACTAGGATAGGGGGGCAGAAGAGGGACTGCAGATGGGGACAGGGCTAGGGGTCTCTCTATCATCTCACCCCTCTCTCTATCAGCCCTCCTCTCTCTCTCAGCCACACCTCTCTTCCAGCCCCCTTCTCTCAGCCCTTCTCTCTTTCTTACCCCCCCCCCACATTTCAGTCCCCTTCTCTTTCTCAGCCCCCCTCTTTCTCTCAGCCCCCCTCTCTCTCACTCTCACCTCTTCCCTCTTTCAGCCCTCCTCTCTCTTTCTTACCCCCCGCCTCTCAATCCCCTACTCTCTCTCACTCACCTCCTCCCTCTCTCAGCTCCCCCCTCTCTTTCAGTGTCCCCTCTCTCTCTTGCTCCCTCACTCCCCTCTCTCCCCCAACCATTAAAGTGCAGCAAGAAGTGGGTTAATGTTCTGCCACTGGTCACTGGTGCATTAGTGACCGTTATTTAACCCCTTTGTGTTGCATTAGTGACACCTGTGTCAGTGTTAATTAACCCCTTTATGAAGGGGTTAAAAAACACTGCTAGTGGCCACTAATGCAGCACAACGGGTTTTAATTAACTCCACCAATACCCACCAATGGGGAGGGATTAAAATAGAATTTACAGTTTAAAGCGAAGCAGCCTTACAAAATTCTCCCATCCCCTCTCCTAACGCCTATTCTGGCTAACCTGTGTAGAAAAGATGTATACCCCTATGTTCAGGCTGCTCCAGTCCAGTCACATTATCTCCTGTGTGAGCCTGTGGTGTATGCAGGGGAGAGGAGACAGCACCAAAAACAGATGGGACATAGGAACCTATGGGTGACATCACCGCTCCAGGCTTTACCCGTTCATTGTCAAGCGCTATCTACTCTCCCCTGCAGCCACCACTGACTAACACAAGGGATCATGTGACCAGACAGGAGCAAACTGAGAAAAGGAAAGTCCATGGATTAGGGGGCACAAATGATCTGCCTTGCCCAGGGTGCTGAGAACCCATGCTACGCCACTGGCTCTGGGCACTTCTCTCTCTCAGCAGCGGTGTGCCTGGTTCAGGCTGAAGCCAGGGAAGACCGTTCTACCCAGAAAAGTTGACTATGGATGAAACATTTAACATGCTTTGTAAGCACTACTAAAAGTAATACTCAAAAAGCCAGTTATAAAGCAATAAGCACTGTGAGTGATGTTTTATAATTGACATTGCAGTATTAACAAAGCCAGTTGTAAAGTATTACTCACAAAGCCAGTTTTAAAACATTACAGAGCCAGTTATAAAGGAGTTTTTCTTAATAACTGGCTTTGTCAGTACTCTATTATATCTTGTTTTGGCCCTAAAAAACCCCAAATCCCATCACCAACGCCCCCCCCCCGAAAGACTGCCCTCCCTCAAACCCCCACCCCGGGCTGCTCAGTCTAAAATGCCCGGGCCTATTTTTGGTCCCAGTCCGGGCCTGGTCTCCATAGAGGAGACAGGAGGGTCCACCTTGAAGACTGACTGGGGGACTCGACCAGTCCGCTAGTGTGAAAGGGGCCTTAGTATCATCTGTCTGCTGCTTCATTCTGCTTCATTTTTTACTATCAACATAAAGCTTTTCTTACATGTTTTTTCTGAAATCAAGAGGAAAAAAAGGTGACATGGAAGGGACCACCAGCTGATTGACAGCCTCAGCTATGTTCCTGTGTGCTTTGTGAAGTGATGTGTGCCTCTTCCCTCCAATCAGCTGTCAAAGCTCTCTTCACTGAGCTCTGCAGTGTGTAATTTTAGGTCTTTGCCCCCTTTTTTTTCCCCAAGAGCTGTAAAAAATCTGGACTGGCTCCTTTCACATGGGCATTTCATAATTTCAGTCAATTTAAATATTTAAAGTTTTGGTTTACATAATTAACCACTTTAAGACAGGAAGGATTTGCCCCCTTGATGACCAGGCCCTATTTTGAGATTCGGCACTGTGTTACTTTAACCACTTTACCACCGGAGGATTTTGCTGTCTTGCGTCCAGGCCACTTTTTGCGATTTGGCGCTGTGCGAATTTAACTGACAATTGCGCGGTCATGCAACGCCATACCCAAACGAAATTTACGTCCTTTTTTTTCCCACAAACAGAGCTTTCTTTTGGTGGTATTTGATCACCTCTGCGCTTTTTATTTTTTGCGATGTTAATAAAAAAATGTGAAAATTTTGAAAAAATAACAATATTTTTCTACTTTGACAGTTAAAAAAATATCCAATATATTAAATTTTTGTCATATATTTAGGCCAAAATGTATTTAGCTACATGTCTTTGACAAAAAAATTGTCAATGAGCGTATTTTTAACTGCTTTAAGACCAGAAGATTTTACCCCCTTCCTGACCAGGCCATATTTTGCGATTCGGCACTGCGTTATTTTAACGGACAATTGCGCGGTCGTGCGATGCTGTACCCAAATTAAATGTATGTCCTTTTTTTTCCCCACAAATAGAGCTTTCTTTTGGTGGCATTTGATCACCTGTGCGATTTTTACTTTTTGCGCTATATACAAAAAAAAAGAGCGACAAATTTGAAAAAATAACTTTTTTATATGAAATTCCCTCCAAAAAAATGTAAAAATCAAAATGTTTTTAACTTTTTTTGCCAATTTGTTTTCTGCTACATATTTTTGGTAAAAAAAATTGCAATAAGCGTATTTTGATTGGTTCGCGCAAAAGTTATCGCAGCTACTACCTACGGGAAATTTATGTCATTTTTATTGTTGTTTTTTTTTTCTTAACAAGTAATGGCGGCGATCTGCGATTTTTTTTTTTTTTGCGGGACTGTGACATTGCGGCGGACAGATTGGACCCTTGACTGACATTTTTAAAAACTTTTGGGGGTACCAGTGACATTACTACAGTAATCAGTGCTATAAATATGCACTGTTACTGTAAAAATGACACTGGCAGGGAAGGGGTTAATTTTTATTGGTGATCAAGGGGTTAATGTATGCCTGGTGCTTACTGACGTGTGTGGGGGGAGGGGACTATGTGACACAGGGACAGATCGCAGGTTCAGCTATGCTGAATCCTGCAATCTGACCCTGCCTGTCACTTAGGAGATCCGCCCGCTTTGTTTACACAAGCGGGCGGATCTCCACACTCGATCCCCGACGATCGGGGAAGAGCAGCGGTGATCACTGCCACTCCTCCCCTGGCCCGACTCCCGCTGTAACTGGGAGGAGTCCAGCGACGTAGGTCTATGTCGCTGGACGGAATCAAACCTCTTTGCCGCAGTAGCACCAATGTGAGCGGTCGGCAAGTGGTTAAAGGACAATTGCGCAGTCGTGCGACACTGTACCCAAATAGAATTTGTCCTTTTTTTCCCCACAAATAGAGCTTTCTTTTGGTGGTATTTGATCACCCTTAAAATTCAACTTTTGGTAAGAGGCTAAGCTGGTGGTGGGACCTTGCACCTTCCAATCACAGTTTACATCTTCCTGAGTTTGAAGTTTGTCACCACATTTGCACCTTTATTTATGGACTTTTAATATGGACGTTTATTGCACATTGGTGTTTCACCAGTCACATTTCGGACTATTTTGTTAGCACGATTTGTATTGTTTCTTTATTTATTCCATAATAGTATATTTTTTACACTATTGTTGTATTTCCATATACACATTTGGGTAGCGCACCTGATTTTTTACACATTCTGCTATATGACATTCTCAAAAAAAAAATTGTAAAATCAAAATTTTTTTAACATTTTAGGCCAATTTGTTTTCTGCTACATGTTTTTGGTAAAAACAAAATTGCAATAAGAGTATTTTGATTGGTTTGCACAAAAATTTTCGCGTCTACTAACTACGGGAAAGATTTGTCCTTTTTTTTTTTTTAATTTTTTTTGCGGGACTGCGACATTTGTGGCGGACAGATCAGACCCCTGACTGATATTTTTGATACTTTTGGGGGGACCAGTGACATTACTATAGTAATCAGAGCTAAAAATATGCACAGTTACTGTAATAATGACACTGGCAGGGAAGGGGTTAACATTATGGGTGATCAAGGGGTTAATTGTGAGCCTAGGGGAGTGATTCTAACTGTGGGGGGGGGGGGCAGGGCTTCTGAAATGACCATAGAGACATATGATCCTATATAGATGGATCACATGGGCTCTATGATCATTCAAGGGAGAAGAACGGTCAGCTGTGTTTACAACAGCTGACCATTCTTCTCTCTCAGCGGGGAATGATCGCGGGTGTCAGGCGGCAATCGGAGCCGCCTGATACACGCATCGGCGGCGCGCGCTTGCCCCCTAGCCTTCTGAGAGCGAGTGACGTATACCTACGTCACTTTGCCCAGGAGCGGCTGCCTGCCGCAGTATATCTGCGGTGGGCGGTCGTAAAGTGGTTAACCACTTGCCGAAAACCCCACGCAGATATACTGTGGCAGGGAGGCTCGGCTGCGCATAACCATGTAGATCTACCTGATAATTTGCATGCTGCCGGAGCTGCGCTCCCGCTGTGATTAGACAATCTAGCCAGACCGCGGGAGGAGCGGGCTCGATCACTGCAGGCCTCCCGCGATCTTCAGAGAAACTGACAGGGGAGCCGCTTGCCTATTTAAACAAAGCAGGCAGCTCTCCTGTCACACAGGCACAGTGAGAGCTGAAACACTGATCTGTGTGTCTGTCACAGAGCCCTACCCCCCCCCCCCCAGTTAGCAAGCACATTTAACCCCTTGATCACCCCAAGTATTAACCCCTTCCCTGCCAGTGTCATTTATACAGTAACAGTGCATATTATTTAGCACTGATTACTGTATTAATGTCACTGGTCCCCAAAAAGTGTTACTTGGTGTCAGATTTTGTCCGCCGCAATGTCGCAGTCCTGCCAAAAATCGCTGATCGCCCCCATTACTAATAACACAAAAAAAGTCCAAAAATCTTTTTCAAAGTTTGTAAACGGGATAACATTTGCGCAAACAAATTAAAATATGTAGCAGAGTACAAATTGGCCTAAACTGATAAAAAAAAATTAGATTTTTAAAAAATTTTTTTATTGGGAATGTTTCATAGCAGAAAGTAAAAAAAATATTGTATTTTTCTCAAGTCGTCTTCCAGGACAGCCCATGAGACCTAGGGCTCCTCCTACCAGGACAGGAAACACGTTAAATCCAATCAAATAAAAGGCGGTCCTCTAGTCCTCACACTTCAGTATTAGTGTTTCCTCCGGACAGTGGGTAACATGTTTCCTGGAACCTGGTTCTCCTGGTCTCATGGTCTGTCCTTTGGAGACTTGAAAGAATTGTTTACTTATCTTCTCTTTCCCAAGTGTGATATCTCTGCTTACAGGTCAGTAGGTGGCTGCTTGTCTCCTTACCTCGATGCCTGGAGAAGGCCAGACCGCGCCTGATGTCAGGAGGGCAGGGGGGAGTCTCTTCCATGCTGGAGGGTGATCCTTGGATCAGCGAGGCTGTATTCCCTGTGAACACTGCTGATTCAGGGCTTTTTCCCGGAAATCGGCTCCACGTGTAGGGTGGAAGGGGCGGAGCTCCTGCATTCCACACTGGCCCCAGGAAGTGACGTCATTAGCAGGCGCCAAAAATGCTGGTTCCTGTTTCCAGAAGGCATGAACAGGAGATTACTGGGCAGCTGGTGTTAAGCTGGAGACCCAGCAGAGGCTGTGGGATACCAGCAGAGCAGGATGGATTCCTCTGCAGCAACCGCTCAAGTGGTGGATGCAGGCTCTGGCACCGACACCTCTCAGATAAGCCTGGGGAGTCTTCCTGCTTGCAAATTCTGTGGAGTTTCCATTTTCCTTCCCTCCATAATAGCGTGGGGGCTGGTGAAGGGGGCACTTTTACTCGCTCCTGCATGGTGTGTTTGGGGATTGTTTTTGGGGGTCTTAATCTCAAGATATGGTGTCCTTCTTTTTTTTTTTTTTTTTATAGACCAAGGCACAGAATGTTTAGTTAAGGGTGATCCAGCTATATCCTCCCAGAGGATGCTGACTTCAGTTAGAGATGAACTATCCTCTACCTTTAGCTCTTTTAAAAACCTTATAGATAAGATGCAGACTCCTGTTCAGTCTCAAGCCTCAAGATCTATTTCTACTCAACACAGAGTGTATGTTGTGATGACACAAGGGAGGAGTTGGAGTCCCCCATTCTTCATTTGAGGTATCTGGATCAGGGGAAGAGCCTAAGGATAGGGGAATCCAGCAGGGGCTTTAGGTACAAATTGTCACTAGATGATGTGGATGATTTGCTTAAAGCTGTCTGTTACACTAGAAATTGGGGAGGGGAAGGTTCAATCATCTAAGCATGATCTTATGTATGAAATGCATAAGAAAAAGGCCAGGGTTTTCCCTGCACACAGCTCCCTTCTAGACACAATTAAGTTGGAATGAGAGAGTCCTGAATGGAAACCATTTTTTTCTAGTAACTTAAAAAGAAGATTTCCTTATAAGGACACAGCGCAGCCGTGGAACAAATTTCTTAAATTAGATGCCCCTCTTTCAAAAATTTCCAAAAATATGGATCTGGCCTTTGATGACATGGGCACACTTAAAGATCCAATGGATAAAAGTAGGGATATTTTGTTGCGCAGGGCCTGGGAAGCGTCAGTTATGAGTATGAAACCGGCCTTTGCATCCACTTGTAAAGCCAGACATCTTGAGTTATGGCTCTCACAGATACAGTCTCGCCTATCTGTCAGGATACCAAGAGATCAGATTATTAAATCTTTCCCACTTTTTTCCCTAAAACGTCTTTCAGGACAGCACCTTGGAGAGATGGCTCCTCCCTCTCCTCATCAGGAAACACCCCATCTACCAGATTTTAAAAGGAGGCTTCTCCCACGATTCGTCAGTTTTTGTTTCCTCCGGCCGAGGAACACCTCTGTGGGAGCTGGGCTCTTAAGGTGCTATCCTGAGAGACCGGGCTTCCTACGTCCACCTACCCTTTTTTGGAGACAATTGCTTCTCCCATTCACGCAGTGCATGGGCTCCTTCTTCCTCTTCAGTGCTCTAGGCTGAGTCAGGACCCCGCAGAGCACAGCCCTGGGAAGGCATCTTGGAGGAGCGGAACGATTTTTCTTAGACTTCCGCGGCCTTTTCCGCCAGACGCAGAGGAAGAGGGGAGGAGCAAGCTGGTGCCTTGTTCCGGTCCAGTGCAGGTGCGCTTTGGTCTCCGGAACCGGTACCGAAGCCACGGGTGATACCGCTGCCAAGCGATGGAAGCTTCATCAGCGAGTGGGACAGGCACCAGTAAGGCCCAGGTAAGGGGTATCTTTTATTATGGCCCATCTTACTGTGGGGTCTCTCTCCATCCCTTTTTATCTTTCCCCCCGGTGGCTGGGGGCCTGTCAGGGCACATGGGGCTTCCCTTAAAATGTCTTCCTGTGCACCTTGGTGGCCCTGAGAATCAGGCTGACTCTTAAGAAGCATGTGTATGTTTTCCCATTCATGTTTTCCAGGCTAAAGGCTCTGAAACTGTTTTCAAGAGAAAGTGTCCTTCATGCAAAGCAAAGTTGTCCGAAAGCTGGAAAAAGACACTTTGCCAGGGGTGTATTGATGCACTAGTAAAAGAAGAAGCATCTGCAGTTTGTGGCGACTTAGTCGCATCTGTGAGGAAGGAATTGGATGCTACCATCCAATCCTTTCGGTCATCCCTACAGGATCCTGCCCTGAGTCAGCCATCAGCCTCACTTTCCTCTCAGGGTTCACAATTGGTTCCTTCGGTGGGGACAGAAGGGGTTCCTTCCACCCAAGGAGATCATTCCCCCTCACATTCCAAAGAGGATTCAGAGGAGGGAGGGGCACAAAGTAGGCCCACTAAATACAAACTATCCTTAGAGCAAGTAGATGGTCTCCTGAGGGCAGTTTACATCACCCTGGGTCTAGAAGAGGATAAGAAGGAACTGTCCCTGCATGATAAAATGTATGCAGGCTTGGAAGAGCCTAAGGGCCGTATCTTTCCAGTGCATCAGACCATCTCAGATGCAATAAAACATGAGTGGACTGATCCGGAAAAGAAAACCTTCTTCCCTAAAGCCTTTAAAAGGCGATTTCCTTTTGATGAGGACCCAGGAGCTCCCTGGAATAAGATGCCAAAGATTGATGCAGCCTTCTCCCAGGTTTCTAGGTCAACAGACCTAGCATTTGAAGACATGGGAGTCCTGAGGGATCCCATGGATAAGAAGATGGACCAGCAACTTAAGAGATCCTGGCAAACCATCATGGGGAATCTGAAACCTGCCATGGCAGTAACCTGTGTGTCCAGGAATCTGGAATACTGGCTTAGCCAGCTAAAAGCACACATCACAGCAGATTCACCTAAACAGGAAATTTTAGATTCCTTCTCCACGCTCTCCACGGCCATAGCCTTCATTGCTGACGCTTCAGCAGAGTCAGTGAAGACGACAGCAAGATCTGCAGCTTTATCCAACTCAGCCAGAAGGGCTCTTTGGTTAAAGACATGGCCTGGGGATACGGCTTCTAAAAATAAGCTGTGTGGACTTCCTTTTCAAGGGGATCTACTATTCGGGCCTGGGCTAGACTCTGTTCTAGACAGAACAGCGGACAAAAAGAAGTATTTTCCTGTGAAGAAGAAACAGGCAGCAAAAAAGCTTTTTCGACCTCAAAAAGCTCAGCAAAATAGCAGACCCCAGGAGAAAAGAAGAAACTGGTCGACACAAAAACCCAAAGGGAAAGGAGGTGTTCTCTTCCATCCTCCTGTGTCAACCAACAAAACACAATGACAATGACAAATCATTGCCGGTGGGAGGAAGATTGAGGGAATTCCTCCCCTATTGGGCAGCCATGACAGAAAATCAATACATTCTGGATATGCTGTCACAAGGCTACAACATAGAGTTTGCAGAGACGCCACCCGAAAGGTTCTTTGTCACAAGCCTCCCAAGAGATGCAGAAAAAGCCCTGGCTATGATGGACCTGCTAAAGGAGGCGACAGGGAGTTGTCTGTCCAGTACCAGTGGAGGAACAACATCAGGGATTTTATTCCCACATATTTTTGATAAAGAAACCATCAGGGGATTTTCGTCTTATTAAATCTGAAACCACTAAACAGGTCAGTTCTGTACAAAAAGTTTCGAATGGACTCAATTCTTACAGTCAGAACCCTGTTAACAAAAGGATGCTTCATGGCATCAATCGACTTAAGGGATGCTTACCTACATATCCCTATTGCCCCTCGCTCACAGAAATTCCTAAGGTTGGCAGTAAATCTTGGAAAGGAAATGCTTCACATCCAATTCAAAGCACTCCCTTTCGGGCTATCATCCTCCCCTCGTATTTTTACGAAGGTTATGGCAGAGTGTTTAGCTCCCCTCCGCCTTCAGGGAATCTCTGTGGTGCCCTACCTGGACGACCTGCTTTTCTTTGCCCTGTCAAAGGAAAAACTTCAAGAGGACCTGCACAAGGCAAGAGGTCATCTAGAGTCTCTGGGATGGATAGTAAATATCAAGAAGTCTAATCTCACACCGGCTCAACGGGTTCAGTTCCTAGGGTTTCAGATATGCTCTGTGGAACAAAGAATCTTCCTACCAGAAGACAAACGGGTCAAAATACAAAATTTGGTAGCAAGGCTGCAAACAAATCAGTGGTGGTCGATCAGAGAGATCATGTCAGTCCTTGGAAACCATCAATTCCAGCCGTCCAATGGGCAAGGCTTCATTTTCGACCACTCCAATATTTCCTCCTCAGAATCTGGGATCACAATCCAGAGACTTTGGACTTAAAGGTAATGATCCCCACCAAGGTCAAGAGGTCCCTTTGGTGGTGGAGAAATCAGATAACCTTGTCCCAGGGATTGGCCTGGTCCTTCCCAGCAGACCAGAGGTTAACAACGGATGCCAGCAGATGGGGGTGGGGAGCCCACTGGAACCAAAACCTGGCACAGAGGGTTTGGTCTCGCACCGAGACAAGGAAATCCTCAAATTGGAAGGAGTTGAAGGCAGTCGGCCTAGCCCTAGCTGCCTTCTCTCAAAATCTTCAGGGGACTCATGTTCAAGTCCTTTCAGACAACGCCATTACAGTGGCATATCTAAACAAGCAAGGGGGCACAAGAAGCAAAACCCTACAGCTTTTGGCAACCGAAATTCTGCAATGGGTGGAAAGTCAGTTACTTTCCTTGTCAGCAATCCACCTAAAAGGTACACTAAACAGTGTGGCGGATTATTTAAGCAGGCAGAAGATCCGAGAAGCAGAATGGAGCTTGAACCCAGAAGTCTTTATGTTGATAACCAAGACTTGGGGAAAGCCAGAGGTGGATCTGTTTGCAACGAAAGAAAACGCAAAACTTCCACTTTACTTCTCACTCCACAGAAACGACAACTCTCTGGAAGTAGATTCCCTGGCACATCCCTGGAGGTTCAGGTTGGGGTATGCCTTCTCTCCCTTCCAGCTCATTCCGTTGGTATTGAGAAAAATCCAAATGGAAAGAGCCTCAGTGATCCTGAACACTCCTTATTGGCCCAAAAGGGTTTGGTTTTCGACTGTCCTTCAACTATCAGTCAAACCTGCCTTTCAGCTCCCTCTTCGTCAAGACCTACTGCTTCAAGGTCCAGTCTATCATCCAGAAGTGGAAAAGCTAAAGCTCACCGCCTGGTATCTGAGGAGCAACTGCTGAAAAGGAAAGTATTTTCAGATGCATTAATTGCGACTCTACTTTCCAGTAGGAAAAAAGTCACAAGGAATATATATGCAAAGGTTTGGAAAACCTATAATACCTGGTGTGAATAGAAAGATCAAAAATTGGACAGTATTGTTTCAATTTTGGAGTTCCTACAGGAGGGCGCAGGAAAAGGTTTGGCAGTAAGTACCCTCAAGGTACAAGTAACAGCCCTGGGGGTATTCTTGGAAAGGCCCATTTCTTCAGAATCTCTAATCATCAGATTCTTCAGGGCCCTTACCCGCTCCAGACCAGTGCCTATCAGAAGCTTCCCCAAATGGGACTTGTCGTGGTCCTTCAGGCCTTCACAAAGGAACCTTTTGAACCACTGGAAACGGTTACACTAAAAAACCTTACCCTCAAGACGGTCTTCTTGGTGGCAATAACATCAGCAAGAAGAATCAGTGAATTACATGCTTTATCAGCTATCGAACCTTTCTTGTCCATATATCCAGATAGGATAATTCTCAAGACGGATCCAGGGTTTCTCCCAAAAGTAGCTTCAACGAGAAACTGATCACAAGAAATTGTGTTACCTACCTTCTGTCCTAATCCATCAGGAGATGAGGAAGAAAGCTTTCACTACCTAGATGTAAGAAGGGTTCTTGTACACTACTTGGAGGTTACTAAAGAGTTTAGATCATCAAACTCTCTTTTTGTTCTTTTCTCTGGCAACAAAAAAGGTCGCCAGGCATCAAAAGGATCAATAGCCAGATGGCTCAGATCCGCTATTTCAGAGGCTTACTCCCAAATGAAATTGTCTCCCCCCACAGGGGATCAGAGCTCACTCTACTAGAGCGCTACCCACTACATGGGCAGAGAAAGCTGGTGCTACTCCAGATCAAATCTGCAAAGCGGCTACGTGGTCAAGCTACTTTACATTTGCAAGACACTATAGGTTGGACCTTTTTGGCAGCTGAAGATCAGGCTTTTGGCAGAAAGGTCCTGCAAGCTGTGGTCTCTCCCTAAATTGAGTAAGTCTCGATAATCCTCTCTAAGGTGCTGTCCTGAAAGACGTTTTAGGGAAAATTCAAGTTAGACTTACCGGTAACTTGTTTTCCAATAGTCTTTCGGGACAGCAGGAGGATCCCGCCCTATTGTATAAAATGTATTGCTGTGATTAACCATATCTGTTTATGTGTTCCAGCATGGGCCGGAGGTACTCTTCTACAAACTGACGAATGGTGGGAGAAGCCTCCTTTTAAAATCTGGTGGATGGGGTGTTTCCTGATGAGGAGAGGGAGGAGCCTTCTCTCTAAGGTGCTGTCCTGAAAGACTATTGGAAAACAAGTTACCGGTAAGTCTAACTTGAATTTTTTTTTTTTTTTTTCAGGCAGTAGGATTTCTGGCTGATTCCTCCGCTGAGTCGGTCAGAATAACAGCCAGAACCTCGACGTTGGTTAATTCAGCCAAAAGAAGTCTCTGGCTTAAGACGTCAGGAGACTGTGCTTCAAAATTGCACCTGTGTAGTCTTCCCTTTACAGGCGACCATCTCTTTGGCCCCGGGTTAGAAGAAGCTATGGAACGTACTGCTGATAAAAAGTCGCTTCCAGATAAGAAACCATCCCCGTATCCTCTGAAGTTTTTTCAGGGGAGGGGCAGACAACAGGGCTTGCGTGAGAAGCAGGCCAGACCCAAGAAGCATTTAACTTGTCACAAAGGCAAGGGTAGGGGGCGGGTGGGTCCTGTTTAACACCCCACCAAGCTGCAAGGGCTCCTTTCACAGAGGATCACTTCAAGCCCTTTTATTTTGGACCTGGTATCCAGGGGACACAGACTGGTATTCGATTCCCTGCCCTCTGAGAGATTAATTACCAGACTGCCCAGAGAGCGAGTGACAGCAACTGGCTCTTAAGCCCCGTACACACGTACCAATTGTCGGCCGCAAATATTCGGCCGCCGACCGATCGGCCGATTGTAGGCTTGTTAGTATGATTCTTCCGACAGCACATTTTCGGCCGAACAGAATCTGTCGTGCAGGCATTAAAATTTTTGTAGGCCGACAACAGAACGCCCGATTGTGCGTCAGTCAGTACAGATTTCGGCCGACAATCAGCAGATTTGCAAGACTGGGCATGCTCAGAGAAGAAAAAAGACACGGAAAGTTAACCATCACATGACATCACTTCTGCAGTCGGCTGTTGTTAGCTGACAAAACTCGTGTGCAGTCTTTTGCACTTTTCAGCGGACAGGACAGCCCTGGACAAAAGACGGCCGATCGTTCGGCCGACGATCGGTACATTTGTACGGGGCTTAAGTCTTCAAATCTGAGACTTTGTAGACCAGAACGTTTTGGTACCGGTTCCAAGGATGGCACAGGGCAGGGGGTTTTACTCCCACATTTTTGGATAAAGAAGCCATCGAGAAGTTATTGTTTAATACTGAATCTACATACTCTAAATCACTTGATAAAATACAACCATTTTCGCATGGAATCAGTGCTTTCCATAGGAAATCTACTATAGCCAGAATGTTTCATGGCAACACTGGACCTAAAGGATGTTTTTCACATCCTCATTCACCTAGCTTACCAAATGTTTTTACGACTAGCAGTAAAGCTAGGGTCGGAAGTCTGACATTTTAGTTCCAAGCACTGTCCTTCGGGTTATCTTCAGCCCCACGCATCTTTACAAAGGTCTTGGGGGAAACATTGGTCCCTGTTAAGACAAAAAATAATTCTGATCATCCCCTACCTGGACGACCTCCTAATAGTGGCAGACTCCGGTCAGAAACTAAAAAGGGATCTCCAGACAGTTCAGGAGTTCCTCAGGTCACTAGGCTGGATGATCAACAAAGAACAGTCTTCTCTGACACCTTCCCTGTCACTTACAAAAAGCACAACACACAAAATCGCTGTGTTAGCAGAGTCAGGCCTGATCCCTGCTAGTATTAGAAGTTTTTTTTTGGTAGCGTTTGAAATAGTCCTTGACAACCAGGTGCTTTTATTACCTTTTATTACCTGTGAGTCACACTACTATACCGGTAAATTTAGTTACTAAAATGACCAAACGTTGGTACAGTAGTGCAGGAGCTTACAGTATACTGACCATGTCAGATGAGAGCGATGGGGAAGCCAACAGAATCAGGGTCAGTATACGAACCTAAAGAGAGCAGCGGCTCCCTGACAGCTCCAACGACGATGGGTCCCTGTTAGACTCTGGCGTACCCGACCCCATTCTGGAGTTGCTGAGATGCAGAAATCGCAGCGTGCTCTTATGGAGCAGAGTGTCGGTACTAGTGCCGCTAATCCTTCTGGTGGCCTGGCAAGCGCCAGCGACCTAGTACACCCTGGACCTAGTACAACCAGCACTGCAGTAACACTTGGTGACGTGGCGAGTCCCATAAGTGCAGTTGAAGCTGGTACGGTGGCTAGCATGAGTAGTGGCCCGCAGCCACCGCGTATTTGAAGACAGGCCCGTAGAGCCTATAGTGCCCTCCCTGATATCCCAATTGGTAACCCACTGATACTACAGTGCCAGTACTTCCCCCCATTCACTGCCCAACCTGGAATCCACGTGGAAACATCCAATTTTATGCCCCTGGATTTTTATGAGCTGTTCTTCACGGAAGATCTTTTCAGATCTATTGTGGATCAAACAAATTTATACGCACTGGCGTTATGGAGAAACCCTTCTGTGTCCATTACTACAAATATACTTAATATGGGAGGGGTGGACCTTAACGACCAGCTATTGGCGCCGTATTTAGTTGCCCGTAAAGCCAGACGCTGGAACAAAAAAGTGTCTGTTTATTTATTCCAATTGGCTATGCTGAACGCCTTTGTCCTATACAGGGCGTCAGGACGAACCGAATCCTTCCTAGAATTCCAGGAAGCGATCATCAATGCCTACCTGTACCCAGGAGGTGTTCCTGTCCAACTTCCCCTTCCAGATGCAGTGAGCCGGCTGCATGAGAGGCATTTTCCACATATCCTCCCGAGTACCCCTACCCAAAGACTGCCCCAAAGAAGATGATTTAGGTGTGACACCCGCTATTATTGTCCCAGATGTCCTGACCAACCTGGTCTCTGCATCGGGGAATGTTTCGAGCGCTACCACACACTAGTAGAGTATTAGTGTAGGGTACAGCACAACACAGTGTAGGGCACACAAACACAGGGTCTCGAAAGATGTTCGATGACTATCGACATTTTGAGAGACCCAAGCTTGAAAATTGACAGAAAAAAACATGTTAAAAAATAAATAAAAAAGCCAAAAACAGTTGTCAGTTATTTTTATGTTCTTCTACTCTTCCTACTGTACTTTTACTGTACTTTGTTTTTCATTCTTTTCTTAACCTGTTTCTCTTGCAGGTACCCGTCAGCTGTCACACTGATTTTATATATTCTGACACAAACAGCGTTTGCGCTCAGCATATATGGATACTTCTGATGGCACCAGCTGTGGTAGGCTGATTTCACCACTGCAGTTAAAATACCTTTAGGTATACATGGAATATTGTCATGTATACCCACCATTAAATCAGCGGGTTTGGTTGTTGGGCGGTTAATGGTGTGTAATACTACACAATATTCCTGTGGTGATTTCTGTTAGGTTCTCCCTTTTTTTTTTTTTTTTTTTTTTTTCCCCATTCAGCCCACAGGCTGCATGGGAAAAAAAAAAAAACCTACACTATATGCCAAACAAGGACCAGCAATGTACTGGTACATTGGTGGAATTTGAGTGGTTATACCAGGATGATGCCTGCAGATTTAGGCATCACCTTGGTATCGTTTTTTTACAGCCAGCGGTCTGCTTACATGTAAAAGCAATCCTAGTGGATAATTGCCCACTAGACTGCTTTTACATGCAGTGGGAGGGGACTCCCCGCAGTGGGAGGGGACTCAGGGGACTCCGGGGACCCCCCCCCTCCCGCCGCCTTCTGTGGTGGTTCTTGGGCTCTCCTGTCCCACCGGTTAACCTGAGTGCAGCCGGTGGTTCAATTATCTAACCATAGAGCTGATTGGAGATGAGAATGGCTCCAATCATCTCTATGGCCTAAGATACCGGAAGCTACGAGCATTTTATGACTTCGGTTTCGCCAGAAATAAACAGCGCCATTGGGAAATTGGGGAAGCATCTTATCGCACCAATTTTCAAGGTCAAGGTCAGAGGAGAGATCTAGAGTCTAAAAGACCCCAATTCTTTTAAAAAAGAGTACCTGTCACTATAGATAGCTAGCTATCATAGGGGATATTTAAATTCACTGTGATAACAATAAAAATGATAAAAAAAAACAAAATTAAAGGAAAGGTGTCAAAATAACATAAAAAAGCAAAAAAAAAATCAAGTCCCCCCGTGCTTGCGCGCAAAGGCGCACGCAAGCGTTTTTTTAGTGTCATATGTAAACCGCAATTTCAGCATGCATGTGAGGTATTGCCGCGAACACCAGGTCGAGGGCAGTAATTCTTGCAGTAGACCTCCTCTGTACGTCTAAAGTGGTAACCTGTAAAGACTTTTTTAAAGGCTTTTAAAAATGTATGTAGTTTGTTGCCGCTGCACGGGCGTGCGCAATTTGTAAAGCATGTTATGTTTGGTGTCTATGTACTCAGCATAAGATCATCTTTTAAATTTTACCAAACAATTTGGAATCGTATAGTGTATTTGTGCATTAAGTTTAAAAAAAAATGCATTTTCTCTTACGTCCTCCGACAGACGCCGCCCACTCACAAGTCTTCACCAATGGGTATTGACCTTTGCTCCGCAGGAGTAGCTAGGCACAAGATTTGTTAATAACAAAAGCTTTTATCATAGACACACCCCTAGGGGCTGTCCCCTTAGTCAATACCTCCCTGCACCAGCATTCCCAACTCAGTTTGATCTTGCCTAGCTTAGGAGTAGCAGGCTTTCCTGTGCTGGGGCTTCAGTCTCAGCCTTCTACCCTTTTTTTGATTTTATTTCAAGTATTTTTCTTTTCTTTACTAGCTGTTATTTTGTCAGCTTTAGTTTAGGGATCTTCGGATGAAGATGATCATGCGGAGCTGGGTCTCGGACTGGCCGCCCTGGATCCCAGGGCTGAGGGCCAGATGGATCCCCAGCCTGCCATCGAGCGTTCAGCTACGGTTCGCCCTGGCGCCATGAACGACCCATCCCTGCTCGCTGCAGGGATGCTGCCTGTGAGGTGGCTACCTCACTGGACGCCATTCTGCGGTCTTGTGCTGCAGTCCACAGCCTCCTGGCTGTGGCACTCCCTGTCGTCTTGATAGCGGTTTGTCGCTGGAGACGGCTCCCCACTCCATCCGGTACGGTAAGCACCTTCTGTGTGGGGACCATCTGTGTGGGTGTCAGTCTGTGGCTGTGTGTACCCCCATGTCTGTATGAAGTGCGGGCTCCCTGTCAGATCCCTGTATGGGTTAGCATGCCTTTTGTGGGCTGCGAGGTGGGGGGCCCTCCCGCTCTGCTGTGAGTTCTGTCTGGGGCGGATTGGGTGCAGACATGCTTGAGCAGCTGCTGCTGTTGCGGCCCGCCATTTTTTTGCAGAAATGCTATGGACGGCCCTGTCTCTGTACAGCGCTTTTGTTTTGGCGCCACTCGCCACCATTTTGGCGGGCCGCGCTCGTTCGAGCACATGTCGGCGCCATTTTCTTGTAGCCTCTATCCCTCAGCCGAGCGGCCATTTTTGCGGAGCCTTGATAGGCTATATCAGTCAGCCGGTTATTGCATCACTTCCTCTCTCTCTCTCTGGAACAGCGATCGGTGGCAGCAGCCTGTTTGTGCTCTCTCCAGGTTTTTCCTTCATTGTCCTGTCATTCCTTGCTCAGTGTTCTCTATCCCTGCGGGATCGGTGCATACAGTAGTGTACGGTGGGCTGCGCTTGCCGTGGTGTTAAAGGGCCAGTACCTTTTTTTTCCTTTCCTTGCTGTGGGCATGGATTCTCAGGATAGCAAGTTTCCCCCCACCCTGGTGGGGGACAAGGGGGGCTGCTGCTCCCCCCGAGGGGGCTGATCTGGCCACGGTAGTGGCGTCCTTAGTTTCTCAGATGCATGTGCTGATGGCTGAACGATCCGCAAAAAGGGCCAGGTTATCCATTTCCTCTGATTCAGAGGGCGATGTGGCTGCTGTGGCTGGCGTGCCCTTCTCAGGGTCTTGCTCATCTCTGGACCTTATGGGGTCTGAGGGGGAGGCGGAGGTGGAAGGGGTTGATGTTTCTCCCCCTGGCTCGCCTGAAGAGCTTGCACTCATGGATGAGCTGATTGCCTCCATTAAGGATACGTTGCACCTGGAGGAGGAGCCCACTCCTCCTGCTAGGGTGTCCTTTGGGACGCAAAGAACCCGCAAATCAGCGCAGGTTTTTCCCTGCCCTGCAGAATTTCATCATACTGTTAATGAGCAGTGGCGCAATTTAAAGAAGCCCTTTACAGTGCCGAATAAGTTTAAACTGCTTTATCCGTTTGCGCCCTCCACCGACGAGCGTTGGTGTGTGGCGCCTCAGGTGGATCACGCGGTAGCCGTTTTAAACAAAGCTACTGCGGTTCCTTCTGAGGATACCCCGGTTTTCCGGGACCCTACGGACAGGAGGTTGGAGTCTCTTGCCCGTCATGCCTATATGGTTGCTGGTTCTATGCTAAAACTTATTTTTGCTTCGGTTATGGCGGCCCAGGCGGTTGCCGATTGGACGAAGGTGCTCAGGCGCACCCTGGTGGCTGATTCGGCTCCGCCTACCACGTTGGCTATGGTGGATCAAATCCATCAAGGAGTCATGTACTTGTGTGATGCGGACTTGAATTTAGCTCCTTTGGCTGCACGCCTGTCCAGCGTGGCGGTGCTGAACCGTCTGATATGGCTGAAAAGTTGGTCGGTCGACCAATCTTCTCGCAAGACGTTGGCGTCTCGCCTTTTTGGCGAGGCTTTGGATACTCTGATCAAAGGAGTTACGGGGGGCAAGAGTACTCTCTTACCCCAGAATCCCAAGCACAAATCTTTCCGTGGCAAACGGAACTCCTCGTTTAGGCCCTCTCAGGGGTCCTTTCGTGCCTTTCAGTCGCAATCCAAGGGCAAGCCCTTCAAAGGCCAAGGCTCCCAGAAGAAGCCGTGGGCGGGTAAGCAAAAATACGGCCAGTCCGGTTCGTCAACCCACGCCAATTCCGCCTGAAGGGGCGCCCTCACCCGTTTCTGGGGTGGGGGGACGTCTGCGCTTTTTCCTCCAACCTTGGCTGTTCCGCATTCAGGACAGATGGGTTCAGGAAATCGTTCGATCTGGTTACAAGATCGAATTTCTCTCTCGGCCGGCGGGCAGATTTTTTCCCTCAAATCATCAGCTGTCTCCGGAGCGCTTGCAGGATCTGCACCTGGCAGTGTGGGCCCAAGGAGTGGTTGTTCCGGTGCCTCATCGGGACAGATTTCGGGGGTTTTACTCCAATCTGTTCACTGTGCCCAGAAAGGAGGGCAAGGTGCGTCCGATTCTGGACTTGAAAGCTCTGAACTGCTTTGTGCGGGTTTGCAAGTTCCGCATGAAATCCCTGCGCTCATTGGTGGCTGCCCTGAGTCCGGGGGAATTCATGGCCTCCATCGATTTGAAGGATGCGTACCTGCACATCCCCATTTTCGAGGGTCACCAAAGGTACCTACGATTCGCCATTGCGGAGGATCACTACCAATTCGTGGCGTTACCTTTCGGTCTCGCTTCGGCTCCACGGGTTTTTACCAAGGTGCTGGCGCCGGTTCTGGCCCTGTTGCGAGCACAGGGCATTGCTGTCTTGGGGTATCTGGACGATCTCCTGATAAGGTCAAATGCCAGCCAGAGTCTGGTGACCGACCTGTCCACCACGGTGCAGACACTGCAAGAGTTCGGTTGGACAATAAACTTTCCGAAGTCGACTCTGTGTCCTTCGGTTCGGCTTCCCTATCTGGGGATGGTTCTGGATTCTGTTCATGCGAGGGTCTTCCTGCCGGCAGACAAGCTCCGGACACTTCGGGACGAGGTCGGGTCCCTCAGGACCAACCAATACTCGTCTCTCCGAACATGCATGAGATGTCTGGGTTTGATGGTCTCGACTTTCGAAGCGATCCCTTTTGCCCAGTTTCACACGCGGGGTCTCCAGGCGGAGATTCTTGCCGAGTGGGACGGGCGACCGCAGTCCCTGGATCTGCGGATCTCATTGAGCCAACGCACCAGAAGGGATCTTCTGTGGTGGCTCCAGTCCCCGGCGGTGTCGGGGGGGCAAATCTTTTCGTCCATTGTTGTGGACGGTGATCATTACGGATGCCAGCCTGGCGGGCTGGGGTGGTGTTCTGGGCTTTCTGTCCGCCCAGAGAACTTGGTCGGAGGAGGAGTCCTCCCTTCCGATCAACATTCTGGAATTGCGAGCGATAAAGCTTTGCCTTCTGCAATGGTCGGAACGGCTTCAGGGCCGTCAGGTTCGGGTTCAGACGGACAATGCCACCGTGGTGGCCTACATCAACCATCAAGGGGGCACCAGGAGTGCCCAAGCGGCTCGGGGAAGTGGCCGACATTCTGTCTTGGGCCGAGACGCACGTCCCGGTGATAACGGCAGTTCACATTCCGGGGGTGGAGAACTGGCAGGCGGATTATCTGAGCCGCCAGACCCTGGACCAGGGGGAATGGTCCCTTCATCCGGATGTCTTCCAGATGTTGTGCGCGAAGTGGGGTTCCCCAGATGTGGACCTGTTCGCGTCTCGTCTAAACAACAAGGTGGAAAGGTTCATGGCAAGGACGCGCGATCCTCAGGCGGACGCCTCGGACGCGTTAGTGGCGCCCTGGCATCGGTATCGTCTGATGTATGCCTTTCCACCGATTCAGCTGCTGTCCAGGCTCCTTCGCAGGTTAGCCTCGGAACCGCATGCGGTGATTCTGGTGGCACCGGACTGACCTCGCCTGTCTTGGTACGCAGACCTACAATTGGTGTGCTCATGGGAGATCACTCCAAAGAGTGCCACATCCCAAATGTAAACAACAAAGTGGAAATTCCCCTTGGGGTGGGACTTTTAAGGCACGTGGATAAATACAAAAAGAATATAATAATAATAATAATTAATTTATTGAAAATGATAACATATACATATACAGATACAAATTATTAAAAGCAGTTGGCAAGCTTGATACAATTCATACAGTCAATAGACAAGGGGATACCGCTGTAATGAGGTAAATGCCCGACGCGTTTCAAAGATATAAGTCACAACTCCTTCTTCAGGGGCAACCTTAAAATAGCGGTCTGTAAATGATCAACCATATAGATAGTTAATATATGGAAAGTATTTACAAATATGTAGATTGTACAAAAAATCATACAGTACTGTGGTAGACATTCATTACAAAGTAAAGCCATCCAAATAAGGTGTCTATATGTCAAAAAAGGTTCAAAAACACTTACAGGGTCTGCCGTATGGCTGTTTAGAGTGTATGCCTGCCAATGATATTAAAAACAGATGGCTGGGTAGGTCTCATCGCTGCATTGGGGTACTTCGTTGGAGAAAGTAGGCAATTTAGGAGGTAAAGATATTCTTGTAAGCACCTTCCAATTGTGTGTGCCCATCAGCTGTGAAGCTGACTGGGGACAGCTGAAACCCAAAAAGAATGGGAGATCTGCCAGATGAGGAAAAAAGAGTGGGTTGTATGGGGTTGTACAATTGAAATTGTTTGATAGCGAAACAGCTAATTGCTCTGCTGAAAATCAAATCTGCCAAGGTTTGCTGTGCATGCCTGTCCTATGAAATAAAGGGTAGATGGTCCTTAATCATAGTTGTCTCCAATGCTGGTATTCTTAAATAGTAAAAATGCATAAGAATATACCATTCATTAGGCATGGCCCATTTGTAATGGCTTGTATAGCCGCTAGATGAAGCTAATGCCGATTTAAAAAGAAAAATTGAAACCGTATTTAAACAACAAACCAAGTGACTCGGGCAGGCACAGCGGTATTGACAGATAGATAACAGAGCAGGCAGTTTCAAAAAATAAATCCAAGTTTTGTTACCTTATTGGTTTGATGAGCTGATATAAAGTTGTGCAGCGAGCTTCCACCTTCAGCGAGTGAATGATGTGTTTCACTGTTTGAAGGGGAGCTGTTATAAGAGGGCTGGTAATTGAGTTTAATACAGATCAGCTGGTTGTACTTACTTGGTATTCATCAAGCTGGTAGCTCCCTGTTGGATTTCCTGGTGCGCAGCCGCCGTGCAGGTTCCCCACTGCACATGCGCACATCTATGGTGCAGCGGAAGCCCGCACACCTGACTTGTCAATTATCAACCTTTCGAGCTACAAACTTTCTAAGGACGAAGCTGAGGTTCTATCTAAGGGCCTCCGCTTCTGCCCAAACGCCAAACTGGACAAATTTGATTTCACAAAAGATTTACATCTTTTTGCTCGGAAACTCAACTTTAAAGTCCTTTTTGACAAACAAAGTTCCACACAATACTCTACAAAAAAAAGACCCAGCCCTCGACACTCTAATATCATTACTCGAGGAGAATGAAGATCTTATAGACAAAATAGATTTACCAGCATTATTAGCAGATGCAGATTCTGACAGGCCAAGTCTCACTGCTCAGACAGCGTTGCTAAAGAAAAAGTCAGATAAATTCCCTAACACATCCAATGCCAACATTGCCGCCTTTGTCAAGCTTGTTTCCAAAGAGGTGGACAAATTGCATATTCGTTCATCATCCAAATCAAATATCACATTTCTACAAAAACAAGCCATTAAAAAATTGGCGGACAATCAGTCAATCATAATCAAGCAGGCTGACAAAGGCGGCAATGTTGTCATTATGGACAGTAACTAATACATTTCCATGTGTCACAATATTCTAAAAAAACACAATTGGTACCGTAAGATCACCTCTGATATTGTGATTAAATACCAACAGACCTTTTACCAATTAATAGATGCCGCGTATTTAAACGGCACTATTCCCAAGCACACATGGGAGTTTATCCGCATAACATTCCCAGTTACTCCAACCTTTTACGCACTCCCGAAAATCCACAAACACGCCACTAATCCACCAGGGCGACCCATTATCTCGGGGAGAGGGTCAATCTCGGAAAAATGCGAGTAAATTAGTGGATACATACTTGAAACCTTTCGTGACTGCTCTACCCTCACATATACGCGATACAATTCATTTCTTACAAATAATTGAAAACATCATTACTCCTGAAGATTGTCTATTGGTTACTATAGATGTAGAAGCCCTATACAGCTCGATCCCACATGATCGTGGGATCTCCGCTGTTAAACACACACTTATGCAAAGTGGCAATTTTGATGCCTATGGGGAGTTTATGGTGTCTTTTACACTATATACTCCGCCATAATGTGTTCTCATTTAATGGCTCCCACTACCTCCAGGTGCAAGGCGTAGCGATGGGCACCTGTTGTGCCCCATCCTACGCCAACTTGTACCTGGGGGAGTGGGAGCAATTCTTCCTCCACGACGACTCAACGTCTATGTATACGGACCACATTGTCATGTGGGTCCGTTACATAGATGACATTTTCATGCTATGGCAAGGTCCAACGGAACTACTGCATAATTGTTTGCTCAGAATGAATAAAAATGAATTTTAACCTTACGTTCACTATGAACTTTGATCCAAAGTCTGTTACATTCTTGGATGTGGAGGTTCATAGGGACAGTGATGGTGCTCTCCGCAGTGGTCTTTATTGGAAGCCCACTGCGGGGAACACTATCCTACATGCCTCAAGCTTTCACCCTGAGACCCTCATTCGTTCGATTCCATTCGGACAGTACCTGAGGATCAGGCGCAACTGCAAAGATTTACAAAGTTTTCAGCTTGCTGCAAATAATCTAAGAGATAGACTCCTTCTTAGGGGCTATACAAAAACCACCCTAAAAAAAGCCTACAAAAAAGCAGTTGCATCTGATAGGAAGGCCTTGTTGGCCCCTCGGACCTCCAAGGAACCTGACAATACCCTGAGAATCATTATGAAATATTCTGAGCAACATCAAAATGTTAGACAAATTGTCTCAAAATATTGGCATGTACTAACCCTGGACCCCACAGTGGGGAAATATGTTCCAGACTGCCCCCAATTCACTTTCAGAAAGGTGCCAGCCTTGAAAGACTGGTTCAAAGTGAATTCAAAATGCATAAAAATCAAGATCCCTGTAAATTAAAGGGTACCTATATCTGTGGCAATTGCAATTATTGTCGATACATGTTAACTACAAAAAACCCAATACTACCTAATGGCCAAACCTTTTTTCCGAAACATTTTGCAAACTGCCGCACCCACGGAGTGGTATACTTACTCCTCTGTGGGTGCGGCTGCTTCTACGTTGGCAAAACCAAATGCCATTCTCTAAACGTGCGAATAGACATGTGAAAAGCATGAAAACTTGTAACCCTGACTTACCTTTAGGACGTCATACCAGCCTTGTACACGCAGGAAAGTTTCCAAAGATCAAGTTCTTGATTTTAGATAGAATTCACCCCAGTCCCCGAGGAGGGGACTGGAATAAAATTCTTCTACAGATGGAACTTCGGTGGATCTATTCTTTAAGAGCTACAGATCCACCAGGACAAAACGAAATGGTTTCTTATAAACCCTTCTTAGAGGGGTTCACATCAGGAGGCAACAATGGAACAATAGGCCTTTTTCTGACATCTTTTTGTCTATTTCCTACTCATTCACAATTTTCCTCCTCTTTCTTCTCCTCCATCAGGAGCCAGTTTACTGTTCACCATTTATCGAATCCAAAATCCTCAAACCTGCCTTATACTTTCTTGGTATGCAGATATGAAACAATGAATGTTTATTACTGAGTGTTATTCGATATAATGATGTTTTTTGCTTTACACTATTAAACATTATAATTTGTCATATTTTCTTTTTTCTGCTATCTCTCTAGGTTTCCTTTAAACCTTATTATATAGACCAAGGGAGGATTCGTTTGTTCTGTACTTTTGCTACATATGGCTGGCTGGCTATCATCCCTGTCTGGGTTTATTACTTTCTTGGGAAATTTTTCCTAAATTGAATTACACTCATTCCATTATATCTTTTTCCCTGCAAATATTTCAAAAGATTGTTATTATTCTTTTTGGAGTTATCTAAATGTTCTATATTTTGGCAACTAAGTATCATCTCCCATGTGTACATTATGCCCGGGGGACATGCCCGGCACGGGGGGCGGACACCCATGTGGTAGTCCGCCTCCTGGACGTAGACTATTGGCTCTCTTTGAGATCCTCCTGACTCGCCCATTCACTTCCGCTTGCGACCCACGCTGGCGGAAGTGACCGTGCCGGTGGAACGCATCGGCCGTGCGGGCTTCCGCTGCACCATAGATGTGCGCATGTGCAGTGGGTAACCTGCACGGCGGCTGCGCACCAGGAAATCCAACAGGGAGCTACCAGCTTGATGAATACCAAGTAAGTACAACCAGCTGATCTGTATTAAACTCAATTACCAGCCCTCTTATAACAGCTCCCCTTCAAACAGTGAAACACATCATTCACTCGCTGAAGGTGGAAGCTCGCTGCACAACTTTATATCAGCTCATCAAACCAATAAGGTAACAAAACTTGGATTTATTTTTTGAAACTGCCTGCTCTGTTATCTATCTGTCAATACCGCTGTGCCTGCCCGAGTCACTTGGTTTGTTGTTTAAATACGGTTTCAATTTTTCTTTTTAAATCGGCATTAGCTTCATCTAGCGGCTATACAAGCCATTACAAATGGGCCATGCCTAATGAATGGTATATTCTTATGCATTTTTACTATTTAAGAATACCAGCATTGGAGACAACTATGATTAACCACCTCCCACCCGGGCCATAGTACATATACGGCCGGGTGGGAGTCGCGTCCTTCTGAATGGACGTTCCGGAACATCCTTCAGAAGGAGAGAGATCGCGCCGCCGCGGGCACGCGCAGCGGCGCGATCTCGATGTGCCTGTGTCCCTAGGACACAGAGCAACAAGCCTCGGCAGGAGGGCCCTGTGATTGGCCCTCCTGATCACATGACGGCTGTGACCAATCACAGCCGTCATGTAATGTCAATACAGCCGTTGTAACGGCTTCGATCTCTTCTCCTCCTGACAGATCCTGTCAGTGAGGAGAAGAGAAGAGGATCAATTCTGCAGCTGGGGTGATCAGTGAGTATTTCTAATTACTCACTGATCACAGGGGGGGTCTGTGCTGGTAATCAGATGATTGATTACCAGTGCAGCCCTGGGGGGAGGGGATGCCACTAGAGCCACCAGGGATGCCCACCCATGACCACCAGGGATGCCCACCATGGCCACCAGGGATGGCAAACAGGGCTCAGAGAGCCTGCCAGTGGTGCCCCCCTATCAGTGCTGCCCACCAATGCCATCTATCAGTGCTGCCCACCAGTGCCCGTTATTGCCATCTATCAGTGCCGCCCACCAGTGCCCATTATTGCCCACCAGTGCTGCCCATCAGTGCCCGTCAGTGCCCCCCATCAGTGCCGATCAGTGCTGCCCATCAGTGCTGCCCATCAGTGCCGCCTATCAGTGCCCATCAGTGCTGCCCATCAGTGCCCACCAGCGCTGCATATCAGTGCTATCTATCAGTGCCACATATCAGTGCTGCATATCAGTGCCCATCAGTGCTGCATATCAGTGCCACCCCATCAGTGTCTCCTCATCAGTGCCTGTCAGTGCGGCGTCATCAGTGCTCATCAGTGCAGGAAAAAACGTATCTATTTACAAAATTTTATAACCTAAACAAAAAACTTTTTTTTTTTTTTTCAAACTTTTCGGCCTTTTTTTATTTGTGCACCAAAAAAGAAAAAACCTGGCGGTGATCAAATGCCACCAAAAGAAAGCTCTATTTGTGGGGAAAAAATGACATAAATTTGGTTTAGGTACAGTGTTGCATGACCGCGCAATTGTCATTCAAAATGCAACAGCGCTAAAAGCTGAAAATTGGTCTGGGAAGGAAGGGGGTTTAAGTGCCCTGTATTGAGGTGGTTAAGGACCATCTACCCTTTATTTCATAGGACATTTTTTATAGGTCAGGCATGCACAGCAAACCTTGGCAGATTTGATTTTCAGCAGAGCAATTAGCTGTTTTGCTATCAAACAATTTCTATTGTACAACCCCATACAACCCACTCTTTTTTCCTCATCTGGCAGATCTCCCATTCTTTTTGGGTTTCAGCTGTCCCCAGTCAGATTCACAGCTGATGGGCACACACCATTGGAAGGTGCTTACAAGAATATCTTTACCTCCTAAATTGCCTACTTTCTCCAACGAAGTACCCCAATGCAGCGATGAGACCTACCCAGCCATCTGTTTTTAATATCATTGGCAGGCATACACTCTAAACAGCCATACGGCAGACCCTGTAAGTGTTTTTGAACCTTTTTTGACATATAGACACCTTATTTGGATGGCTTTACTTTGTAATGAATGTCTACCACAGTACCGTATGATTTTTTGTACAATCTACATATTTGTAAATACTTTCCATATATTAACTATCTATATGGTTGATCATTTACAGACCGCTATTTTAAGGTTGCCCCTGAAGAAGGAGTTGTGACTTATATCTTTGAAACGCGTCGGGCATTTACCTCATTACAGCGGTATCCCCTTGTCTATTGACTGTATGAATTGTATCAAGCTTGCCAACTGCTTTTAATAATTTGTATCTGTATATGTATATGTTATCATTTTCAATAAATTAATTATTATATTTTTTTTGTATTTATCCACGTGCCTTAAAAGTCCCACCCCAAGGGGAATTTCCACTTTGTTGGTACGCAGACCTCGTCAATCTGGCAGTCGACGCTCCGTGGCGCCTGCCGCTTCGGAAAGACCTTCTGTCTCAAGGGCCGATATTCCATCCTGCTTTACATTCCCTGGCTTTAACGGCCTGGCTGTAGAAGGCCAGGTCCTGAAGGATAGGGGTCTCTCCCCTGAGGTCATTCTCACTTTGATCAAGGCTAGAAAAGCCTCTTCGGGGAAGATTTACTACCGTACTTGGAAAGCATACTTTGCCTGGTTTGAGTCCAGGGGGTATTCCCCTCGCTCGTACTCGGTGTCGAGAGTGTTGGCTTTCCTCCAAACTGGAGTGGACCAGCGTTTGGCGCTGGCCACGATTTAAGGGCCAGATTTCTGCGCTGGCCGTACTTTTTCAGCGCCCTGTGGCGTCAAATTCATTGGTCCGCACCTTTGTTCAGGGGGTGCGACATTTGGCCCCTCCTAGGAGGGAGCCTTTGCCTCCATGGGACTTGAACCTAGTTCTGTCCGTGTTGCAACATGCTCCCTTTGAAAAGATCAGGGAGATCTCGTTGCCTCTGTTGTCCAAAAAGGTGGCTTTTTTGGTGGCGATCACTTCGGCTCGCAGGGTGTCGGAGCTGGCGGCTTTGTCCTGCAGCTCTCCCTACTTGGTGGTTCACAAGGATAAGGTGGTCTTGCGACCTAACCCGTCCTTTCTGCCGAAAGTGATCTCGGATTTTCACCTTAATGAGGAAATTGTCTTGCCTTCGCTCTGCGCAAAGCCGAATCATCCTAAGGAGGTTGCCTTACATTCCTTGGATGTTGTCCGGGCGATCAGGGTTTACCTGTCGTCTACTAAGTCTTTTCGCAAGTTGGATTCCCTCTTTGTCCTTCCTGAGGGACCTCGGAAGGGCATGGCGGCGTCGGCTGCGACTATCGCCAAATGGATTAGGCAAACCATTGTTCAGGCCTATGCCTTGAAGGAGAGGGTTCCTCCCTTCCCTGTAAAAGCGCACTCTACCAGGTCGTTGAGTACGTCTTGGGCTTTCCGGCATCAGGCTTCTGTGGCTCAGGTGTGTAAGGCGGCGACTTGTTCGTCCGTTCACACCTTCTCAAAGTTTTATAAGGTGGATGTTCAGGCATTGGCCGATGCCTCCTTTGGCCGTAAAGTTCTCAGTGCGGCAGTGCCTTAGGGACCCTTGTTTTGGGTCCTTGGCTGTTGGGGTGTTTTACCCCTGGGTTACTTGTTTTTCCTGGGTTGTTGCTCCTGTTGAGCATGTTTTTCCTGTTGCCCAGTTGGTTCTCTTACTGTGTGTAAGGTTCCTTTCTCTGGTGTGGGTACCGCGTTGCTTTTTTTGCGGCTGCGTCTCCCACTCCTCAGGTCTACACTGCTTTGGGACATCCCATTGGTGAAGACTTGTGAGTGGGCGGCGACTGTCGGAGGACGTAAGAGAAAACTGAATTTTTGTAAAATCTTACCGTAAAATTCCTTTCTCTGAGTCCTCCGACAGTCGCCGCCCCCCGCCCCTCTTTTGGGGTTTTTGTGTACTCTTACTGCTATGCTACCAAACTGAGTTGGGAATGCTGGTGCAGGGAGGTATTGACTAAGGGGACAGCCCCTAGGGGTGTGTCTATGCTAAAAGCTTTTGTTATTAACAAATCTTGTGCCTAGCTACTCCTGCGGAGAAAAGGTCAATACCCATTGGTGAAGACTTGTGAGTGGGCGGCGACTGTCGGAGGACTCAGAGAAAGGAATTTTACGGTAAGATTTTACAAAAATTCATTTTTTTTTCGCAGAAATTGCGTTTGGAAAATCTGTGCGCAAATACCGTGTGACAAAAAAATTTGCAACATCCACCATTTTGTTCTATAGGGCCTCTTCTTTAAAGAAATATATAACGTTTGGGGTTCAAAGTAATTTTCTAGTAAAACAAAAATCACAGAAAAGGATTGGTTTTCAAGTGGTTAGAAGAGTGGGTGATGTGTGGCTAAGATTGAGCATAAAATGCCGGGACAGTTCAAACAACCCCCAAATGACCCCTTTTTGAAAAGTAGACACCCAAAGCTATTTGCTGAGAGGCATATTGAGTCCATGGAGTATTTTATATTTTGACCTAAGTTTTGGGAATGTGACTTTTTTTTTTTTTTTTTTTTTTTTTTTTTTTACAGAAAATTGTCACTAAATGATATATTGCTCAGGCATGCCATGGGTATATGTGAAATGACACCCCAAAATACATTCTGCTGCTTCTCTTGAGTACAGGGATACCACATGTGTGAGACTTTTTGGGAGCCTAGCTGTGTACGGGACCCCGAAAACCAATCCCCATCTTCAGGTTTTCTAATGGCGTAATTGCTTATTTTACCCCTGCGCTACCTGTCACCGTTTCAGAGGCCCTGAAATTTCAAGATAGCACAAACCCCCCCCCCCCCCAAATTAACCCCATTTTGCAAAGTAGACACTCTAAGCTATTTGCTGAGAGGCATCGTGAGTCCATGGAATATTTTATATTTTGCCACAAGTTTCGGGAAAATTTCTTTTTTTTTTTTTTTTTTTTTTTTTTTTTTTTTTTTTTTTTTTTTTACACAAAGTTGTCACTAAATGATATATTGCTTACACATGCCATGGGTATATGTGAAATGACACCCCAAAATACATTCTGCTGCTTCTCCTGAGTAAAGGGATACCCCATGTGTCAGACTTTTTGGCAGTCTAGCCGCGTACAGGACCCCGAAAACCAATCCGCACCTTCTGGCTTTCTAAGGGCGTAAATTGTTGATCTCACTCCTCACTACTTATCACACTTTTGAAGGCCATGAAATGCCAAGATGGCACAAACCCCCCCCCCCCCCCCAAATTACCCCATTTTGCAAAGTAGACACTCCAATCTATGGATCTATGCTGAGAGGCATGGTGAGTATTTTGCAGCTCTCAATTTTTTTGGAAAATGAAGAAAAAACAGGAAAATGCATTTTTTTTTTTTCCTCTTTTTTTTTCAATTTCCAAAACTTTGTGACAAAAAGCGAGATCTGCAAAACACTCAACATGCCTCTCTTCAAATAGCTTAGGGTGTCTACTTTCCAAAAAGGGGTCATTTGGGGGGGTTTTTTGCTGTCTTGGTGTTTCATGACCTCCGAAACTGTGATAGGTAGTCAGGAGTGAAATCAACGATTTACGCCCTTGGAAAGCCTGAAAGTGGGTATTGGTTTTCGGGGGCATGTACTCGGCTAGACTGCAAAAAAGTCTCACACATGGGGTATCCCTGTACTCAGGAGAAGCAGCAAATTGTATTTTGGAGTGTCATTTCACATATACCCATGGCATGTGTGAGCAATATATAATTTAGCGACAACTTTGTGTAAAAAAAAATAATATATTTCTCTGAACTTGTGTCAAAATATAAAATATTCCATGGACTCACCATGCCTCTCAGCAAATAGCTTGGGGTGTCTACTTTCCAAAATGGGGTCATTTGGGCGGGGTTTGTGCTATCTTGGAATTTTAGGGCCTCCGAAACTGTGATAGGTAGTGCGGAGGTGAAATGCACAATTTACGCCATTAGAAAACCTGAGAGTGTTGATTGATTTTCGGGGTCCCGTACATAGCTAGGCTCCCAAAAAGTCTCACACATGGGGTATCCCCATACTCAGGAGAAGTGGCAGAATGTATTTTGGGGTGTCATTCCACATATACCCATGGCATGTGTGAGCAATTTATATTTTAGTGACAACTTTGAGATAAAAAAAATGTAATTTGCCCGAAACTTGTGGCAAAATATAAAATATTCCATGGACTCACCATGCCTCTCAGCAAATGGCATGGGGTGTCTACTTTCCAAAATGGGGTCATTTGGGGGCGGGGGGGGTTTGTGCTATCTTGAAATTTCAGGGCCTCCGAAATTGTGATGGGTAGTGAGGAGTAAAATCAAAAATTTACGCCATTAGAAAACCTGAGAGTGTTGATTGATTTTCGAGGTCCCGTACACAGCTAGGTTCCCAAAAAGTCTCACACATGGGGTATCCCCATACTCAGGAGAAGTGTCAGAATGTATTTTGGGGTGTCATTCCACATATACCTGTGTTAAAAATTTTTTTTAAAAAATTGTAATTTTTCCAAAACTTGTGGCAAAATATAAAATATTCCATGGACGCACCATGCCTTTTAGGAAATAGCTTGGGGTGTCTACTTTCCAAAATTGGGTCATTTGGGGGGGGGGGGGTTGTGGTATCTTGACATTTCCGGGCTTCTTAAACCATTATAGGTAGTGAGAAAATGCAATGAAAAATGTACGCCCTTTGAAATTCTGATGGTGGGGATTGGTTTTCGGCATCCCATACACAGCTAGGCTCCCGAAAAGTCACATATACCCATGGCATGTGTGAGCAATATATTATTTCAATTACATCTTAGTGTAAAAAAAAAAAAAAAAATAATATTTTTTTAGTCATTTTTGAAACACCTGTGACAAAAAAATGAAATATTCGGGGGCGTGGTCAAGCAGGGCATGTGACGGATGTGCATCAGGGAGCTCACGCACTTTACCCTCTCACCGATCCTTCCTCCGGTCACCGATCTGCCGCTACCTGCAGTTGACTTCTTCCTCATCTTCTGGGGAACCGCCAGATACGCTTAGTCTGCAGCACATTGATTACTAACCAAAATATTACATAATAATTGTATAGAGAATTGCTTGAGTGATATTTTATTATGAACATTGTGTTCTCAGTACACACTTTAATGGCATCTATATTCATTTGATGTTATGCTCTATCTTTGATCAATATGGTGGAGGCTGTGACATCGCTGTCCCCCCTGAGCGCTTTCCTTGCTGATCCTTTCTGCCAACTAAATGCATCTTGCAGGAAGTCTGGCGCTTGTCTGATTCTAGGACAGCGTCATCGCCAATGTTGATACAGCGTGAGATCGTCACTTCCAGTTTCTCGGACCGGTAGGCGGGAACATCCTCCCGTACGTCCATCTAGGACGTATTTGGCAGGCGGATGTGGGGGGCGAGAGACGTGGGAGGGGGGTGGGTTTGGCGCCATTTCTCCAGGCTATAAGATCAGAACTCAACACAGGCAATTAGATAAGGTCATATCTCAGCTGGAAAGATGGAAACTGCTTTGGAAAACAAGCTTTGATTTCAGCAGCTTGCAGATTGGTAAGCAACATTATAGCCTCTCCTCTGTTTGGTGGTTTGTAGACTTTTGTCTGTATACTTGTAGCCTGTTACTTACAAATACTTCATGGAGTTGATCTGTTCTGATAGACTCTATATACACGGACTTGTCTGCCCCTATTACACTTGTTATCTCAGTATTATCACTTTATACCTTTTTCACTGATTGTATATCAGTGTAATAGCACAATTGAAGTTTTTTTCTCCTTTCCCACATCCAATACAATAACAATTTGTGCATATATATAGGGTGAGTTCTATAATCCTCAGTTATTCATTTTTTATTTAAACACTTCACATATACATTTAACACTTGGTGTGCGGCTCTCACCGGTTGCTTATGTTTTTTTCTTTTCACCTATCTAAATCACGGATATCTGGGTGATGCAATGTATTTTGGTTCGGACAGATTGCCAAATAATCTATCCTTGAAATAATTGGTTGTGGCATCTTTCTCCATCCTTTATATGAGGATCCTGCACTGTTGCTCTGCATACCCTTGGTTTCTTATTTTCTTTTTCCTTCATCGGTTTCCTCCCCCTTCTTTTTTTTTCTTTTTCCCCCTCTTTTGCTTCCCTTCCTTTTTCGCCCCCTCCCTTTTTCCTTCCTTCCCCTTCCCCTCCCCTCCTTCTCTTCCTCCCCGCTTTCCTCCTTCCTTTCCCTGTTCCCCTTCCTTCTCCCTCTCTGTTCTTTTCTTCCTTCTTTTTTTCTTTTTTCGCTTTCACTGGATAACACTGAAATAACCACACATATTATATATATATATATATATATATATATATATATATATATATATATATATATTCCCCTTTTTTGTTCAAACCATCCAGGATCTAATGGCAGATTCCTCCATTTGATTTTAAAAACGCATATATAAATTCTACATTATCTATCCTGACCACCAAACAAGGGTAAGACTACCATTTATAAAAAATCTTTTTTTATATTCTTAAAAAAGTTTTCTCGCAGGCTATTGTTTATATCTGGTCTTCTTGCCTGGTTTAATTTCTGCGCCAATTGTCTTCTCCACCTTTTTGCCCTTCCCCCTCCCAACTTGGTATGTCCCCTCTGGGTTGTTTTTACACCCTGTGGATGACCTGGTCTTTCAATATGCCCCCCCTTTGGGCTGTCTGATGATTCATTCTTCACATTTGCCATGTGGTTTGTTCTCTCTTCTTACCCTAACACATTCTTTCTCCCCTTTTTTTTTTTTTTTTTTTTTTCCCCCTCTCCCCCTTCGCCCACTGGTCCGTAATGTGTTCACAGTGTATATGTTCCTTTGTACAAAAAAAATACATTTAGACCCATTGTGATTCCTAAGAAATAATAATCAGACCTCTCTTTTTTACCAGAATAGAAAGAAATTACAGGTATCTTTGATGTGAAGTCTCAGATATAATAAAGTAATGTAGAACAGACTTAAGACATTTCTGAATTATAAATCAGGATTAAAACTACCTCATATTATATGGCTGTTTGGATGTATTGTTTTCTATATCTCCAATCACTGTATTATGTATCCTTAGATCATTGTAACTTGCTCAATATGACTGTATGTAAACACTTTGCTGGACCCTGAGGAAGCATCCATTGAGAAACGCGTAGCTCCAGCAACGGTTATGCATCATTGTTCACCCTTTTTGGGATATTTCAAATATAATGATCTGTTTTGATCACACATTGTAGATTTTATTATCATTATATGTAATTTGTATGTTATTATATTTAAATAAAATATTGTGATACTTTTTAATCAGTTTTCTTGTTACCTGTGATACATACGCATATACAAGTATCTCAGAGGCACACTTAACTTCCCCTTGGTACAGTTCTACCGAATCCGGTCGATCTGTAACCCCCCTCTTTTTTTACATATTCATACCATATGGGGGAAGGTGCCAATATATCTTTCGGATTTTTTTAGGCCATGATCTCCCCCTCCACAATCGACTAGATTTTTCCTCATCTTCTGGGAATCGCCAGATACGCTTAGCACCCCGATCTGAGCCATGATGACCCGGAAAGGCCGGGAAGGTGGTGCGGCTCAGGAGGCCCAACATGGTGCCGCGGCCGGCGTTGAAGGGGACACCACGCACCTCGGACAAGGGCAAAGAACAGGGCAGTAAGACTGGCAAAACTCGCAAGGAGGGCACTAAAGACATGCTATACTATGCTCAGCTCACGTATGCCCAGGTGACCAATGCTCATAATGGCAGGGAGGAGGGAAGCGATGCCACGCTGTCTATGGAAGCAGGCATGGATGCTGACTCAGCTCTTAGTGCTCCCCCTGAAGGCATGGACATTGGTGTTGAGGGGGACATACTGGAGGGAGACCCTTAGCCTACCCTGAGCCAAATACTGGCAGCGGTGCAGCAATGCACAGCCTTGGTCAACACAGTGAAGGAGAGGCTGGGGGGGGGGGGCTTACAGAGGTCTCCATGCTGCGACATCATCTTCATAAAATGCGGGAACGCACTACAGCTGTTGAAGGGCGCATTGGTGAGGTGGAGGATAGACTGCCCTCTATCACTGAGGCCCGTGCTACAACATCCCTGGCCAGGGCCATTCAGGATAAAACCGATGACATTGAAAACCGCCTTTGGCGCAACAATATCAGAACTGTGGGGCTTCCTGAGAAGGTGGAGGGGAGGGACCCCATGGAGTTAGTTGAAAACTGGCTCCTGGAGACTTTTTGCAGGGAGGCTTTTTCCCCTCTATTTGCTGTGGAGTGGGCCCACCGTACCCCTACGGGGGCTATTCTTGGCAATGCACCCCGCCCTATGCTGGCACGTTTGCTGCACTACCGTGACCGTGAAAAGGCCCTGCGGCTAGCTAGGGAAAAGGCTGTGCTTAAGTACAATGGAGTTCGGGTGTCTATATATCCAGACTTCTCAGCGGAGGTGCAGGTCAAACAATGCCAACAGAGGGTGCAATTGCCCTACGCCATGCTTTACCCTGCCTGCTTGCAGGTTACTGCACGGGGTCAAACCCACTTCTTCAATACGGCTGGAGAGGCTGCGGACTGGTTGGATGTAAAACGAGCCGTCCCTGAGGATGCGGCAGCGTGAGGTGGCGGACCCCTGAAGATCCTAGATGTCGCCACCTGTGTGCTTGATATCAGTTTGGCTTTTTACCTGCATACCCTCATCCCGGGGGTGTCCTTTTTTACTTTTCCGGAGACTCTTACAGTTTGCCTATTAAGGTTGGATGGCGCCACCTAGAATGTGATGGTGGTATCTAAATCTGCTCCGCAGCACCTAGCGTGTTGCTTGAAGGAGTTCACCCACAAGATGACTGAACTGTGGATGAATTTTTTGCCCCGTTGGCACTGTTTTGTTTGTGCTCTGACATACCTCTACTTTGCCCCAGATGTCCGGAGTCCGGGACTTTTTGTTTCTATCCTTTTTTTTTTTTTTTAGCTTTGCTTCAATTTTTGCTGATCACACTTCCCAGAGGAGGACAGAACCCTGATGTGGTTGTGGACCGGGGCATCCTGTCCCCTTGCACCCCTGGGGGTTGCTTTTTTGCTTTCCTTACTCTGCATATGATTAAGAACTGTGTGGACTATGTCTAACCTGCCCTTGGTTTCATGGAATGTCCGGGGGTTGGGGGATCCCTTGAAAAGGGCTATGGTGAACTCTGTCCTGCGCAAGTACCACCCTGCCATCATTGGTCTCCAGGAGACTCATCTCACTACAGACACGGTCTGATGTGACCGGTATACTTGGGCACAACAGATCTACCACTCCACGCATACCTCCTTTTCTAGGGGGGTGTGTGTATTGATTCATAGGTCTGTGGATTTTTAAGAACTGTCGAAACTGTGTGACCCAGAGGGCAGATTTATATTCTTGCATTGCACCCTGTATTCATGTATATGTGTGCTGGCCAGGGTATACAGTGCCTTGCGAAGTATTCGGCCCCCTTGAACTTTGCGACCTTTTGCCACATTTCAGGCTTCAAACATAAAGATTTAAAACTGTAATTTTTTGTGAAGAATCAACAAGTGGGACACAATCGTGATGTGGAAAGAAATTTATTACACATTTCAAACTTTTTTAACAAATAAAAAACTGAAAAATTTGGAGCGTGCAAAATTATTCAGCCCCTTTTACTTTCAGTGCAGCAAACTCTCTCTAGAAGTTCAGCGAGGATCTCTGAATGATCCAATGTTGACCTAAATGACTAATGATGATAAATAGAATCCACCTGTGTGTAATCAAGTCTCTGTATAAATGCACCTGCACTGTGATAGTCTCAGAGGTCCGTTCAGTCCCCGTTCACACCGACCAGGTCGCCTCACAGGTCGCCTTCCATAGGGAAGCTGCGGACCCGTTCTAATAGGAGCGACACAAGTCGCTCCGACTTAGAAAAAGGGTCCGGAGCTTCTTTGGGGCGACCCGGAGCGACCGTCATAGACTTCAATGTTATGAAGTCCGTGCCGGCCGCTCCGAGGTCGCGGGGCGAGCAGCGCGCCGTGACCTCGGAGGTCGCCCCGGGAAGTAGTGTCGCTGCTATGGGAACGGGGCCTTAAAGTGCAGAGAGCATCATGAAGAACAAGAAACACACCAGGCAGGTCCGAGATACTGTTATGGAGAAGTTTAAAGCCGGATTTGGATACAAAAAGATTTCCCAAGCTTTAAACATCCCAAGGAGCACTGTGCAAGCGATAATATTGAAATGGAAGGAGTATCGGACCACTGCAAATCTAGGAAGACCTGGCCGTCCCTCTAAACTTTCAGCTCATACCAGGAGAAGACTGATCAGAGATGCAGCCAAGAGGCCCATGATCACTGGATGAACTGCAGAGATCTACAGCTGAGGTGGGAGACTCTGTCCATAGGACAACAATCAGTCGTATATTGCACAAATCTGGCCTTTATGGAAGAGTGGCAAGAAGAAAGCCATTTCTTAAAGATATCCATAAAGTGTTGTTTAAAGTTTGCCACAAGCCACCTGGGAGACGCACCAAACATGTGGAAGAAGGTGCTCTGGTCAGATGAAACCAAAATCAAACTTTTTGGCAACAATGCAAAACGTTATGTTTGGCGTAAAAGCAACACAGCTCATCACCCTGAACACACCATCCCCACTGTCAAACATGGTGGTGGCAGCATCATGGTTTGGGCCTGCTTTTCTTCAGCAGGGACAGGGAAGATGGTTAAAATTGATGGGAAGATGGATGGAGCCAAATACAGGACCATTCTGGAAGAAAACCTCATGGAGTCTGCAAAAGACCTGAGACTGGCACAGAGATTTGTCTTCCAACAAGACAATGATCCAAAACATAAAGCAAAATCTACAATGGAATGGTTCACAAATATCCAGGTGTTAGAATGGCCGAGTCAAAGTCCAGACCTGAATCCAATCGAGAATCTGTGGAAAGAACTGAAAACTGCTGTTCACAAACGCTCTCCATCCAACCTCACTGAGCTCGAGCTGTTTTGCAAGGAGGAATGGGCAAAAATTTCAGTCTCTCGCTGTGCAAAACTGATAGAGACATACCAAAAAGTATTAACTTAAGGGGGCTGAATAATTTTGTACGCCCAATTTTTCAGTTTTTTATTTGTTAAAGTTTGAAATATCCAATAAATTTCGTTCCACTTCATGATTGTGTCCCACTTGTTGATTCTTCACAAAAAAATTACAGTTTTATATCTTGGTTTTGAAGCCTGAAATGTGGTAAAAGGTTGAAAAGTTCAAGGGGGCCGAATACTTTCGCAAGGCACTGTATATCCCACCTCCCTTCTCACTGTTTGTGTTGAGGGAGCTGGTGAAGTTTACGTTGGACAAACCTCATGCATTGTTGTATGTTCTGGGGGATTTCAATGGGGTGCTGGACCCCTCCAAGGATAGGGCACAGATTAGGGCCAGTGCCTCGGTGGTGGGCTTTCAGTACGGGACCTTGCATGAAAAGATATTATTGTATGCTGATATGCTGCTGCTCCTGGGAGACACGGGACCCTCTTTACGAGCAGTGATGCATATCATTACCGCTTTTGGTGGCTTCTCTGGTCTTACCATCAACTGGTCTAAGTCGGCCTTGTTGCCACTGGACCAGGGGCTGGATCCCCAGTTGACCACCTTTTGCCCTGTACTGGTGGTGCAGCAATTTTAAATACCTAGGTGTAGTGATCTCGGCTACGATTACTGACTATTGTCGCTTGAATATTTTCCCACTCCTGACGCGGTTAAGAGACAAGGTCGCTATCTGGTCTAAACTATGGGTCTCGGTAGCTGGGTGGGCACATTTGGTGAAAATGATCTTAATGCCCCAACTGCTGTATTTTCTCCATAATACACTGGTGGTCATTCCGCTGAAACTATTTCGGCAGGTGAACTCAATCCTCCGTTCCTTGCTGTGACGGTCGGGCTTTGCTAGAATTCGGTTAGAGCAACTGTATAGGCCCAAGGATAGGGGAGGGCTTGCTTTCCCTAACCCCTGGATTTACTATCTGGCGGCACAGATGCAGCACCTACTGGGGGCCCTCAAGATGCGAGACCGGGGAACCGGAGATTCTACCCTTGGAGTCCTGCTTCGTGAGGTTGCCGCAGACACCATCCCTGGGGCCCTGGAATCACAATCGTTTCTGAAGTCCAACAAACTGTTTCCCACTTATAAATTAATACATAAAATCTGGGCTAAGGTAAAACAGCTCCAGAGGGTTGCTGGCTTTACAGAATACAGTCCGCTCTGGAATAACCAAACCTATCCGGAATTGGCTAAGTTGCAGTGTGTGGCTCAGTGGAAGGCGAGGGGGGTTACTCATCTTAGACATGTGTTTGAACGTGGCCGGCTGCTGGACTTTGAACAGCTGCGGGCCATGTATAACCTACCCCCGGGCATGCTATTTTCTTACCTGCAGTTGAGGCGTGCAGTGCGGGCCCAGCCCTCTTTGCTGTGTCCGGAACTGTCCCCGACTCAGGTTTTTTCCATGATGAGACACTATGATTCTACGAAGGGGTTCATTTCTGAGTGCTATTCCATGCTATTAAGTGACGATTTGGATAAATTTCCAAGCCCGGTTAAAACGCATTGGGAGACAGATGTTGGGGCCCTTACCGACGATCAGTGGGACGAAGCGCTAGAGTCGGTGCGACATTGCTCTTTCACCGTTGCGCAATGGCTCTCGCAACTGTACATACTCCTCAGGGTGCATCGCACCCCCCTCTGACTTCATAGAAGGGGCCTAAGGACGGACTCGCTGTGTACCAGGTGTAACCGGGATTGCGGGAATCTCATTTACCTCCTGTGGCGCTGCCCCAAGCTCCACAGGTACTGGACGGCGGTGGTCCGGACCATTAATGCTGCATTTCTCCTGTCTGTAATGGTAGATTCAAAGCCGTGCCTTCTTGGTATGGTGGAGGAATATTCGCCAGACGTCAACATTCAAATGGCAGTGAATAGGGCACTGTTTCATGCCCGAAAGGTTATTCTGCAGCACTGGACATCCCCATCCTCCCCTACGCTGGAGCTGTGGGTGCATGCCATGGGTGCTACTTTGCGATGTGAATGCATGATTTATCAACATAGAGGTGTACCGCTCAGATATGAAAAAATTTAGGGTGGGTGGCTGGCACAGCCGGGTTTGGCCCCCGCAGACTTGATTCTTGACCGTCTGCTACAGTAACGCCTTGCATTAATTGCTGTTGGGGGGGGGGGACGGGGGAAGGGGATTACTTGGTATGCCCTGGAACTCTAAAAACGTTGCTGAATGTATTTTGCTGGAGATGAGTTCTTTTGGGAGTGCTTTACTCTTGCTATTTGACTGTCTATTCTCTTTTTGCAGAGGAATATGTTTAAGTTTTTGTTTTCTTTAATAAACTTTGTTTCTGATTAAAAAAAAAATGAAATATTCAATGAGCTCAACATGCCTCTCAGGACATTCCTTAGGATGTCTACTTTCCAAAAAGTGGTAATTTGGGGGGGGGGGGGGGGGGTTTGTACTGTCCTGCCATTTTAGCACTTCATGAAATGAGATAGGCAGTCAGAAATTAAAGCTGTGTAAATTCCAGTGTTTACACCATAGTTTGTAGACGCTATAACCTTTTGCGCAAACCAATAAAAATACGCTCATTGAAATTTTTTTTGTCAAAGACATGTAGCTTTTTTTTTTTTCAATTGAAAGTGTTTATTTTGTTTGCATTTACAATTTACATATATCTCACATAGATAAACAAAAAGAAAATTCCTTAAAAGGAAGATTCCAAAAAAAATACATAGACTTATTATAGATATGCAACACTCATTAATTGTAAAATTTTAATACTTTATCCCTTTAACAACCCTTATCCCCCCCCCCCCCCACAACTTCCGTCCCTTCTCTACCCATGTGTTGCCTTCTTCCTCCTGTTATCCCCACTACCGCAGAATTTAGACATTCATTTCAGTATACTTAGTTGATTTTTTTAAATTTTATCCATTTTCCCCATGTTTCTTTCATATTAATTGGTGTCTCCTCTTGCGAATTGCTTAAGTATTCCATATGAAAGATATTCTTTATCATGTCGCACCAATCCTTTAGTTTTAGGCTATCCATCTCTCTCCACTTTTTTGGTATTGTTCCCTTTGCTGTGTTTAATAAGGTTGGGACCAGTGTTGTTTTATATTTTTTTAGTGGCATCTTTGTTTTATGAAATAGACAAACCCAAGGGTCATTTGGGATCATTATTCCTGTAATTTCACCTATAAATTGTCGGACCCTAGTCCAAAATTCTCTAATCTTTGGGCAGTCCCAGAACATGTGATACATTGTTCCGGTGCTTCCACCCAACATTTATCTGTCTTATCCGGTTGATATTTGTTTGTTAATTATGGTGTAATATACCATCTTGACGAACATTTAGGCCCCGTTCACACAGGGGCGATCCGACTTGGGGGGGGCGACCTCCGAGGTCGCGGTGCGAGCAGCACGCCGCGACCTCGGAGCGGCCGGCACGGACTTCATAACTTTGAAGTCTATGACGGTCGCTCCGGGTCGCCCCAAAGAAGCTCCGGACCCTTTTTCTAAGTCGGAGCGACTTGTGTCGCTCCTATTAGAACGGGTCCGCAGCTTCCCTATGGAAGGCGACCTGTGAGGCGACCAGGTCGCCTTAGTGTGAACGGGGACTTATAGTTTAATTCTGTTGTGTTAACATCTATGGCTACAGATCCAACCACCTTTAATACTACCTCCGATTCCTGTTTTGACAGTTGTGCCCCTATTTCTTTCTCCCATTTTACCATGACCGGAGGGTTCTCCAAACTGTGCCACTGTCAACATTTTATATATTTGTGATACTCCATGCTTTTGGGTGGAGGTATAACTTAATTTCTCGATGATATTAAAACATTTTTCCGATCTAATCGGTTGTGGTAATGACTTTATAAAGTGGCTCAGTTGGAGATATCTCCATTCATCTAATTTCATATTTTTATTGTTTTATTTTAAATTTTGAAGTGTATTAATGTGACCTTTTTGTGAAGTTGTTGAGTGTTTCCTATCCATTTTCCGGATTTTTCCTCATTCCCTGGTGGGAAATATTTTGTGCCATTTAGTGATATCATTGGTGAATTGTATTCCCATTTCAATTGTTTATTTATCTTATCCCATACTTTATAAACTACCCTAGTTAATTCATGTGCTCATTGTGATTCTCTGCATTTTGGTGGTATCCATATAGTTTTGTGTAGGTGTGTGTTATTTTGTGCACATTCTATCTCCACCCAACTTTTCCCCGTTACCTCTCTTGTCCAATCAATCATTCGTGTGATAATTACTGCCTTATAGTACCTTTCTATGTCTGGGATTGCTAATCCACCTTGTGTTTTATCCCTTGTGAGTATCTTATATTGCACTCTAGGTTTTTTCCGTTGCCATATAATGTTAATAGGGTTTTTATTACTCTGAAAAAAGTTGCGGGGGTATTTATTGGTAATAAAGAAAATTTATACAAGATCTTTGGTAATATGAACATCCTAACGACGTTTATTCTTCCGACCCATGAGATTTGATTATTTGATCTTTCTTAAATCTATTTTTATTTCATTTAGTAGAGGTATATAATTAGCTTGATATAGTTTTCCAATTTGTGGTGTTATATGTATCCCTTGATATTTTAATTTTTCTTTTGCCCAGATATATGGGAAATATGTTTTTAATATTTGTTCTTCTTGAATATTTAAACTGATGTTAAGAATTTCCGATTTTATTGGGTTTATTTTGAAATTTGATAGTTTTCCATACTCTTTTAATTCTTTTTGGATATTTGGGAGTGTGATCCTAGGTAAAAAGTGGTAATTTGGGGGATTGGGGTGGGGGGGTTGTACTGTCCTGCCATTTTAGCACTTCATGAAATGAGATAGGCAGTCAGAAATTAAAGCTGTGTAAATTCCAGTATTTACACCATAGTTTGTAGACTCTATAACTATTGCGCAAACCAATGAAAATACTCATTGAGATTTTTTTTTTTCAAAGACATGTAGCTAAACACATTTTGGCCAACATATATGACATAAATTGAGTATATTGGATATTTTTTAAAAAAAAAAAGTTGAAAATGTCATTTTTTTTCTTTTTTTTTTTTTTTTTTTTTTCTCAAAATTTTCGCTTTTTTTATTAATATCACAAAAAATAAAAAGAGCAGAGGTGATCAAATACCACCAAAAGAAAGCTCTGTTTGTGGGAAAAAAATGGACGTAAATTTCGTTTTGGGTACAGCATTGCATGACCACGCAATTGTTAGTTAAAGTCACGCAGTGCCAAGTTGAAAAAAGGGCCCTGGTCTTTGAGCAGCCAAATCCTCTGGGGCTTAGGTGGTTAAAATTGCACACGCCCATGCAGCAGCAACAGGCTACGTACATTTTTTAAAAGCCTTTACGGATTACCACTTTGGACTTACAGAGGAGGTCTACTGCAAGAATGACTGACCTCGACCTGGCGTTCGCGGCAATACCTCACATGCATGCTGCAATTACTGTTTACATATGACACTAGAGAGATGCTTGCGTCAGCCTTTGTACGCAAGCACAGGGGGACAGGGGTGCTTGAATTTCTATTTTTTTTTATAAATTATTTTAGATTTTTTATGTTGTTTTGACACCTTCCCTTCCATTTATTTATTTTTTTAATCATTTGTATTATCACAGTGAATTTAAATATCCCCTATGACAGCAATCTGTAGTGACAGGTACTCTTTTTAAAAAAATTGGGGTCTTTTAGACTCTAGATCTCTCCTCTGCCCTTAAAGCATCTGACCACACCAAGATTGGTGTGATAAGATGCTTTCCCAATTTCCTAATGGTGCTGTTTATTTCTGGCAAAACCAAAGCCATGAAATGCTTGTAGCTTCCGGTATCTTAGGCCATAGAGATGATTTGAGCCATTCTCGTCTCCAATCAGCTCTATGGTTAGATAATTGAACCACCGGCTGCACTCTCTGGTTACCCAGTAGGACAGGAGAGCCCAAGAAAAGCCGCGGAAGGCGGTGGGAGGGGGGAGTCCCACTGCTTGTAAAAGCAGTCTAGCGGCTAATTATCCACTAGGATCACTTTTACATGTAAGCCGACCGCTGGCTATTAAAAACGATACCAAAATGTTCCCTAAATCTGCATGCATCATCCTGGTATAACCACTCAAAGTCCAGCAATGTACCAGTACATTGCTGGTCCTTGTTTGGCATATATTGTAGTTTTTTTTTTTTTTTTCATGCAGCCTGTGGGCTGAACGAAAAAAAAGAGAACCTAACCGATTCCTGTGGATGAAGAAATCTCTGCCAGAAAATGCTTAGTATACCCATTATTAGCCACCCAAAATATCCACCCACTTCTCTAATGATGGGTATACATGATAAAAGCCATGTATACCTTTTTTTTTTTTTTTTTTTTTTTTTTTTTTTTTTAACTGGGGTGGTGAAATCCCCTCCTACAGCGCTGCCATCATAGATTTCCATATATGCTAAGCGAAAACGCTGTTTGTGTCTATATATATATATATATATATAATATATCTCTATCAGTGTGGCAGCTGATGGGTGTAACTTGCAAGGCAAGCTGGTTAATAGAACAGTAAACATAAAACATTACATCGGTACCTGAAAAGTAAAAAGTGGTTACCAATGAAAAACAGTAAAAGTAGAATGAGTAGAAGCAGAAGTAGAAGAGCAAAGTAAGAACAGAAAAATAACTCAAACGACAACTATTTTTGGCTTTTTTATTTTGTTTTTTTTTACACTTTTTTTTTCTTCAACTGTAAGAGTTAACTGGGTTCCAGCTTAGGGTCTCTCAAAATGAAGATCAAACATCTTTCAAGACCCTGTGTAAGTGTGCCCTAGACTGTGCCGTGCTGTACCCTATGCTAATACTCCACTAGTGTGTGGTAGCGTTCGAAACATTCCCTGATGCAGAGACCAGGTTGGTCAGGACAGGAGGGACAATAAAGTGTGGGTGTCACGCCTAAATCCAAGCCTCCTACAGACACAACATCATCTTTGGGGGTATCTTTGGGTAGGGGTACTCAGGAGGGCATACGGAAAATGCCTCTCATGCAGCCGACTCACTGAATCTGGTAGGGGAAGTTGGGCAGGAGCACCTCCTGGATACAGGTAGGCACTGATGATCTCAACCTGGAATTGTAGAAAGGATCCACTTCGTCCTGACGCTTTGTATAGCACAAAAGCGTTCATCAAAGCCAATTGGAATAAATAAACAGACACTTTTTTGTACCAGCGTCTGGCTTTATTGGCAACTAAGTACGGCGACAAAAGCTGGTCATTGAGGTCCACCCCTCCCATATTAAGGTTGTTGTGGACAGAGGGGCTTCTCCAAAACACCAGCTGCCTAAAGAAATTTGGACCGTTGTGTCTGCGCGAGGGGAGGACAGAACGAAAACATTCCGTGTATCCCTCCACTTCACTGCAAGCAATTTGTCAGTTTTCAAGCAGGTTCTCTCCCCCCGACTAAGATAGGAATCTAAAAGCCGTTGGGGAAAGCCCCGGCAATTAGGTCGCACGGTGCCACATGCGCCAATTTGAAATTCGAGCAGGTGACTAAAAAGTGTCACGCTTGAATAAAAATTGTCCACCACAGAATGGTGGTGACACCAAGTTCCACACAATCTTGCTGCTCCCTATGTAGTCTGGGCAGTTGGGGGGCTCCACAGTGCTATCTTTACCCTCGTAAACACGAAAACGAAATGTATAGCCCGTGGCCCTGTCACAGAGCTTCTACAGCTTGACCCCGTATCTGGCACGCTTGCTGGGGAGAAACTGCTTGAAAGCAAGGCGGCCAGAAAACGTAATCAGGGAACGCAGACAATTTGTTGGGGGGTAAACAAGGCTGCAAACCGCTGATTGAAGTGGTTTACGGGGGACCGAATTTTGTGGAGCCGGTCATATCCAGGGTCTCCCCGAGGACGACAGAGTTCATTGTCACTGAAGTGCAGAATTTGCTAGTATCTCCCCCTGGCCATGCATGCAGAGAACACGCGCATATGGAGTACTGGGTTAGTGGACCAATATGGCCACAGTTCACTCCTTTTAGTTATGCCCATGTTGAGGGATAGGCCCAGAAAAGTTTTAAACTCGGAACCCGTTTTAGGTTTCTAGCTGAGTGGTCTGGCAAGGGACGAATTTGGATTGGCAGCGATTAATTGAACAGCATATAAATTGCTTTGGTCCACAATAGATCTGTAAAGATCTTCCGTGAAAAAACGCTCGTAAAAGTCAAGGGAATTAAAATTGGCTGTTTTCACCTAAATTCCGGGTTAGGCAGTGAATGGAGGAAGTACGGGCGCTGTAGAATCTGTGGGCTGCCAATTAGGATATGCCAGCACATCAGGGAGGACACTATGGGCTCTACTGGGCTGTGCTTCAATTCTCAGTGGCTGCGGGCCACTACTTGTGCTAGCCACCGCACCAGCTTGAACTGCACTTATGGGACTCGCCACCTCACTAAGTGTTACTGCAGTGCTGGTTTATCTACGACCAGGGTGTACTAGGCCGCTGGTACTAGCCACTTCACCAGAAGTTTGAGTGGCACTAGTACCAACACTCTGTTGCATACAAGCACCCTGCGATCTCTGCACCTCAGCAACTCCAGAATGGGGTCGGGTATGCCTCACCTTAGCAGGGACCCCTCCGTCATCGGAGCTATCTGTCAGGGAGCCACTGCTCTCTACAGGTTCGTATACTGACCCTGATTCTGCCAGTGAGGCTTCCCCATCGCTCTAATCTGACATGGCCAGTATCCTGTAGGCCTCTTCACTAGTGTACCTCCGTTTGGACATTTTAGCCACTAAATTTATAGATACCTAGTGTGACTCACAGGTAAAAAAGCATCTGGTTGTCGAGGACTATTTGAAACGCTACAAAAAAAAAACTTCTAGTGCTAGCAGAGTTCAGGCCTGACTCTGCTAATAATATAAGTGAAAATCTATCAGCGCAAAAATACAACAAAAATAATTGTGAACTGTGATAAAGCTGCAAACACTAAATGTGATCCCACTGCACAAATAAGTAAATAAATCCAATAATATGTGCTGCGCTAAATCATAAATCAATACATGTGATACAATAAGACTAAACATAAACGATGTGAAAAATGTCCATGTGATCCAGAAATGTATTGATTAATAAGCCCCTTCGGGTAAATCATAAACCAAGTCCACGTGTAAAAAAGTGTAGAAAATATAAATAAATCAAATCCATGTGTGGAAAAATGTGCTGTGATCATTGAATTCCAAAACACCTCAGTGACTGTAGAAATCCACCACCAAAAATGCAAGCCTCTCACCTCAATATCCGACCCAGGAATCACCCAGGTTCAGAGACACAGCAGTCCCCTACAGGGGTCCTATATGGCCAGCAAAGCAATGTTTACAGGAGAGTCCAGGATCATATAACTCATATGTCCATACAGCAGGTGTAAAAGGGGACAAAAAACAGAAGAAATCTAGTGCTCTCTGTTTTTAAATGATCAAGCAAACGTTTTAATCCAAATTCAGGGTACTCACAATACATTGAATGTAATCAGGCATAGGTAGACAACAGTGTATCCATACGAGAGGAAAGGGTATGACGCCTGCAGCATGGCTCCGCCCCCCCCGTACATGTTACGTCAGCGCTCAGGGCTCTGACTTCTTCAGCAAGGGGTGGATTCTGGCATACAGCAGCCGGATTATAATAGCGTGTGTGACCAATCAAGATGCTCCAAATAGAAAGGTACCTGCCCCTTCAAAAAGAGGATCCCGTAAGGAATTACCATAGCAGCCACGCAGTGTAATCCTTTGAGAGCTGATTTACTTCTCCCCTCTCGTGACAGTACTCCCCAGAGGGAGGTTAGTGATTCATCTTTGAATGGGTCAACCCCTCCTTCTCGGGGGTCGAGAGGCAGAGGAGGCAGTAGATCTGACCAAAGGGAAAATTGCTTTAATACTCCGGTACCACCACCCCCCCCCCCCTTCCCGTTAAGGGGAATTGGGAGGGGTAGAAGATCTGGGAGAGGAGGTCCCTTTAGAGGGAGGGGTAGGGGCCACTGGAATTACCACCAAGGGCCCTAATGGCCCCTCTCAAGCTAACTGGGGTCTTCAACCCCAATGGGGCCCACTGTTAACAAATGGACCCCAAGTTGCTTATAATAGAGGACCAGAGTCTACTTATAACTCTCCTTATCCATCCACCTCCTATAATCTACCCGTCAGTAACCCCTATACACCCTTATATCAGGACCCTGATGAGGGAACTTCAGGAGTTTTTTTAGGGAACCCCAGTGCCCCATGGGGGTACGGGAAACCCAGTGGAGAGCAATCTGGGGGAAAAAGAAGAGGAAGAGAGGACAAAGAGCAGGGAGACGCATACAAAAAAAAGCACCAGTAGGTATTGGCATTTTTAATATTCGTGGCACCACTTTGACCAAGGATGAGATTAAGGTTCTTGATAAAGGGTTGAAATATGCACCTATCAAGAACCTTAATAAATTGAATACATATGTAAACATACAGAAATTTGTTAGGACCCTCAACCAAAATATTTTCTAGCCAAACCAGATACCAGACCACCAGTGGTGGAGAGAGGTCACCATTCCACCTTGGAAAAACAAGTCCGTTTTCAATCTTCACAACAAGGATAATAAATGTTTTGGATGTCTTTTGGAATTTGGTGGTATCTGATCTGGAGAAACTGCAGGTCAAAAGAATGCAGGATCCCCAGTGGATTAGGAATGGCATCTCCAGTTTGGAGAAGCATAAGCAACTTGTGATCCGCCCAGCAGCTAGAGGAGGAGGGCTGGTAGTGATGAGTAAGGCATATTATCAGGAGGAGATGCAGAGACAACTCTCTGATCGAGACACTTATTGCCCTCTCAATAGCAACCCCCTTAATGACTTTAACCGTGTTGGTTGGACAAGTTGGTTAAAAAAGGAGTTAATAAGGAGATTCTTAATACCAAGGAAGCTCAGTATCTTAAGCCGCTGGCATGTAGAACCCCAATTATATATATTCTCCCTAAGATCAATAAGAATGCACCCAACCCCCCAGGGAGACCCATTATCAATGGTATTGACTCCCTGTGTTCCATGTTAGGTCAATATATTGATTTTTTTCTTACAACCCTTAGTTTCGCGTACTAAAGCTTTTCTTAAGGATACCAAACATGTCATACAATGTCTACAGTCCCTTGATGACACTGAAACTTGTATTTTGGCCACTGCAGATGTTGGTTCCCTTTATACTATTATAGGGCACCAGGCAGCCCTGGAGGCTGTCGGATGGGCACTGCGTGACTCGGAACTACAAGAAGAGCACTCTAAGTACATCGTGGAGTGTCTCAAGTTCTGTCTCAGCCATAACTACTTTTGGTATTCCGGGGATTTCTATCTCCAGACTAGGGGTGTCGCTATGGGGGCTAGATTTGCTCCTAGTGTAGCGAATCTCTTTATGGCCCAGTGGGAGAATGATATTGTATTAAAAGATCACCCAATGGAACTCCTATGTTATAGGAGGTTCATTGATGATCTTTTGATTGTTTGGAGGGGGGACATGCTATCCTTCAATCGTTTTAGAGAGAGAATGAATGCTAACGATAGAGGGATTGAACTCACCTGGACGGTGATTACTGAGGCCGGACAGTTCAGTGACCTGGAGATTTTTAAACATCAAGGCCAACTATGTACCAGGAACTTCTTTAAGCCTACTGACAGGAACTCGTACCTAACCGTGGATAGCTGTCACCATAAGAACTGGTTATTCAATATTCCGAAGGGACAGCTTGTCAGGATACGGAGAAATTGTTCCAGTCAGTCGGATTATTTCTCACAAGCTGGTGTCCTGATTGACCGATTTAGAGCTAAAGGGTACGATATGAATAAAGTCCTGTCTGACCATCGTGAAGTGGGTTCTATGGAGAGAACCAGACTTCCTAGAGGAGACAACCCATTCAAGGTCTACCAATGTAGAGTTTAGAATGGTGTTGGATTATAATGTCCAATATAAGCAGGTCGAACGGATCATTAAGAAACATTGGGGTACCCTGAAACATGATAGGGTCCTTGGACCCCATCTTCAGGAAATGCCCAGATTTATTTACAGGAGAGCACCGATCCTGAAAGATCGTTTGGCACCTGGAGTAATAGATCCTCCAGTGCAAAAGAAATCTACTTTGTTTGATTTTTTTATCTGGATTTTATGCGTGTGGGAGATGCAGGGCCTGTCGTCAATCCAGATGCATTAATAAGAAAAAGAAAACCTTCATTGCCAATAGTACAGGTAGGCAGTATGCCATTAAGGATCTGATCACTTGTTCTACAACTGGTGTGGTATACATGCTTGAGTGCGGATGCGGGCTCCAGTATGTAGGACACACATCCAGATGTCTATGTGAGAGTGGCTGAGCACATAAAAAACAGGGGACATCTCACACAATGTCTTTAGGCATTTTAGGGAGTTTCATGACAGACAGCCTACTTCTTTACAATTCTGGGGGATCGAGTTGGTTAACAAACATTGGAGAGGTGGCAACTTCATCCGCCAATTAATAAAAGGGAATCCTGGATCTTTGAGACCAAGGTCCTTGTTCCTAGAGGGTTAAACGTGGATTTTGACCTGAACTGCTTTATAAGTGATAGATGATAATTTGATTGGTTTGGAGGTTAGTATTTATGTTTACATATTTTGGTCTGTTTTTAATTGCTCCATATTTTAATTTAATATTTAAAAAAAAATGTATTTAATGAGTGTTTAAAGTATTTAGGGCTTTTTTTAATATGTTTTTTTATGCTTTTTTTTAATCTATTTATAAGAGTCATTGATTTTAATATACTGCCCTTCCTTTTGTTTTTTAATGCTATATTTACTTTGTGCTTTGAGAGGATGTGATGTCAGGCAGCGGGCTCCTTAAACCTGTCCCCAGCACCATACATCCTGTTTTTTTTTTTTTTTTTTTTTTTTTTTTTTTGTTCCCTTAGCCGGATACAGCTTTAAGAAGGATTACACTGCGTGGCTGCTATGGTAATTCCTTCCGGGATCCTCTTTTTGAAGGGGCAGGTACCTTTCTATTTGGAGCATTTTGATTGGTAATGCACGTTATTATAATCCGGCTGCTGTATGCCGGACTCCACCCCTTGCTGAAGAAGTCAGAGCCCTGAGCGCCGACGTAACGCGTACAGGGGGGCGGAGCCGCGCTGCGGGCGTCATACCCTCTCCTCTCGTATGGATACACTGTTGTCTGCCTATGCCTGATTACATTCAATGTATTGTGAGTACCCTGAATTAGGATTAAATGTCCTGTAGGGGACTGCTGTGTCTGACCCTGGGTGATTCCTGGGTCGGATATTGAGGTGAGAGGCTTGCATTTTTGGTGGTGGATTTCTACAGTCACTGAGGTGTTTTGAAACTCAATGATCACAGCACATTTTTCCACACGTGGATTTGATTTATTTATATTTTCTACACTTTTTTACACTTGGACTTGGTTTATGATTTACCCGAAGGGGCTTATTAATCAACAATTTTCTAGATCACATGGACGTTTTTCACATCGTTTGTTATTTAGTCTTCTTGTATCACATGTATTGATTTATGATTTAGCGCAGCACATATTATTGGATTTACTGACTCTGCTAATGTTGCGGTTTTGTGTGATGTGTTTTTGGAAGTGACAGTAATCTATTGAATACTGTACTTGCCTGGGTGAAGGGGCTAAATGCAGGTGCTGGCGGGTGTCGTGGCCGACCTGCTAACGCTGCATTTTGGGAACCCTAAACTATTGGGAACACCTAGTATAGTTCTGATCCGATCAAAGATATTGATCTGTTCAGATACTATACTAGTAATGGAGGTGTTTAGTGTGTATGTGTGTGTGTTACTGGTAATTTAAAGGGTTAAATTATATTTCTAACCAGGCGGCGGGGATCTGCACTGTCCTTGACTGACGCTAACTAGCGTTAACGCTAATGTCACCTGTGACAATAATAGTGATCAGGAAAAAAACTGTACACTATAAAAGTGACACTGACAGGGGGTGTAGGGCTTAACTAGGGGGTGATCAGGGGGTTACATTTTATTTATTTATTTATTTATTTTTTTTTTTTTTATATTTCTTTATTAAATTTTTCAATAGTAAAAAAGAGCATTACAACACTCCAATCACTGGATATCAAATCCATACAATATAGTTTTACATGTTACCCTCTTCCCCTATTTAACCCTCCTCCCTCTCCTTTCCCTTCTCTACCCTCCCCTTTTCTATCAAACCTTCTCCTATTATTTCTTTGTATTCCTCTGAGTCTTTAAAGCTCTGCCACTCTTCCCAAATTTCAACCCTAGTCTCTTGATCCTCCTCTCCCCAGCTCCTTAACCGCCTTAGCGGTAATCCCGAGCGTGACTCGGGGTTGATTTTTCATTGCAGGAACGGTAACCCCGAGTCACGCTCGGGGTGGATTGCAGAGAGCGCAGCGGAGCTTCTCTTACCTTATCCTGGCGATCCAGCGATGATCTCTCATTGCTGCGACCGCCAGCCGAGAGTCCCGCCGCTCCTCCGTCCCTCCGTCGGTACGATCACTTCCTAGTTCCGTTCCCTGCAGCAGCAATGCTGCATGGGAGCGGAACTAGGGAGGGAAATTCAAAAAAAAAAAAAAAAACGTTACACAAAACACACTTTATATTATATATATATATATGCATATATATATATATATATATATATATAATATGCACACACACACACACACACACACACACACATATATATATATATATATATATATATATATATATATATATATATATATATATATATATATATATATATATATATATATATATATATATATATATATATATATATATATATAATTATATTATTGATTCAATTATAATTCATGCGTTATATATTATATATATATATATGTGTGTGTGTATATATATATATATACACACACACATATCTGTATATAATATATAATGCATGAATTATAATCTAATCAATAATATAATTTTATTATATATATATTATATATTAAATAATAAAATAATATTATTGATTTGAATATAATTCATGCGTTTGTGTTTCAAATTTATCACATCTGGGATGTCTACTAGAGTCTTGTTTTGGTCAGGTTTAAGTCAGTAATTACTAAGAATTGTAGGCCTATAATACATAACGCCAAATTTCCATGAAAAGAATTGTACCGCTTTTGGTATGTAATTCCAGACATAATCATACCGCCAGGGAGGTTAATAATTCTAATTTTCTTGTTTTCTCCACTCTAATCAACCACTCTTTACTTGACGGGGGTTCTTCTTTTTGCCATTTTAAGGGGATTAGGCTTTTAGCTGAATTTAGTAAATGGGGTAATAGTGTTTTCTTATATTGTTTCACTGACCTATGTGTGCCATGAAATAGGCATCTCCAAGGATCTTCAGGAACATGTTTTTTTGTGATTTTATTTATCAAGGATAGGACTTCTTTCCAAAATATTTTCATTTTCGGACACTCCCACCATATATGGGATATTGTCCCTGTCATCTGGCATCCCCTCCAACAATCTCTAGAACTCTCCCTCTGAAATCTGCCTACTTTGTCAGGAGTATTATACCACCTAGTGATCAATTTGTAGTTCATTTCTTCTGTATTAGTATCTATCGCCGATCTGTGTACCAGCTGCAAACCCCTATTCCAAAAATCCTCTTTATCACAAGGTCCAAGGTCTCTTTCCCATATTTCTTTTAGTGAGGGCCCTGTCTCTTTTGTTATTGTTACCAAGACTTTGTATACATTTGAGACATTGTTTGCTACCTTATCTGAGACACCCAATTGCTCAAAAGGTCGTAAATCGTTAATGTCTCTCGTGGCTGAGGCAGTGTAGCAACAAAATGTCTCAACTGTAGGTATCTCCACTCATTTTTCAATCCTTTTTTCTTTTGTTTTAACTCTGCAAACGTTATAATTTTTTCCCCGATCTATTATGTCTCCCAACCGTGCATCCCTGTCTATCCATTTGCCCAGTTCCCTTCCTTCCCCAGGTGCAAAATAATTAGTGTTTTGGAGGGGGATCAATGGTGAATTGTGATTCCAATTTTCTTTTGTGTGTGTAGTGTCCCAAATTTTTAGAGCTTGTCGTGTGATTATGTATTACTGTTTAATTCTCTAAACTTCGGGGGTATCCAAATAATTTTTGCTAAGTGTGTGTTACTAGTCGTGTTTTCTATTACCCAGTCTTTATCACTTTTTCCTTTGCTCCACTCTATCGCCCGTGTGAGTATTGAGGCTAAATAATATTTTTTAAAATCCGGTAGGACTAAACCCTTGTCCCTTTTCTTTACTTAGTGTTGTGTATCTAATCCTTGGTTTTTTATTTTTCCAAATAAACCGGGTTATCGGAGTTTTGAGTGTTTTTAAAAATACTTGTGGGATTGGGATCATTTGGAATTTGTACAGTATTTTAGGGAGGATTATCATCTTTATTGTGTTTATTCTCCCTATCCATGAGAAGATTCTTGTAGAGATTCTATTTATCTCTGTTCTTGTGTCATTTAGGAGTTGAAGAAAGTTTACTTTATATAGTTTCTCTGGATTTGATGTTAATTTGATCCCTAGGTATTTTATTTCATCTTTTCTCCATTTGAACTGGAATTCACTTTTTAACCTCTCTTCTTCTTGTTTATTAATATTAATACTCAGTATCTCTGATTTTTTTTTTTTTGATTAATTTTTAAATTCAATAGCTTTCCATAATATTTCATAGTTTTTATTATGTTTGGCAGAGTGATCCTGGGATTAGTTATATATATATATATAGAAGGCTGTCATCCGCAAAAGCAGATACCTTTATACTCTTCTTCTCCTATCCTTATTCCCCTTATGTCTACACTTCTCCTAATTGTTGCTAGTAATGGTTCCAAGGATAGGACGAATAGCATTGGAGACAAGGGGCATCCTTGTCTTGTTCCATTGAACATCTCGAAGGGTTCCAACATTGCTCCATTGATCTTCACTCTTGCGGTTGGATGATTATATAGTGTTTTGATCCATGACATCATTCTAGAACCTAAACCCAGCTCCTCTAAAGTTCTTAGCATAAACTCCCAATTAACTCTGTCAAATGCTTTTTCAGCATCTATTGACAGAATTATATTTGATGGCCTATTTTTTAACATTTGATTAATCAGGAGGATAGTTTTTATCCCATTGTCCCGACCCGGAATAAAACCCACTTGGTCTCTATGTATCCACTCCCTCATCAGGCTTTTAATCCTAATATTTTTGTAAATAGTTTGGTGTCTGCGTTGAGGAGGGAGATGGGTCTGTAGCTGGAGCACAGCAACAGATCTTTCTCCTCTTTATGGATAATGGTTATTGAGGCGGATAGGGGTCTTTACTCATCCCATATTGGGTGCCTATTCCATTCATGTACTCTTTTAATTTTGGAGTTAGGAGTTCCCTGTATTTTTTATAGTAATTTATTGTGAACCCATCGGGTCCTGGGCTTTTACCTGGGCTAGTTTCTTTTATAGCCCTCTCTATTTCTTGTTCTGTAATTGGCCTCTCTAGAAGTGATAGTTTATCTTCCTCTACCCTTATCAATTTGGCATTCCTGATGTATTCTTTAATTTTCTCGCTCCTATCCGGATCAATCCCTTGTATATCCTCCTTTTTTTTTTTTTTTTTTTTTTTTTACTGAGTAGAGGTTTGCGTAGTATTTTTGAAATTCCTTAGCAATCCCCATTGTTGTTTGGATTATTTCCCCGTTTTTATTCTTTATTTTGTCTATAAAATTCCTCGCTTTCTTCTTTTTTAGGGTTCTTGCCAGGTTTTTCCCACTTTATTACTTTCTATGTATTTTTCTTTTATACATCTTTTCATTTCCTGTCTAATTTCTTGTTCTAAAAGATCTTTCAGTTCTTCTCTTTTTCCTTCTAATAACTTATTTGTGGATGCGTCTTGAGTTTTTTTTATGTTTTTACTCTAATTGGTGTACTTCTATCATCAGCCTGTCCTTATTTTTTATTCTTTCCTTTTTCCTTTGAGCTCCTTTTGAGATCAATATGCCCCTCATGTAAGCTTTATGTGCTTCCCACACCATATTTTTGGGTGTGTCATTTGAATAATTTATTGGAAAGTAGAATTCCAACTCTTTCTCTATTTCTTTTCCCCATTTTTTATCCCTTAACATCTCTTCATTGATTTTCCACGCGTCCCATTTTAGGTTGTTCTCTGGACATTCTTATTTTTACTGTAATGGGGGTGTGGTCCGACCAGGTCCTGGTCCCAATCCCCGCCTCGACTACTCTTTCGATCCATCTATGTTCTATTAATACGTAATCTAGTCTCGAATATGTTCCATGGACATTCGAAAAACACGTAAAATCTCTTTCCTTTGGGTGGAGAATTCTCCAAACATCCGCCAATTGGTTTGTAAATAATTTTTCCTTAATTTTCCTTGTCTGGTTTTTACTATTACGTTGAGTTTTTGAAGTGGTATCTATTTTGGAATCGAGGCAAAGATTGAGATCCCCTGCAAAAATCACCCCCCCCCCCCTTTTTGAACGTCATTAATTTTCCCAAGAACTCCACCTGTCTCTCTCGTTGGGGCTGTACACATTTGCTAGGGTAACTTCCTCTTCCCCTATTTTTCCTCTTAAAAAGAGGTATCTTTCCTCTGGGTCTACAAGTCTCTCCTCTAGAGCGAATCCAAAGCCCCTGGCGATGCCAATGGCCACTCCCTTGGATTTCCTCCCGAGGGAGTCCACATAGTACCAAGTAGGATGGCTCTGGGAATATAACCTAATATTGGACGTGTGGGTTATATGAGTCTCTTGCAAAAATGTTAAATCTGCTTTCAAATAATTGATTTCCTTTAATATTTTTTCTTTTATCTGGGGAATTTAATCCTCGCACGTTATAGGACATTATATTGACTACCACCATTTCTAGTTTTTGTCAATTCCCTTCTTACTCATCTGGATTCTGGTATGGGCCGGAATACCTATAGGTTCATGTCCCTTTGGGTCAACTGATATCTTGTAGGAGTTAGTTGATTTTTTGGATTTCTTTTTCCTTCTTTCCCTCCCTCTCATCCTCCCCCCCCCTCCCTTGCCCTTGTGGGGGCCTAGAATCCCCCCCTCCCTTAGCCAGGGTAGTCGATTTCCCCTCCTCCCTTCTCAATCGACTTGTTAACGAGGTTGAGCTCTGGCCTTGCTCGCCCTTTCCGACCATCTTTCCTATTGCTAGGTCTGATGGTAAAGGCATGCTGATTACTGTAGAACTATCCGTTTTTGCATTCTTATTTAACTCCTCCCTTCCGTCCCGTCCCCCCCCAGTCCTTCACGTCCCTCATAGCTTTTCTTCTTCACTTTTTTGTCATTTTTTTTGTTTTCTCTTCATTTTCCACTGGTCAGAGTCTTCTTCATCTGATTCTTCTTCAAAGATCTCTTGGTCTGTCCATCCCGGGATATCTATTAAGGGTATATTTAGTGATTCACAAAAAGCTTGGGTTTCTTCTGGGAACCTGAGTAGTGTAGTCCTCTCATCTCGCCGTACTCCTAGACCTGCTGGGTGGCTCCAGAAGTATTTGTATGTTTTTTGTTTCTTTAGTACTTCTACCACTGGTCTTAAGATGCGCTTCTTATTAATTGTCTCTTGCGCCAGGTCTGGGAATATCTGAAGGTCTTCTCCATCACATTTTAATACTGGTCTGTCTCATTTTCTCCCAGATCTGAGCCCTTGTCTCGTACTTGTGGAATCTTGCAATCACATCTCTTTTGGTATGTTAGCGGGTCTCCGTATTCTATGTATTCTTTCAAATTCAATTTTTTCTGTGATCGGTTTTCCCAGGAGAGGGTTAAATATGCTCTCCATAATTTCTCCCAGATTTTCCGCTTGTCCCTTCTGGTATTCCTCTTATTCGTAAGTTTTTCCTTCTATGTCTATTCTCTTGATCCTCCATTTTGTATAACATATTTCTCTGGTCTAGCTGCATTTTCTTAATTTGCTCTTAAGTTTTTTTTGCTTTTTTCCATGGAGGTCTATCTTCTCTTCTGTCTCTTCTACCCTGACCAGGATATGTCCTAGGTCTCCATAAAGGGTAGCCATTTCAGTTTTAATTGACTTCTCAAGACTGGCGAACATTTCAAGCATCTCTGATTTTGATGGCGGAGAATCTTTTCCCCTTGTTTCCTCTTTTCTACTCATTTCTCCGTCGCCTGCTGTTTGAGTACTTTCTCTTGATATTTCCAAGCTTTCTTCTTCACTTGCTCCTATATGTTTTTGGCTTTTGGTTTTTTTACTTCCCTCTGTGTTTTGTTTTGGTCTAACTACCGGTTGTTTCTCTGGCGGCATATTTTGCCCTTTCCCTTCTGGAGTCGTACATTTTGATTGTCCCTGGGCTTGCCGTAACTTTTGAGGATTTCCCTGCCGCCTCTTTTGTTTGTTTTTTAATTTTTATCTTCAGATCTCTCTTGGTGATCTTATGCTGTTAAGGCCCCGTTCACACTGGGGCGATCCGACTTCCAGGGGCGACCACTGAGGTCGCGGTGCGAGCAGCGCGCCGCGACCTCAGAGCGGCCGGCACGGACTTCATAACATTTGAAGTCTATGACGGTCGCTCCGGGTCGCCCCAAAGAAGCTCCGGACTCTTTTTCTAAGTCAGAGCGACTTGTGTCGCTCCTATTAGAACGGGTCCGCAGCTTCCCTATGGAAGGCGACCTGTGAGGCGACCAGGTCGCCTCACAGGTCGCCCCAGTGTGAACGGGGACTTAGTGTATGGGTGTTTATTTTAAGATATAATCGTTTATTTTCTTTATCTCGTATAAAGTTATATCTTGTGTTGCCTGCATCGGCCAGCACTAAGGAATAATTTGTAAATCCTTTCTTTGTCCTGGAATGTGTTTCTGCTTGCTTTTTTTTTTTTTTTTAAGAAATTTGAGAATAAGAGAGGATTCCAGGCCACATCCACAGAGTTACCAAGAAGGGGAAGAAAAAAGAGGACAATATAGACCACTGTGGGGATCTGATTGAGGAGCTAAAAAGAGTCTAGACCTCTGAAAACAGCTAGATACAATGTCATTTCTTGTTCTTGTAACAAGTACAGGGGTCAAGTATACTTATGGCGACAGTGTGCAATATACCCCTATTTCAAATTATCATGTCCAGTCCTTTCCTCTGTTAGGAACATGGGTTTTTTCAGCTCCCATTCTTTTCAATTAAACTGTATGTGAGAAGATTTTAAACCCAATACTGTTGATAATATAGCAATCCTTAAAAGATGTACAATGTTTCAAGTATGTAGCCAGTAAAAGGACAGGGCAAGTATCTGTTTGAAACAATATTGGCAGTCCGAGCTTATAAGCATAGAATGGGTAAATTCCCCTGGATTAACCCTTCCTTTTTTTTTAGGTTGAGGAAATAGGGTAGCTTCTGGGGGGGTTGTATAGAACCACCCTGCTTCAGACCATCCTATCTTATCCAGCCTTCACCACCCTTTAATATATAGCTAGTAGTTCTCTCATTGTTCATTTTAAATGTCCCGATTCATATACTTTGTCCAATGTGTAAGATAGAGGGGGTGGTATGTAATAGGTAGGGAGAGATAGAAAAAAGGGGGGCTTTCGCCCTCTCACCGCTCCTTCGTCAGTATGTTCAGGCTGTCTTTAATGCCTCTAGGTGGCGGTCCCGCTTCCCTCTGCGGAGGTTTGGTCGGCTGCCAGCAGCCGGATTGAGTGTCACGGCTGTTTGCAAAGTCTCCGCTACGGACTCCTATCGCAGTCGGCTCCAACTCTGGCAGCCGCGCTGCTCACCCGTGCTTGATCTCCGCCCCTCTCATCCGGCGGGATCCAGCCTCACCCATGGCAGCTCCCTCCTGCTCCAGAGCGGGTCGGTACTCCACCAAACGTCTTCTTCCAGCGGCGGGACGTAGGTAAGGAGGGGGAGACGGTCCTGGGGGGGGCCGATCCATAGCCCATGGATGCGGGGGAGCCGAGGGCCTTCAGGTGCATCTCTCCGGACAGCTCTCCTCCCAGCATCAGCCTGCCCGACGGTTTGGCGCCATCGACAGGCTCCTCCCTCTGTCCCACCGCATTCATTTTGTTTCTAACTATGCAGCGGGGATCTGTGCTGTCCTAGACTGACGCTAACTAGCGTTAACGCTTACTAATGTCACCTGTGACACTAATATAGTGATAAGAAAAAGGATCTGTACACTATAAAAAGTGACACTGACAGGGCAAATGAAGGGGTTAACTGGGGGTGATCAGGGGATTAAATCTTTATGGGGGGGGGGGTGGCGGATACCCTAAACCTATTTGGGACAGAAACTATCGCTAACGCTAAATGAAGTCACAAGGCACACAGAAATCAGCAAAACCGCTATATACTGTATATAGTGTGCAATGTGAGGGGGTGAAAGGGTTAACTGGGGGGTTAAATGTGCCTAGCTAGGTGTGTGTGTATATGTGCTGTTGGTGTACTCACAATTTGATCCTCTCTACTCTCACGCTGGAATCCAAAAGGACTAGGAGGGAAGAGATGACCTTTTCCTGTGCCTTACATTACACAGGCTCAGGTCAGTCTGCCATTGATTAGAACCGATCACCAGGTCCAGGCCAAAAGTCACTGATGACTGATCGGTTCTGTACCGAATCCGACCATCGCGGGGAGCGCGCCCCAGAGCCCCGGGAGCGAACGACGTAGACCTACATCCCTTTGCCTGCCCGAGTCACCCTCACGCAGTAAAAAGGCGGCGGGTGGTCGGGAACTGGTTAATGATGTCATCCAGGGTAGCTGGGCAGATCAATGAGAGCTTTCTTGGAGGCTTAGTCTGCAGACCAATGCTTAAGCAACAGCATGCGCCTAATCACCACCGCTGAAAAAAAGCTTGGACAGCACAAGAGCTGTATCCAAAGCTGCATCACAAAAAATGCAGCCCATGGGCCAATTGGTTCACTAAATCAACATAAGCAGTGGGGACCTGCTCAACCACCCCCCCCCCCCCCCCCAGTGCAAAAGCTTGGCCCATTCAGTTAGGGTCTGAGACACCAAGGCTGAGGCACAGACTGGCCACAATGCCAAACCAGTCATAGTAAACATGCTGCGTGCCACAGTCTCCGCTTTGTCAGCCAGGCCCTAAAGGATGGGGATTCCTCTAATGGGATCAAGGTTGCTTTATTCAACCTGGAAACAGGAGGGTCCACCACTGGTGGACTAGTCCACTTTTTTAAAAAGGGACTCCTCAAAAGGGTAATGTACAGCAAAACGTTTGGGTTAATTTCAGTTGTTCCCATTCCTTACAAGAACACCTGTCAAAATAAGGCACATAAGGAAACACCTTTGGAGTATGATGCGACTTATGCGTACCTTAAAAAAAAAAAAAAAACTGAAAGCTGTCAGGGAACAATGAAAACCTCTAGATTTGAGAAATTTGGATATTTCTATTTTTGCGTTTGTGCCTTTTTGTGAAATGGGGAAAATCGAACAAACTAAAATTTTAAAATAGTGGTTATTTATTAACTCAATACAGGTTAGCTTTTATATTTAGCAGGAAGTTTGTAAAATGTGCTGTGTTTTTATCTGCTCATGATATTAGTGTTTTTTTAGCAAAAAAAAATGGATTTTTGACTTACCGTAAAATCCTTTTCTCTTAGGTTCAGTGACAGACACAGTCCTCTGATGCATATCAGTAGGGTAATAATGCCCCCTACATGAGTAGGACACTAGGCAGAAAAAATGTCTGTCTACGTCTATGGGCAGTCCCTGGGGGTACTGGGGGTATACCCTCTCTCTTCCTGCATAGGGTGTCAGTTTTGTTATCAAAGCAGTGTCAGAGAAAAGTACACCAACCCTCTCAAAAAATTAGAGGGGCAGGTACTGCATCTGTCAATGAACCTAAGAGAAAAGGATTTTACGGTAAGTCAAAAATCCAGTTTTCTCTATCGTTCATTGACAGACGCAGTCCTCTGATGCATATCAGTAGGGACATCCCAAAGCAGTACCCAAATGAGGGAACGGAACAGCAGAACAAAGAAAAAACAGTCCCCAAGGCCCATGGCCAACCAGGCAACACAGGACTCAAGAGGTTGTAAACCTCAAAATTAAAAAAAAAAAAAAAAAATTCCTAAAAGACAAACACATAATGAGCTAGTATGCATCGCATACTAGCTCATTATGAAATGCTTACCTTAGAACGAAGCCCCGCAATGTCGACCGCGCACCTCTTTCACCAGTGACATGTTTGGTCGCCCTTCTGGGTTTGTGGCATCCAGCCATCTGATTGGCTGGAGCCGCGATGACGCATGCGCGCGGGAGCCGACGTTCATGGCACAGGACTCTGAAGGAATGGCCCGAGCGGCCGTTCCTTCAGAGCGCATGCGCCAGTGATGTCACTGGCTGCATGCAAAGTAAATATATCCTAAACGGTGCATGTTTAGGAGATATTTACAGTACCTATAGGTAAGTCTTATCATAGGCTTACCTATAGGTATAGGTTGCAGAGGAGGGTTTACTTCCCCTTTCAGAACAACCAGATGAGGTCCACCTGAAAACAAACAGAAAAACATCCTTCAAGGAAGGCCAAGGGGCCCCCTAAACTGCAGCCTGCAAAACCTTGCGGCCAAAAGGTGGCATCCGCAGATGCCATCACATCCACCTTTTAAAATTTGGTAAACGTGTGAACAGGCGACCAGGTCGCCGCCTTGCACACCGCAAGCCCAGGAAGCACTAGGCGCCCGAGTAGAGTGTGCCTTGACAGGGAAGGGTGTAACCTGACCCCTAATGGAATAGGCCTGCACCACTGTCTGTCTGATCCATCTGGAAATAGTCGCAGCAGACGCAGGCAGTCTTTTCTTCGGCCCATCTGTGAGCACAAAGAGCGAGTCAGACTTGCGAAAAGACTCGGTAGACGCCAAATACACCCTGATTGCCCGAACAACATCCAGGGTATGCAGAGCAAATTCTTTAGGATGTTTAGGTTTAGAGCACAAGGAAGGTAACACAATGTCTACAATCAGGTGAAAACTGGAAACCACCTTCGGCAGGAAAGACGGATCTGGCCGAAGTACCACCTTGTCCTTGTGAACCACCAGATGGGGAGAACGACAGGACAGCGCCGCCAGTTCCGACACCCTGCGTGCAGAAGTGATAGTCACCAAGAAGGCCACCTTCTGAGATAAGGTAAGCAGAGGGACCTCCCGAATATTCTTAAAGGGAAGCCTCTGGAGAACCAACAGCATCAAATCAAGATCCCATGGCGGTAGCGGAGGTCCCACCGGAGGTACCAAGTGTCGCACCCCCTGGATGAAACTACGCACGAGGGAATGGGCAGCCAATGGCCTCTGGAAGAAAATAGCCAAGGCCGAGACCTGACCCTTCATAGTACTCAAGGCCAACTTTAGATCAACTCCCTGTTGAAGGAAAGCCAAGATCCGAGCCACCGAATAAGAGCGAGGGTGAGTCCCGAGGGACTCACACCACGCAATGTACGACTTCCAGGTAGGATGATAAATCTTCCTGGTAGTCGCCTTCCTCGCTTTTAGCAGAGTGGGAATCACTGAAGCAGATAAACCCTTGTCCTTCAGCACCTGGCTTTCAACAGCCAAGCCGTCAAAGCCAGCGACTGTAAAGCAGTATGGAAGATACGGCCCCTGAGACAGCAGATCCTCCCTGAGAGGAAGTCTCCACGGGGCGTCTGACAAGCCTGACCAGGTCGGCGTACCAAGCCCGACGAGGCCAGTCTGGAGCCACAAGAATGTCCTGAATCCCTTCCGCCTCTATCCTGCGAAGAAGTCTTGGCAGCAACTTGAGAGGAGGAAAGGCATAAATCAGCCACTCCAGTAGACGTCCCTCTGACGAAACGCGTAGGGCGGAGTCTGCAACGTCACACGTCACTTCCGGGTACGGAGTCTAGGGCCGTGGAACGCGGAAGCTTCCCGGCGCGAACCACCTCTGATCCTGATCAGCTAACCAGTGAGTTTACACTGTTTTTTCACATTATTGCCTTGGGATTCTCACAAACCATGGGGTTGTATCTGTCGGAGCATTTAGATCTACAAGAGCCCTTCAGAAGCGGAATACAAGTCCCAGCTTTGCAACATCCTACTGGCCCAATACAGGTCGTATTTAAAGTACGCCATCTAGTGGCTCCACACGGATGTGCACACTGATTCTGTCAATACACGTTCTATTTTATTTTCTTTTTTTATTCATCCAATTTTTTTTGCTTTACACCTGGCACTCAGGGACTGAAGCTTTGGTCCCTGTTGACACAGGTCACTTCATATCTATTTGTTGGTGACATTAGCAAACACATTGGCTCACCACCACTAAGTCTTCAGTTCACCATTTATTTGGAGGATTTTTTCACCATCTTTGCAAGATTTTGTCCTAAATTGTGCACTCTTTTATGTTTATAATCTGCACCTTTTTAATAAATCAACTTCTAAAGCACCTTTGAGTATTTGCATTACTTTCTCTCACATTTTATATGAATTGGGCAGCACTGTGAGCTAAGCTAATTTTTCAGCACTTTATATTGGCACAGTACTTCACCCAGTCTCCCTGTTTTGTGAGCGACGTTTATAGGTAGCGCCCGTAACCAGCCTTCATGCACTATTATTTCCTTTCTTACCCTTGCACTCCAGGGGTCGGTTGGTGGCAGCTTAACCTAATTTGTATAATACCCTGTATATATTTATTGTAACTTCATAGCGCTGGTCACTTCCTTGTATTACACTATTTCCATAAATCAGCCGGTACTGGCCCCAGGGGGCCATCAGCGCGTGTGTGCTGCATGTGCCAGGAGCGGGCCATAAACCTCTATCTTCCAGTTGATTCGAGACGCCAACAGATCCACGTCTGGAGTGCCCCAGTGAAGGCACAATTGTTGAAACACCTCCGGATGCAGGGACCACTTCCCTGTATCCAAGGCCTGGCGGCTGAGGTAAACGGCCTGCCAATTTTCCACTCCCGGAATGTGGACCGCGGAGAGAGCTGGAACATGGCGCTCCGCCTAACGTAGAATGTCCGCCACTTCCAGGGCCGCAAGGACACTCTTGGTGCCCCCTTGGTGATTGACGTAAGCCACGACCGTGGCACTGTCCGATTGAATGCGCACGGGACAACCCTCCAGACGGTCGGTCCAGTGCATTAGGCAAAGCGGGATTACTCTCAGCTCCAGGACATTGATCGACAATCGAGATTCCTCCAGGGACCAGACTCCCTGAGCCGAGTCCTGATTGAGGACCCCCTCACCACCAGGACAGACTCGCATCCGTAGTGACAACTGTCCAGTATATAGGGAGAAAGGATTTTCCCGACTGAAGCGGGGACCGAAACCACCAGACCAGGGACTCTCTGGTCCTGTGGCTTAACTAAATCCGAGAAGCCAGAGAATTCGGGTGTTTTTTCCACTTGTGAAGAATTTCCTTTTGAAGAACCCTCGTGTGGAACTGAGCGAATAGGACTGCCTCAAAGGAGGATACCATCAGTCCCAGTACTCTCATACAGATCCGAAGGGACGGCCGGTCGTTGGACATCAACAAACGAACCGCTGACTGGATCTTCTAGAGTTTTTCCGGAGGAAGAAACACCCTGGCAGAGGACGAGTGCAAGGTCAGGCCCAGATAGACCAGTCTCATTGAAGGGGTCAGAGATGACTTTTGAAGGTTCACGATCCAACCAAACTCCTCCAGAGTACTCATGGTGACCTCCAAGTTTTCCGTCAGCAACACAGGGGACTCCACACAGAGAATCAGATCGTCCAGGTAGCCCAGGACCGATATCCCCTGCTGTCGCAACAGTGCCAGGATCGGGGCCAACACCTCTGTGAAGACCCGAGGAGCGGAGGCGAGACCTAAGGGTAATGCCACAAACTTATAGTGATCTTCTCCCACGGCAAAATGGAGAAACCGTTGGTGAGCAGCACAGATTGGAATGTGAAGGTAGGCATCCTTGATGTCTATTGAGGTCAGGAAGTCCCCCTGATGTAGGGAGGCCACCACCGTGAGAATAGTTTCCATCTTTAACTTTTAAGCACGCACAAACACATTCAGTGCCTTTAGGTCCAGGATTGGCCGCACCTTGCCCTCCTTCTTGGGAACCGTGAACAGGTATAGAAATAGAATAAAACCCGTGAAAGCGTTCCGCATGCGGAACAGACACCATCACTCCGTGCTGTAGCAAGTCCTGCACTGCCCCATAGAGCGCTCGCAAGCGATCTGGGGATAGGCGGACATTGGAAGGGAAAAACCTGACCGGAGGAACTGATCGAAACTCGATCTTGTATCCGGACCGCACAACCTCCCGAACCCATTTGTCTAGGATCCGGGCCAGCCACACGTCCGAGAACCGGCAAAGGCAGCCCCACCCCAGTCACGGGTGAGGGCGCACCTTCAGGCCGACAGGGCCTTGTCCGCAGGTCTGGCGGAACCGGACTTCTGCTTCCCAGACCAGGGACGCTTGAAAGCACCCGAGGGAGCCTTGAAGGGCTTAGCCTTATCGGCTGCCACCGAGGGACGAGAATACTATGTCAGCCAAAAAGGATGGACCCCGCCTACGGTGAGAGTCCCTACCCCTGGAAGCCTGTGGGAGAAAGGTACTCTTACCCCCTGTAACAGCTTTAATAATGTTGTACAGGGTAGCCCAAAACAGACGATCCCCCTGAAAGGGGAATTCCGTCAAGGCCTTCTTAGAAGCCTGATCCGCAGACCAACACTTCAGCCAGAGCATACGCCTCATGACCACCGCTTAAAGACAGACGACCCAAAATGGAAGCAATGTCCAGCGCAGCAGCGCAAGCATACTGCAGTGCCTGCACCATCTGGTCCAACAGTTCTCCAAATTCAGGAGGGATAGGCTGGCCCTCCACATCACGGCGTAGCAGCTTCGCCAATTCAGTCACTGTTCGGGTGACAAGGGCCGACGCAAAGGCAGGCCGTAGCGCAGTCCCCGCCATAGCGTACATGTTGCGGGCCACAGCCTCCACCTTCCTATTCTATCCTCTGGGTCCTTAAAGGACGGGAAACCTTCCACGGGAATCACGGTAGCCTTAAGTCTGGAGACCGGGGGATCCACCTTAGGTGGCACCGACCATTCACCAGAGACTCCTCAAAAGGGTAGCGGCTGTTAAACCGCCTAGACACCACGGGAGAACATGTCCGCCGCTCCCATTCTTTGGCGAGCAGGCCAGCAAAATAAGTGGGGAAGGGAAAAGACTTCCACCCTCGGAGACTTATGGGTCCCGAAGGCAACCCAGCCCCAGCCGCATCCTCCAATTTTAGGGTTTTGGGCACCAAAACAACCAGTGCGTCCACCCGCGCCTTAACCTGCGCAGCAGAAGAGGCAGAAAGCTCATCCTCCCTATCAGAGGAGGCACGGCACGGGGGAACCTGACCCGGCTGGGGTACCTGCATATGCGGTGGCTGGGTCAGACTCAGACATCAGAGGAGGCAGGGGTAGGAGGGGGTCGTTTCTGCGCACCTCGCCCTCTATAAGCCACCTCCACCCGGGACACAAAAGCTTCCAGGACCGCTGAAATCGCATCATTGGACAGTTGAGACTCGGAGGGCCCTGCAGCCTCCGTGAGGGGATCAGGTGGGGACACATGGTCTGAGGGGTCCATGTTGCACGAATAGGACCCGCCAGCAAACTTTAGAAAAATTCCAGAAATTTTTTTTTCTGTATGAAAAGGGAACGTCCCCCACAGCGCCCCCACCACGCGCTACGGACCCCCCGCAGAGAGAGAGAGAGAATAAGCCCCCAGCGACTCACTGTCCTTTGAATGCAGCAATCTGCAGGAGGTCTGCACGTGTCAGCGGTGGCTCATGAAAGGAAATCTGAGCCAGAAGCTTCCTGGGCTGAAGAGGATGGGGGGGGGGGGGGTGTCACAACAGGACAGAGGGAAACCCTGGAGTGTGAGGGCCCGCGTCCACCCCAATATCCTCTAGGGAAGGTGGGGGGGTAAACGTTTATTAACCATACCAGGAACACAGGTGGGTGACATCTCATAACAGGACCCCACGCCCCCGCAGTAAGGGGGCTGTCGGCCAAATAGGAACGCTGCAACATAAGCCTAAACCCTGTTGTGTGCGTCCTGGCGAGATGTTTAACTCGCGGGGCCAGTCCCCGTCCAGTGGGACTATGTCACGGCCTACCCAGCGCAGAGCTAAGGCCTGTACGCGCTCATTGGCCAGACAGGGGTGACCACTAGTTATGGGGGTCCAGTCTGTCGCCCAGCCCGGCTTAATTGTTTGAAGATCTCACAGGAAAAATGTTCCGGAGAAAAAAAAAAAAATCTATATAAAAAAAAAAATTACTTCTATGCCAGGACCAAAGATCCCAGCAAGGAACTAGGTCCTTACTCCTGACTAGGCAGATTAAAACTGACATCCTATGCAGGAGGAGAGGGTATACCCCCAGGGACTGCCCATAGGCGTAGCCAGAAATTCTGCCTAGTGTCCTACTCCTGTAGGGCCAGTATTACCCTACTGATATTCATCAGAGGACTTCGTCCGTCAATGAACGATCGAGAAACTGGATTTTTGACTTACCGTAAAATCCTTTTCTCTCTCAAGGGGGCGTGGTCAGGACATGGCGGAGTAGAGACACACCTACTGAGGTCCCGGCTCCCTCCCACTCCACCGGCGTATATCGAACAAACCTGGAAATGACATGAACTAAAAAGCGTAAAACCAAAAGCTCGGTTAAGAAAACAAGCCTGCTGAAACCCGAAGGGGAGATTTCACAGTTTTTGCCGGTCTCAACCCCCGGCCCGCCAGGGTCTAAGATGGCTGCACCTCGTGGTCTGCAGACTGCAGCGACGGACTCTGCCTGTGTAGAGATCGACCGAGCAGGTTCCTCTGTCTTACCGGAGGCACCCGGAATACATATCGCTATCTCGGCTGAAGCTGAAGTCAGGCTTGAGGATGGCGTGCTATCCCTGCGGGCGGCTCTGCTACAAGCCCTACCTACCGAGGCAGACATCGCCGCAATGGTAGCCCGAATGGAGGAGAAACAACACGCCACCATCGAGGAGGTATGTGGCGAGATACACGCTGTGACACAGAAGATGACGGTGAGTGAGTCTGCCCTTACCTCCCTGGAAGGACGGTTGTGGGCTTTGGAAAGCCATACTAAATCCCATATAGATGCAGAGGTGTCCTTACAACTCCGCATGGAGGAGTTGGAGGACAGAAGCCGACGCAATAATGTGCGTCTGAGGGGCCTCCCGGAGGTTACAGAAACAGAGAATCTAGAGGAGATGGCAAAAAATATATTTCGGAAAATCCTCGGAGATCTATATCCTACTAGACTGCAGTTTGATAGGATTCACCAAGCTTTAGGTCCCCGCTCCACTGATCCCGACAGACCCTGGGACGTGGTCTGCCCCCATACATCATTTTGTGGATAAAGAGCTAATCCTTCGGGGTGCTTGGGGACAAAGGCACAGTAGACTTTGATGGGGTGCCTATTAAATTCTCCTGGATTTATCTAAGGCCACACTGCAAAGGAGAGCTATTCTCAGACCAGTACTAGATAAGGCAAGACAGCAGGGCCTGACATATCGCTGGGGTTTTCCTTTCACCGTCACCTTCCGTAACCCCCAGGGCTCCTTCACCCTACGTGCACCAAAGGACCTACCAAGTCTTTTTTCATTCATGGACATAGACCCTTTCCAGGTCCCGAACTGGTTGATTTTCTTCCCTAGTTCGGGGGGGGGGGGGGAATAGAAACAGAGTATCATCAGGAAGGAGGCGACAATCGCGCCAGGAACAGCAGAAAGCAGCAGAGGGGTCCCCCAAGGTGTTGCAAGAGGCTGGACCGACATGAATGGAAGGCTAGAGGATTTCTGAAAGAGACTTTTTGAACAATTCCTCTATATCAGATATTTCAATAATAGGTGGCAGATCTGATACTTCTTTTCCTTTTCTCTTTCTTTTGTTTTTTTTTTCTTCTTCTTTTTTCTTCTCTCACTCCCCCCTCCCCCCCTATTCTTGTCATCCTCCTATTTTTATGAATGACTGGAGTGGGGGGATGGAGTTGTGAAGGTGGGTCGGGGGAGAGGATGCAGTAAGGGATGGATTTGCCGGGGGACCCCCACATGGGCCTAGTGGGGCTTGGATTGGGCCTGCAACTGCCGCTCATCATAATATTGAATAATTCAGTTTTTTGTCTCCTTTTTTTGAGTTATAACAATAACTCTCTTTAAGCACAAGTAATTATAAAGGCCCTATTTAGAGGCCTCTCCTTTTTTTCTTTTTTCACTAGCAGGATTATAATTCTTTTTTTTATATATATATATATATATATATATATATATATATATATATATATATATATATATATATATATATATATATATATATATATATATATATATATATACTTGAATAATGGGCATCGTTGTGTGGCTGGATCTGGGCAAACACGGGACTTATGTGGGGGTATCCTGTGGGGTATGGGCCCCTGAGTAGCTGGATACTGCTATGTTATCTGTATAAAGCCATTTATTTTCCCTTTTTTTTTTTTTTTTTTTCTTTTTGAAAAATGCAAGGATTATTTTGTATATTGATAGATCCTGGATAATTTTAGTTGCTATTGGGAACATCTAAATAAGGACTTTTCAAATTGGAGGGGGGTCCCTCTCTCTTCTGAGGGCCTCTTCCTTTTATTTTATAGAGATGTTTATTGACCAATAGGGTGGTTTACATAGCTATATATTTCTTGCCTACTCTCCCTCCTTTTTCCCCTTCTCCTTTTTCCCTTTTTTTTTTGGTGGGTTTGGAGATGTAAGGGGAAATCTTACCCTGAGGTGGTTCCTGGATACTCTGGAGGAGATTATCGGTCTGCTAAGGCTCCTCACCCATCTTTATGGTCATAGGTCCCTGAGAAGGGTTCGGTAGGTGTAAGGTATAGGGCCTGGCCGATATGTGGGCGGAAGGGTGAAGTGGGTACTGACTGTAGGAGAGAGAGTCTAGGTTTTGAGGTGAGGGGGAAGTGAGTGGTTGGTAATAGATATCGCTTCTTAGAACCGATGTTCCTGGTAGGCAATCATGGAGAGAGGGACTTTCTCCTTGTACCTCCTGTTCTACGGAGGGGTGGGGGGATATTTAGTTTAAGGAGGATTGGGGAATGGAGGGTATGAGTCTAGGTTTGTGTCCTTCTTCCTCTTTTCCTTTTTTTTTTTTGTCTTTGATGGAGGATTGTTAAGTTTTTTTGATCTTTGCCGGTGTGGGGGAGAGGGGTCGGTCGGGCAGTGTGTTTTTTTTTTTTTTTTTTTGGGGGGGGGTTTTATTTTTTCTATTTTTTTCGTTTTTTCTCTCGTTTTTTATCCTATCTCTACTTGCTGTCCATGTCCTAGATTATCGCCCCACTTAGGCCAGTACACCGAGGGGTGACTTTAGTCACATAGTGTACACGGAGTTTCCCTTGTTAGTGGGAGGGTGTATTGTCTGGAGGGTGTAGGGTGGTAACGCCACCTCTGCTCGCTCACCTGTGGGGGGGGTTTTTTTTTTTTTTTCTCGCTCCTCTTTCCTCTTTCGTCTCGAGGATGGAGGATCTCACCGTCTTTTCCTTGAATGCTAGAGGCCTTAATACACCGAAAAAGAGAAGGATGTTGCTTAATGACCTCAAATGATCTAGAGTGGATGTTGCCTTCATCCAGGAGACCCACTTTAGGAATGACAGAGCTCACGAATAGAGGTTACAATATAGCCTATAATTCTATGAATGCCGATGCCAAATCTAGAGGAGTGACCATTTTACTGTCCTCCAAACTTCCTTGGACATTAAAGGATACCCTGACTGACCCGGCAGGACGATTTCTGTTCATTAAGGGGAAGGTGGGGGACATACAGCTCACATTTGCAACATTGTACGTGCCAAATGACTGTCAAGCAGGGTTTCTTAAGCGAGTGACTAAATTGCTCATGGAGTTTGTGGAGGGACAGCTTATCTTACGCGGGGATTTCAATGTCCCGCCTTTGGCCCCACTTGATACATCTACGGGTAGATCGGCTATATTGCCGTCTGCAAGTAAAAGTATCACACAGACGTTTTATAATGCTCAATGGATAGATGTGTGGCGCTTGTTGCATCCCTCTGAAAGGGACTTCACATTTTATTCAGTTACTCATGGATTGACTATTTTTTAATCCCGCACAGACAGCTCCACGCGATCAAAACATCAACAATTGGGGACATAACATGGTCAGATCATGCGCCGGTGCTGCTTACTTACTCTTTATCGGACTTTGCCGCTTCTCGTCAATGCTTTTGAGTTCAGATTCCTGAAGTTCTGACGGACATCTCATCTAAACTGCAGGAATACTTCCAGATAAATGATTTGGAGGAATGTGAGATAGGGAATCTGTGGGAGGCCCACAAAACTGTCTTAAGGGGGCTTCTTATTAAACACGGATCTAGACTTAAAAAGGAACGGGATAAACAATTAACGCAGCTTTTAGATACGCTTCGTCACCTTGAATCTCAATATAAACATGCTACGTCACCGGCTCTGGAAATTGAACTTATACAAACGCGGAAACAAATAGCTGATCTTCTTTTGTTCAGAGCTAAAGCGGCTCTTCAGAGGAGCCGAGGCTGGGGATATGAATACGGAGACAAATGCGGGAAACTACTTGCACAGTCCGTGAGAGACCCGAAACTGTCAACATATGTCCCTAACATTGTTTCAATGCAGGGCCATAGGTTAACACCCCCCAAACAGATCGTGGGGGAGTTTGGCCGATTCTAATCCTCATTGTACTCATTAACGGATGCTACCACCCCTATCCCGGTAATGGAGGAGTATCTTGCAAAGTCCCATCTACCTACACTCTCTGTATAAAAAATAACTGCGCTAAGCCTAAAATAAAGCTGCAGCTGTAGTGGGAATCACTAAAATGGTATACAGATATAAAAAGAGCTGTGCTAAATTGAGATTGCTGATGATGAGTCAAACCATAAAGTAAAGCAGACAATAAGCTACAAAAAAGAAGATAATATCACACAGCCAACATGCTTAGAGACACCTTAGCGGCGCATATCACGGTGATTTTGAAAGAAGGAAAGGATCCTAACTCTTGTGGAAGCTATAGGCCTATTTCTTTACTTAATATCGATTTTAAAAATCTTTACATATCGATTTTAAAATTCTTTACAAAAATCTTGGCCAACCGATTAGCTCCACATCTTCTTGACCTCGTTCACCTCGACCAGGTGGGTTTTGTCCCTAGCAGAGAGGCTAGGGACAACACCACTAAAGTGCTAAATTTGATCCATGTTGCTAATACTTCTCGAATACCGAGTGTTTTCATTAATACAGACGTGGAAAAAGCCTTTGATAGGGTGAATTGGTGTTTCCTGTTTACAGTCCTTAAATATATAGGCTTGGGAAATAATATGCAGCGTTGGATCACTAATATATATTCAAACCCCACCACACAGGTCAAGGTGAACGGTTTCTTATCTGACCCTTTCCCTATCAAGAACGGTACGAGACAGGGTGTCCCCTGTCCCCTCTTTTATTTGCCCTCTCGTTAGAACCCTTTCTTTGCACTATCCGCCAGAACCCTGGTATCCAGGGACTGAAAGTTGGAAGTCATTATAAGATATCCGCTTATGCGGATGATCTTATGTTCTCATTGACGAACCCGACCCTCTCCCTACCGAATTTATTACAAGAACTGACCAGATACGGATCTCTTTCGAACTTTAAAATTAATTTTGGTAAGTCGGAAGCGATGGGAGTGGGGGTGCGCCCGCCTCTCCTACGCGTTTTACAGTTGAGTTTTGGCTTTCGATGGTCCGACAGGGCCCTACGATACCTGGGTACCTATATCCCATCATGTTTGACTAGGGTCTATGAGTTGAATTTCCCCCCTCTGATTGAGGAGTCATGCAGCCTCTTGGAAAAGTGGCATATAGGCCTCCACTCGTGGTTTGGCAGGTGCAATTTGATAAAGATGAGTATATTGCCCAAACACATAAATGGCTCGTTTCCACTGAGCTTTCTGATACGGTACGGTTCGGTACGGTATTTATGCCGTTTCCATTATAAATGGTACCCTAATTCCGAACCGTACCGTACCACTTTTTGGTACCCTTTCGTTGGGGTACCAAGCACATTAGTACCGTACCAACAGGGTGGAGCTACACTCAGACGATTCTCTGTCAACCAATCAAAATTCTGCAATCACAGCTTTCCTGCTACACCACGCCTATCATGAAAGGGTACTATTGGCAGTGGAAACGCAATGTGTACCGTACCGAACCGTACCACTCAGTGGAAACTAGGCATTATTTGATAAGGGCTCTCCCGTTTCGGTTGCCTGCCCGGTACTTTCACTTGATCCATGCTCTTTTCACTAAATTTGTTTGGGCAAAGAAAAGACCTCGCCTCGCGCGGATGCATTTTTGACCAGGCCAAAAGCGCAGGGTGGTTTGGCCTTCCCGGATATACAGAAGTATTTCCAGGCAGCTCATTTGAGTAGAATGGTTGATTGGTGCCAGCATCAGACATCTAAACTTTGGATCAGTATAGAACAAGCACAGACGAATATTCCTCTTAGGGGAGCACTTTGATGCTACCCAGACTTGCCATCACAATTACGACTTCATCCTCTTCTGGGTACCACGCTACGAACATGCCATCTAGCTAATATGCGGTACCTTCATTCACCCCCTTGCTCCCCACTACTTCCTGTGATTGGAAACCCACGATTCGCGCCGGGCCTCTCGTCACCAGACTTGGTGACATTGGGCTCAGCCGGATATGTTCGGGTTGCTCAGTTCTTTGTAGCGGATAGATGGCCGACATTGGAGACCTTGAAAAATATGGACGGTGATTTTAGGCTTACTTTTTGGTCTGCTCTACAACTTCACCACTTTTTACATACCCTACCGAAACCTGTAGATTTTACACAGAGCCTGACTAAATTTGAAGAACTCTGCCTGAAAGAGGGAGCTTTGTCACATATACTTTCTTTAATATATAGTTTATTAACGATCTCGTTAGATAACCCTCCTTTACCATGTTTGACTAAATGGGCAGCTGACTTAAAAAAAAATCGCACCTTCACACCACCACAATTACAGAAGATCATTTCATTGGCCTTTAAAACATCTATTTGTACTAAAATTCAAGAGACCAACTTCAAGATATTGACCAGGTGGTATTATACACCTTATAAACTTCATAAGATTTTCCCAAACGTATCGACGAATTGTTGGCGTTGTGGGGGGAGGATGCAATGATACTACATATTTTCTGGTCTTGCCCGAAACTTTCAGTATACTGGTCCGAGGTTAGATCTATCGTTCAAAAATTTACGGACTTTCCTATTCAGGAGGATCCGGCCTTTTTTTTTTGCTTCACCTATCAGATATTCCCATACAGAGATATGAGAAATCGGTGGTACATCATTTAATTAATGGAGCGAAGGCTTGTATCCCCGTGTTATGGAAAAGTTCTGTTCCCCCTACGGTAAAGGACTGGCTATGGTAGAGGCTATCAATAAAATGGAAGATTTGGTGTTGACAGCACACTGTAATCAGGGGCTGTATCGTGGGAGCTCTGGAACACCTTTTATTTCATCTGATGAGGGTGTTGCTTTGTAGCATTCATAGGTGGAGACGGTGGGGAAGTTTCCTCTGTTAGAGATGATGTACCCTTTTTTTTTTTTTTTTTCTTCTTTTTTGGGTGGGGTGTTTGTTATGTCTTGATTAAGAGGGGTAAATTTGGAATGGACGGGCAAGTCGAGGGTGTTTCCTACTTCCTGCCGTGAACACACGTTATGGATAGATGTATAAATCTAATAATATGAGACCCGCTTACGAGGGTTCATGGCGGGGGTAGTGATGATTTGTGTTATCTTTTATGATCACTTGATCTTACTTTTTTCTCTTATGATAATTGGATTGATATGCATTTGTTTTTTGTTGTAAACTTTGTGTGTCTTGAAAAAAAAAAAAAAACAAATCCTTTTCTCTGATGTTCATTGATGGACACAGCTTCATATATCTTCATTAGAAGGATGGGTTATGCCAGTGTTTCTCAACTCCAGTCCTCAGGGCACACTAACAGGCCTGGTTTGCATGAAAACTGAAATACATCACAGGTGATATCATTTGCTGCTCGGTGATTGCAGTATTCTAGTCTGCAGCTCCCCAAAGTAATACCTAAAATCTGGCCTGTTAGTGTGCCCTGAGGACCGGAGTTGAGAAACAGTGGGTTATGCTGCTCTCCCTAGGAGTAGGACACTAGGCGGAAAAGGGTTAAAGCTTAACTACACCTATGGGGCAGTCTCAGGTAGTATACTCCCAATTCCTACTCTAGGATCTCAGTTTTGTAACAAGCAGTGTCAGAAGAATACATAACCCAACTCCATAGAGGGGTGAGAGCTGGGTCTATCAAGAAAAGGATTTTACGGTAAGACAAAAAAATCACGTAATTTCGTTCTTTGACGAACATATCTTCATTAGACGGATAGGACATCCCAAAACAGTATCAACATGAGGGGGTGGGAAAACACAGCAATAAACAATCTCAAAAAGAAGGCTAAACTTAACCAACCAGGAACAACCCGAGCTCACCTACCAGAAAAAAAAACAACACCCTCGAGGCAGAAGTCTCTGCCACAGCGGCCTGCAAAACATTGCGGCCAAAAGCAGCATCTGCAGATGCAAAAACATCCACCTTGTAGAACATGTGTATAGACACCCAGGTGACCACTTTGCAAACCTGGACCATTGACGCCTGATGACGGAAGGCCCAGGAGGCACTAAGCGCCCTTGTGGAATGCGCCCTAACAGGGAAAGGAGGGACCTGACCCCTAATTTGCTTGATCCATCTGGAAACTGTCACAGCAGATGCAGCCTGCCCATTATGAGAGCCATCCGTAAGGATAAACAATGAATCTGATTTCCAAATAAACTCAGTCGCCATTAAGTACACCCTGATGGCCCGGACCACATCCAAAGAATGCAAAGCCACCTCCTATGGATGCTTTGGCTTAGGACATAACGAAGGCAACACAATGTCATTTAAGTGAAACCCCTGAAACTACCTTCGGAAGAAACGATTGACATGGGCGAAGCAGCACTTTGTCCCTATGAACCACCAGATAAGGCGACTGACAGGACAATGCAGCCAGCTCAGAGACCCTGCACGCAGAAATGCCACCAAGAAATCCACTCTGTGACAAGTAAAGAAATTTCACGAATATTCTCAAAAGGCGGTCTTTGAAGGACCAACCATACCAGGTTAAGGTCCCACAGAGGTACCAGGGACCGCACCGACGGGGTGGGGGGGCCAGGTGGCAAACCCCCTCACGAAGATGTGAACCAAAGAATTTGCAGTCAATGGTCTTTGGAAGAAAATTGCCAAAGCTGAAATCTGGCTCTTGATGGTGCCCAGAGTCACACGCTGATCTACACCTTTTGGAAAAACCTCAAGAGACATGATACTGAAAAGAACGGGGAACGCTCCTTAGACTCACACCAAGTAATACACGATTTCCGATATCAAATGGTATCTTCCGAAAAGTAGGATTTCAACAGAGTAGGGATTACCGTTTCCAGGCAACCCCCTATCCATCACCTAGCTTTCAAAAGCCAGGCCGTTACAACCATAAACTGTAAAGCAGGATGGAAGTCCTTGAGACATATGTTCTCTGAGAGGAAGCCAAGGGGCATTGGCCCCCAGTCTTACCAGACCCGCAGACCAGGACCAATGAGGCCAGTCTGGGGCCACCAGAATCCCTTCTGCCTTGATTCTGTGCAGAAGTCTCAGCAGAAGTTGTATTGGAAGAAAAGGCATAAATCAGACAATACCAGGGGGCCACCAGTGCGTCTGTGGCATCTGCCAGAGGATCCCGAGATCTGGCCACAAATCTCAGAACCTTCCGGTTGAAACGAGAGGCCAACAGGTCCACATCGGGGGTCCCCCACTGGAGACACAGTTGCTGGAACACTTCCAGGTGAAGGGACCAGTTGCCTGGACACAGTGCCTGACGACTGAGGTAGTCCGCCTGCCAATATTCCACCCCTGGAATGTGCACAGCAGAGCGCTGGAACAAAGCGTTCTGCCCACCTTAGAATACTGGGCACTTCTTGTGCCCCCTTGGTAAATGATCTATGCCACGGCTGTGGTGTCAGATTGAATCCTCCCCGGACACCCCTGCAGACGATTCGTCCACTGGGACAGGCAAAGCCTGATCGCACAAATTTCCAGGATGTTGATTGGCAGCCTGGACTCCTCCCTGGACCAGAATACCTAGGCTGAGGTCATGCCCAGGACACCGCCCCACCCAGATAGGCTGGTGTCCATGGTAACCACTGTCCAGGACAGGGGAGAAAGGATTTTCCTTCAAGCACCAGGGAGTGGAGTCACCAAAGTAGCGACTATCTCGCACCCCGACTCAACAGGATCAAATTGTCCAAAGACTAGATCCTTGTCCAATTTGGTTAGAATTTTCTTTTGCAAAAGCTTGGTATGGAACTGAGCGAATGGAACAGCTTCGGAAGTGGAAACCATCAGGCCCAGCACCTGGATGCAAGTTCTGAGAGATGACCAACGGTTGGACAACAGGAGCCAAATTGAATGCTGCAATTTTTTGATTTTTGTTTCCGGAAAGGAACACCCAGTTTCGTGCTGAATCCAGAGTAAGCCCCAGGAAGTCCAACTTGGTGGACGGAGTCAAAGCAGACTTTTGAAAATTCAGAGTCCAGCCGAACTTTCACCGTGATGTCCAGGTCCTCCTGCAGGACAGATGACAATTCCACTATCAGAAGTAAATCATCCAGGTACCCCAGTACCGAAAGACGGAGCGTCCGCTACTGGTAGTAACTTGACTTTATTCAGCCTAGAAACCTAGGAGTCCACCACTGGTGTTAGTTTCTTCAAAAGGATACCTCCTAGCAAAACACTTCGGTATCCCAGTCATGCGTTTCAGAGACCCCCACTGGCTAGTGACAATCTCTACAAAATAAGCAGGGAAGGGAAACACTCTAGTCGCTCTGGAAGGCCTGCGGGTGCCAAATTGTACCAGAGCAGCTGAAGCAGCATCTGCTGTGTCCTCCATCTTTAAAGTTTCTCACACTGACACAATCAGTGCTTATACCAGCGCTTTCTCATGTGCAGAGGTGGAAGAGGAATCATCCTCACTAACCGAGCACTCGAGGTGCGTGGACGCAGACCCCGAGAGTGGGTCCGGTGTAGTGAGATGTGTTCTGCAGGCTCCATGTACCCTGGTGCCACAGTGATATCTTCACACCAATACAGGGCAGATCTATAATATCTATCTCCATATACCATAGGCTGTGAAATCAACAACCCCCGCAGTACTGACACCCGTGGGACTACAAGTTCCAGCACCACTGCATGAGAAGGGAACAGGCCAGGAGATACCACCCAGGATTCACCATCACATCTCAGCTGAACAGTGAGAGGAGAGAGTGCCAATATGCAGCACACCGATCCCAGGAAACAAGAAGTGGGCGTGCCGACACTAGAGCCCACCACCCCGTTTGGCTACAAGAAAATAGCTGCCACTGCTGCCTTTGAAGGCACCTTCAATATGGCCACCGATCTCCATAAACATGGCGATCAACCAGCCACACGTTTCCACTATAAAATTACTGTGCTGCCCACAGCGTGCAGTAGCCAGCCAAGGAGCTGTCCCAGCACCTCAAACAGACATCCGGCTGCTCACCGCACAGAGCCGACGGGATGCAGCTGAAAGCTCAGCCCACTGGATCAGTCCTTCACCTTGCTGAGGTGACAGACATAGTACACACCAACCACCCACTATCCTGGGTAAGCCCATTCAGAGGGAACCCCGGCCAAAGAGGGGGGGAGGGGGAGATGTGGGAGGGAAGGACCTAGGAGACCTACCAACCCCAGGAAGATCCCTGCAGTCACCCCAGGATCCCAAGGGAAAGGAGGGGGATACTACTCACCATACCTTATGAGCCAGGCGGGGTTCACTCTGAGCAGATCACCACCCCAACTCAGCACAGGGGGTATTGCGACCCAGGGGAGTGCCACAACTCTGGCCATGACCAAGTCGTGTGCGTCCTTGCAAGGTGTCCCACTTGTGGGCCAGTCCCTCCGGTGGGACCCTGTCGCGGCAGAGCTGAGGCCTGCACGCTCTCGCTGGCCAGACTGGGACGACCATAAGGATCTAGGATATCCAGTGCATCACCCAGTCTGGCAGTTGAGTGTAGTTTTCACAGGAACAACTTGATTGTAGGAGGGGGGAAAAAAAAAAAAGAAAATAAATTCAGTTTAAAAAGGAAAAGTGCCAGGACCAGCAAAGTGCTAGGTCCTTACTCCTGACTAGGCATTTAAAAAAAAAAAAAAACTGAGCTCTTAGAGCAGGAAGTGGGAGTATACCACCTAGGACTGCCCTATAGGCATCGTTAAACTTTAACCCTTTTCCGCCTAGTGTCCTATCCATAAGAAGAGCCGCATAACCCATCTGTCTAATGAAGATCTGAAGCGGTGTGTCAATGAACGTATGCAAAATATTGTTTTGCTAAACATTTGCCCAAATATTGTGCCCTAAAAATCAGTAGCACCTTATTTGTATTCTACTGGTCATGTGTTTTCAGAAAACATGGTTGGGGGTGGAGGGGTGTCTCACTCTGAAAGCTGTAAGGGAAAAATAAAGCAGGGGAAAAATTGCAAAATGGCCTGGCCAGCCAAGTTAAAAAGTGGAGCACAGGGCCTGGCAGCGAAAGGGTTAAAGTGAATTCCTCTTTCTAAAGAGGGTATAAATCATTGGGACATTTTACAAAAAAAATATGTTAAAATGGTTTTCACAAGGGAGTGTAAGCCAAAGGCTTTCGAAAAAGGGATAAGGCAGATACCTGCCATTTTAGGGTGCACGTTTAAAGGAAGGTTAGAATATGAGGCACGGGGTGACTTCTAGGACTAGATTGATTGCTTGCACCAGAGAATGATTTCCAGCTACATAAATAGATCTTTCTCCAAGCAGCCTGTCTTGCAGGTAAGAATCACAGACTCAGAAATCCCTCTGTGGCCATTAAAGCCAGGGACTATGAAGCAGAGTGGAAGAGGGCATTGAGATAATAGATGTTGCCTGTTGGGAAGAGGCTAGGGATCATCTGCTAGGAATTGGGGTATGCCTATGTACCAGGTTCTTCTCTCTGTTTGGTGCAAGTGAAATCACAGTTTTCCTCTTTCGCTGCATCCTAGGCCAGAGCTAGAGGATCCCAGGTCTTGTCACAAAACAGATTGGACAAGGCTAGAATGTCCACATCCAGACACTATTTCCCTTAGCCCAATAGGTGGCAGCTAAGATATTCCACTCCTGGGATGTGAACCACAGAAATTGGTATGTAGAGACATCGTCCATGAGAAAATCTGCTTTGCTTCCTTCAAAGGAGCCAGGCTGCTCATGCTCCCTTGATGGTTGACATACCACTGTGTTGGCATTGTCTGATGGATCCTAAATTGGGTATCTTAGGGGGCCCAGTGCTGGAGGGACTACAAGCACCAAGATGTTGATAGGGTTTTCCTCTTGACCATGTTCCCTGAACTGTTGATCAGAAGACTCCTTCTCAGCTTAACTTTCATGTTGTTGGAACCTTCCCAATATGGTAAAGTGCCTGCTTTTTTTCCCCACGCTGCCAATGTTTTGTTGGAGCGCTCTTTCAAGTACCACCATTTGGCCAATTTCACTAAGGCTGCAGCCATTAGGCACAGGAATCTCACTGTGGGATATCCCTGGGATCCAAGTTGTTAAGAATGAGTGCTTTCAGTGAAAATTTTTTTTTTTTTTTTTTTTTTTTTTTTTGGAAGACAGACTTTTGCTTGGGCTGTACCCAGCATCTGACCCAAGTATTCTAGACGCACGGAAGGCTGGAGAGCAGATTAACCACTTTAGGATTGCTCACGTTGCTGCTACTGCAGCAAGATGGCAGCCCTGGGTCCAGCGACGTAGACCTACCTTGCTGGATTCCGCCCTGTCTCTCAGACACAGCAGGAGTTGGGCAGGAGGAGAGACAGCAATTGCTGTCTCTCTCTTCTCTGATCGTCAGGGAAAGAGTGAGAAAATCCACCCACTGGTGTAAACAAAGCAGGCAGATCTTCTGTTAAAGATCACAGGATTCAGAATAGCGGAACCTGCAATCTGTCACATAACCCCCCTCCCCCACACATCAGTAAGCATGAGGCACACATTTAACCCCTTGATCACAAACAGCGTTAACCCATTCCCTCCCAGTGTCATTACAGTAACAGTGCATATTTTTAGCACTGATTACTGTAGTAATGTCACTGGCCCCCCCAAAAGTGTCAGTTAGGGGTCCAATCTGTCCGCCACAATATCAGTCCCGCAAAAAAAAAAAAAATGCAGATCGCCACCATTACTATTAAAAAAAATAAAATGACAAATCTTAGCCGTAGTTAGTAACTTTTGCGCAAACCAGTCAAAATATGCTTATTGCGATTTTTTTTTACCAAAAATATGTAGCAGAAAACAAAAATTGGTCTAAAATGTTAAAAAAAATGGATTTTTGTAAAATCTTACCGTAAAATCCTTTTCTCTTAAGCTCCTTGACAGACGTAGTCCTCCTTGATTAGTATCAACTCTGGTTATACTGCCCTCTACAGGAGTAGGACTAGACAGGAAAGAAAACGTTCTGGCCACACCCTAGGGGCAGTCCCAGAGGGTATATCATCTCACTTCCTGCTACAGCAAATCAGTTATGTCACAAAGCAGTGTTTAGAGAATTTAACCCAACCCAACTCAAAAACAGAGGGGCGGGTACTACGTCTGTCAATGAGCTTGAGAAAAGGATTTTACGGTAAGATTTTCCAAAAATCAATTTTTCTCTGTCGCTCATTGACAGACGTAGTCCTCCTTGATTAATATCAACTCGAGACGTCCCAAAGCAGTGTCACAAATGAGGGGTGGGAAAATGGAAATCAAAATCCAATCTAGAAGGCCCAACCGGTGCCAACTAGAAGTTTAAAGGGCTCAAACAAAAGAGACTCAACAGAAATTCCAACGGGGAAAAAAAAACCCTCGAGGTAGAACACCGGTCTCCTCAAATTGTGGTCTGCAAAACCTTGCGGCCAAATGAGGCATCCACCGATGCCATCACATCAACTTTATAAAATTGTGTAAAGGTATGCACCGACTACCAGGTTGCCGCCTTGCACCTGGACCACTGACGCCTGATGGCGGTAGGCCCAGGAAGCACGGAGCGCTCGAGTGGAGTGCGCCTTAACAAGGAACGGAGGATTCCGACCCTTAATGGATTAGACAGTCGGTGGTACAGGCTTATTCTATTTGGAGATAGTCGCGGCAGATGCAGGCAACCCCTTTCTGGGGCCATCCGTGATCACAAAAGTGATTCTGTAGTCTTCAGGTATACCCTGATTGCCCGCACCACATCCAAGGAATGCAACGCACATTCCCGAGGATGACTGGACTTAGGACACAAGGAAGGTAGCACAATATCTTCATTCAGATGAAAGTCTGAAAACCACCTTAGGAAAAAAGGATGGCTTCGGGTGAAGAACTACCTTCTCCCTATGAATCCCCAGATTCTTGAGACCTTGAGATTCTTGAGACAGGTCCTTGAGACCGCAGATCCTCCCTGAGAAGTCTCCAAGGAGCGTCTGCGACTAGTCTTGCCCAAGTCGGCGTACCAGGCTTGACGAGGCTAGCCCGGAATTACCGGGATAACTGGAGTTCCCTCCACCTCTATCCTGCGGAGAAATCTCAGCAGTAACTTGAGAAGGGGGGGGGGAAGACATACAGTAGCTGATACTTCCCCCTACGGGGCGCTCAGAACGTCTGCTGCGTCCGCTAGAGGATCGCGGGCGCGAGCCCTGTTGAGCCAACCTGCCAACAGATCCATCTCCGGGGTGCCCCAATGAAGGGACAGCTGGAGAAATACCTCTGGATGAAGAGACTATTCCTCTTGATCCAGAATCTGACGGCTGAAATAATCTGCCTGTCCACCCCCGTGATAACTATCGCGGAGAGAACTGGAACAACTGTTCCCCCAATAAAGAATGTTGGCCACTTCTATGGCCGCCAGGGCACTCTTGGTGCCCCCTGGTGATCGACATAAGTCATGACCGAGGCATAGTCCGATTGGATCCGAACCGGGCTGCCCTAGAGCTGCTCGGTCCAGTAAATCAGACAAAGTCTGATCGCTCTCAGTTCCAACACATTTAATCGGTGACCTGGAATTTATCAGAAGAAATGACTTCCCCTGGCTGAGCATCGGAGACCGAAGCCACCAGACCAGAGCCTCCCTGGTCCGCTCGCTCAATCGGATCTGATTGTCAAGGGAATCGGAAAATCCGATTCCATATGAGAAGAATCTCCTCTTTGGAGAATTCGGGTATGAGACTGGGCAAACGGTACTGCCTCTAAAGAGGCGACCATCAATCCCAGCCAGTTGACGGACAGTAATATCCGAATCATGACTGAATCTTCTGGAGTTTCTCCGCATGGAAAAACACTCTTGCCAAGGATGTATCTAAAATTAGGCCCAGATAGTTCAGTCTCCTGGTGGGAACCAGGGATGATCTTTGGGAAAAGCAACGAAAACGCTAATGTCCTGCGAAGATGGGAAATCTCCCTGATGCAGGGAGGCCACCACTGTATGGATGGACTCCATCTCTTCCAAGACCAGAATTGGACGCACCTAGCCCTTTTTCCTGGGCATTGTGAACAGGTTCGACTAGAACTCCTCCAAGGAATGGGAACTACCACTGCTTGTTGCATCAAGCTGTCCCCCGCAAGTTTTTTAAGCGACCCGGGGATGTCGAATATTGGAAGGGAAGAATCGCACCGGTGGAAGTGATCGAAACTCGATCTTGTATCCCGACCATATGACCTTGCGAGCCCCTTTATCCGGGATTCTGGAAAGCCCTGGATCCGGAAACCGGTGAAGACGTCCCCCCACCCTAGAGATGGGTGGGGTCCATTCTGTCAATCCCACGGGATAACAGTGGCTTTATTTAGTCTGGAAATCGGTGAGTCCACTATTGGTGGTACCGTCCATCTTTGTAATGAGGGATTCCTCAAAATGATAGCGCCTAGCAATGCATTTGGAAATAGCAGAGGCTCGTTTACGGACGACCCCATTTGAGCAAGGGAAACCCTTAATCATTTTGGTAGGCTTGCTAGTACCAAAGGAGGATATGAGTCTCCGCTACCTCTGCCCGTGTAACCTCAAGATTTAAGGTTTCCCGGACAGACACAACTGGTGCTTCCACCAACGCTTCTTGTGCTATGGCGGAGGCAGACGCGTCCTCCTCACTGTCTGAGGAGACCGTACCTGAGACAACAACCCCAGAAAAAGGGGCTGCAATGACCAGCTCAGAATCCGTATCTGAAGTATCAGATGACCTAGGGGTAGGCGGGGGTCGCTCTTCTTGACCCCCGTCCCTGACAGGCTACCTCCACCCGGGATACCAAAGACTCCAAAACTGCTGATAATGCATCATCAAATGGGGTACTGGAGGGTCCTGCGGCCACCCCGAGGGGATCAGGTGGGGATACATGTGTGGCAGGGTTCATGTAACAAGACACTTGCCAGCAAACAAAAAAATTAATTGCAAGAAAAAAAAAACTTTTTTTTTTTAACTTAGTCCCTCAGCGCAATAGCGCCCCTCAGTCTACCTGCTTGGACCCCTCAGAAAGAGAGAGAAAGAGACCCCAAGCTCACCTGATGCACAGAAGTTTCTATCAACTTGCTTCCAGCACTGTCTGTTACAGACAGGAAGTCTTTGGCTTGCTTTTCCTGGGCCAAGGAGGCGGCTCCGCCCCTTTACACGCCTTCCGGCACCTCCCCATAGCTCCTCGAGGTGTTTGGTCACCTCAAACATGGCTGCCCCCATGCTGGAGACACGAGGCTACGCCAATATGGCAGCCTCGTGCGATCTGCAAAACAATGGCAGCGGCCTGCGGGAGTGCCTCGGCCCCACAAACTTCACACTGAATGGTGATAAGCCTGGCCGGTGGTATAGGACCCTGGCTGGCCGCATGCGGTCGGTGGGCCGTCGGGAGGCTGTGCAGCCCGTGGAAGTGACCGGTTGCTGGAGGAATGGCGATCTGGACTGCAGTAACTCAGGCACCTGTGTACACACTCTGACAGGTAGGATACCTTCTACTTCAGTAATACCCTTTTGTACTGCCACTGACTTCAGTCACCCTTACAATGACCTTAGATTGTCAGCTCCCAAACCAAGCCTTCTGGTTACTATTCACAAGCAACGCTCAAGAGCTTGATGCCTGTAAAAGCTTTTAGACACTTTTACAAGAGTCAGCCATTTTTTTCTGAAAAACATTGCTGGGCTCCAGGAGTTTTTTTTTCTAAAAGGTCCTGTGTGCATGAGGCCTTCCAGGCAGCTTCCACTTTCCTGGCCTGTTCAGGTCTTTGTTTTAGAGCCGGTTCACACTGGGGCGACTTGTCAGGCGACCTGGTCGCCTGACAAGTCACCTGCCATAGATTAGCACAGGACCCATTGTAATAGGAGCGACACAAGTCGCTCCGACTTAGAAAAAGGGTCCTGAGCTTCTTTGGAGCGACCTGCATTACTTCAATGATATGAAGTCCGTGGTGGCTGCTCCGAGGTCGCGGTGCGAGCTGCGCACCGCGACCTCACAGGTCGCCCCGGCAAGTCGAGTCGCTGCAATGTGAACCGGCTCTTAAAGTGAAGATAAATGGATTTTTGTAAAATCTTACCGTAAAATCCTTTTCTCTTAGCTCATTGACAGACGTAGTCCTCGGTGATACACCACCTTCGGGTTATGTTGCCTCCACAGGAGCAGGACTAGACAGGAAATTAAAAAGCTCTGGCCACACCCCAGGGGCAGTCCCAGAGGGTATATCCTCTCTCTCTCTGCCTCAGCAAATCAGTTATGTGAAAAAGCAGTCTTTAGAGATTTTAACCCAACTCAAAAAACAGAGGGGCGGGGACTACGTCTGTCAATGAGCTAAGAGAAAAGGATTTTACGGTAAGATTTTACAAAAATCCATTTTTCTCTAGCGCTCATTGACAGACGTAGTCCTCGGTGATACACCACCTTCGGGACGTCCCAGAGCAGTATCACAACTGAGGGGTGGGAAAATGGAAATCAAATCCCAATCTAGAAGGCCCAACCGGTGCCAACTAGACGTTTACAATGCTCATCCTTAATGATGAGACTCAACAAAAAAAGAGAAAAACAATTTTTTTTTTTTTTTCAAACAGAAAAAAACCCTCGAGGTAGACCACCGGTCTCCTCAAATTGCGGCCTGCAAAACCTTGCGGCCAAATGAGGCATCCGCCGATGCCGTCACATCAATTTTATAGAATTTTGTAAAGGTATGTACCGACGACCAGGTGGCCGCCTTACATACCTGGACCACTGACGCCTGATGGCGAAAGGCCCAGGAAGTACTGAGCGCTCGAGTGGAGTGCGCCCTAACAGGGAACGGAGGACTCTGACCCTTAATAGAATAAGCCTGTACCACCGTTTGTCTAATCCATTTGGCAATGGTCGCGGCAGATGCAGGCAAACCCTTTCTGGGGCCATCCGTGATCACAAAAAGTGAATCCGTCTTACGGAATGATTCCGTAGCTTTCAGGTATACCCTGATTGCCCGAACCACATCTAAGGAATGCAACGCATGTTCCCGATGATGCTTGGGCTGAGGACACAAGGAAGGTAGTACAATATCTTCATTCAGATGAAAATCTGAAACCACCTTGGGAAGAAAAGATGGCTTAGGATGAAGTACTACCTTATCCCTATGAATCACTAGGTATGGGGACTGGCATGATAATGCAGCCAGTTCTGACACCCTGCGAGCAGAAGTAATAGCCACCAAGAAGGCCACTTTCTGGGATAAAGTAAGCAAGGGAATCTCCCTGATGTTTTCAAAAGGAGGTTTCTGTAGAACCGACAAAACCAAATTAAGATCCCAAGGCGGTAAGGGCGCGCGGACTAGAGGAGCCAGGTGCCGCACCCCCTGGATGAAATTCCGCACCAAGGATTTGGTAGCTAAAGGCTTCTGAAAGAAGATTGCTAATGCTGAAACTTGACCCTTGATGGTGCTCAAGGCTAGCTTCTGCTCAACCCCTTGTTGCAAAAAGGCCAATATTCGAGACACCGAATAGGTACGTGGAGGAAATCCTAAAGATTCGCACCACGCAATATAAGTTTTCCATGTGTGATAATAGACTTTGCTGGAAGTCGCTTTCCTTGCTTTAATAAGGGTAGGAATGACTGAAGCTGACAAACCTCTGTCCTTCAGTACTTGGGTCTCAATGGCCAGGCCATTAAACCCAGCGACTGTAAAGCATGATGGTAAATTGGTCCTTGAGACCACAGACACTCCCTGAGACGAAGTTCCCACGGAACGTCTACGACTAACATGTCCAAGTCGGCCAGGCCGGCTTGAGGAGGCCAGCCTAGAATTTCTAGGACCACTGGCGCTGATTGGATCTGAACCAGGCGTCCCTAGAGCTATCTGGCCCCGACCATCCGAGAAAGTCTGGTCGTTTTCTGTTCCCACACATTTATCAGATACCTGATAGTTATCAGGAAAGGTGATCTTTTCTGGTTGAACCTCAGGGACCGAAGTCACCCGACTAGAGGCTACTTGGCCTATCTGGTCAACCAGATCAGATTCCTGTGAGGTATCGGGACTAATCTTAGGAAAAGGTAAAGGAAAAGATCTATTCAGGGAACGGTAATTACCGCTTCCTGTAGTACTTAAATGTTGGAAGGGAAGAATCGCACCGGTAGTAGTGGTTGATGCTCGATCTAATGTCCTGAATACCGGTAAAAACGTCCCCCCACCCTGAAACCGGGTGGGGGCGCACCTTCAGGCTGTGTACTCCTTTGCTTCGGGTTTGGCTGGGTTGGTCCTTTGCTTGTCCAACCAGCCCTTCTTGAACCCTCCTGGAGGAGTCTTGCCTTTCCCGCTAGTACCAGCCGGGCGCCCTTTATGGGCGGTAAAGAAAGGTCCTCGCTTGTTGCGAGGTCCCTTAGCTTTAGCAGCCTGTGGCAAAAAAGTGCTCTTGCCCCCAGTGGCATCCTTAATGATTTCATCTAGGTTGGCCCCAAATAGACGATTCCCCTGAAAGGGGAGATTTGTCAAGGTCTTCTTGGAACCTAGGTCAGCTGACCAGCATTTTAACCACAGCACACGTCTGAGGATCACCGCTGTCTTAGATGCATGCCCTAATAAGGGAGTAGTGTCCAAGGCTGCGTCACAGATAAACTGTAGCCCTTGTATAATCTGTTCCATCAAATCAGATGTCTCCTGGGGAATATCTTTTCCCCTAAGATCTTGGCGTACCATTTTCGCCCATTCCGTAAGTGTCTGGGAAACTAGACCAATAACAATTACTGGTCTAAAAGCTGACCCTATCAGAGAGAAGATGGTGCGGGACTCTGCTTCCATCTTTCGATCCACCGGATCCTTAAAGGACGAAGTGTCCTCCACTGGAATAACCGTGGCTTTATTCAGCCTGGAAATAGGCGGATCCACGACTGGTGGTACCGTCCATTTCTTAATGATGGATTCCTCAAACGGATAGCGTCTAGCAATACGCTTGGAAATAGTAAAGGTACGTTTAGAATGCTCCCATTCTCCTTTAATCTGATTACCGAAACATTTAGGTACAGGAAAAGCCTTCATCGTCTTGATGGGCTTATTAGTACCAAAAGGAATCTCTGTTTCAGTTGCCTCTGCCGGTAAAGCCTCAAGTTTTAAGGTTTCCTGCACTGCCACAACTAGTGCGTCCACCAATGCTTCTTCCTGAATAATAGCAGGAGAAGAAGCGTCCTCCTCACTGTCTGAGGGGGCTTTACCTGGGATAACAGCCCTTGCAGAGGAACCTGCAACTGCCGTGACCATCTCTGAATCTGAGTCAGAGGTGTCAGATGGTATAGGGGTAGGCGGGGGTCGCTTCCTTGACCCCCGTCCCTGACAGGCCGCCTCCACCCGAGCCACCATAGACTCCAAAATTGCTGTAAATTACTCTATACTCTGTGCACCGGCGGGTCCCGTGGCCCCCTCGAGGGAAACAGGTGGGGGAATATGTGTGGCAGGGTCCATGATAACTCCAGTTACTTCCTGGATAATATAATTCAAAAATAAAACTTTTTTTTTTTTTTTTTTTTTTTTCGACCCCCAGCGCCACAAAAGCCCCTTAGTGTTACCTGCTAGGGATCCCTATCGATCGAGAGAGAGAGATAGACCCCCAGGCTCACCACTTGATGCTCAGAGTTAACTGCAACAGGTTACAGCGCTGTCTTAACAAACAGGAAGTCTTTTGGCTGGCTGCCCAGGAAGAAAGGAGGCGGCTCCGCCCCTCTGTACGCCTTCCGGCGCCTCCCCCAAGCTCCACGAGGTGTTTGGATCACCTCAAACATGGCCGCCCCCATGCTGGAGACACGAGGCTACGCCAAAATGGCGGCTCGTGCGATCCAGCAAAAAAAATGGCGGCGGCCCGTACTGAATAGCGGTGTGCTGCAGGGCACACAACACTCTCACTGCATGGGGATATGGCGTGGTTGGCGGTACCGGCCCTGGCGGACCGCATGGCCGTTCGGGAGGCCTGCTAATAGCTGGAGATCTGATTAGGAAGGCAGTCTACATGTCCGTGGCTTCTGACTGGTAGGTAGCTTATTCTTAACCCATAAGATTCCCAGAATGCCACAGATTATAATCTTTTTAACATGTATACAATTAGATTGTTAGCTCCCAAACCAAGCCTCCTGGCTTTTTGCACATAAAATCACACTCAAAGTAGGAGGATCTGTGTCATTTATAGGATAGAGAGGGACTCTATCTTACCATACAGAGAGGGGCCCGCGTTCACCACAAGACCCGTCAGGGGAAAAGGGGGAACATACTACTCACCATACCGGAACCAGGCGGGCACCAACTCCTGACAGTACCCCTCTCCACCGGGGCGGGAGGGCTGTCGACCGATATGGACGCCGTGACTCATGGTCTTTGGCGTTTCAGCGAGACGTTTAACTCGCGGGGTCAGTCCTTTAATGGGACTTTGTCGCGGCCGACCCAGCGCGGAGCTATGGCCTGCACGCGCTCGTAGGCTGAACTGGGGTGACCACCGGATCTCAACATCCAGCCCGTCGCCCAGTTCAGCTTTCTTGCTTGAAGATCTCACAGGAACACTGGAGAAAAAAGCTGTCTAAAAAAAAATCCTTTAAGAAAAAATTCTTGCCAGGACCTAAGATCCCAGCAAGGTATCTAGGTCCTTACTCCTAACTAGACAGAAAATAACTGATTTGCTGAGGCAGAGAGAGAGAGGATATACCCTCTGGGACTGCCCCTGGGGTGTGGCCAGAGCTTTTTAATTTCCTGTCTAGTCCTGCTCCTGTGGAGGCAACATAACCCGAAGGTGGTGTATCACCGAGGACTACGTCTGTCAATGAGTGCTAGAGAAACATTTGTTTATACTTTTGTAAGTTATGATTAGTTTCTTCAACAACTACAGAAAAAACATGACTGAACTGACATCTATGTAAGAGGACAGTATCTGCAGCTTGCATATCCAGTTTCAGGAAGGTTTCCCTTCAGTAAGTTTTGGTAAACTAAAGTCAGCCCAAGAACAGGCAGCAATAATGAACACACTAATACATGGGGGCGAGCAATTTGTCCATAAAGAGGAAGAGACCTCCACTTGAATAGTAGCAGCTTTGCAAAAAGTGCCGGCAAAAAGAAACATTGGCTGAAGGAAGGTCCTAATAGGGTGTTGTCCATTCTCATAGATAAAACCAAAGAACATAGGAGGAAACACTTTTGTAGTACATTTTTGGTTGGTAGGAGCCAAGGCCCTTCCCTTTGCAAGAGGTAGGGGCATGTGCATCCTTTACTTCACAGTATTAGAAACCAACTAAAAAAAAGGAGCCCATTTGCTCTGAAATTGGCCAAATTACTTTCACAAGATCCTGGCTTTCTAAAAGGGGTATGAATTTGGCCTTAGGGGCTTGCTATTCACTTCCAATTTACTAAAAACCATCAATTTACAGTCCAATTCCACTGGGGTATGGAGGGAAAGGCCGTGTTCGGACCATCACAAGTTGAAAAAAGTGTTAAGTAGCGGAGCTGGAAGAGAAACTTCTAGAGGACATAAAAGTTAAACTGTGCAGGTATGTTATGGGAGGTATTATGCCCCCCTACTTTTTCCTCAAGCCTAGAGTCCAATCCTCCTGAATGTAGCAGTATAAATAGTTTAATATCAAGTGCTGTTTCCCCTTAACTTGAAAAACTTCAGTCAAGAGGATTTTTTCATTAATATAGGTGTATAGTGAATGAGTCTAGCAACACAGAAGTAAGTCAAAAAGACAATCTATACATTTTAAAACAACCTGTAACCAGTAGAACATTAAAAAGTGAGATTTTTGCTGGACTGCTCACTTCCCTAATCGACTTCTTGGGACATGCTATGTATTGAACGAAGGAGCCAGGCCCAACCCCTGAAAAACAGCCCCACTCCTTAACCCCGCTAGCGGTAAACCCGAGCGTGACTCGGGGTAGGAATTTTCTGCTATTATCGGTATCCCCAAGTCACGCTCGGGGTGAATGGCAGAGCTATGCAGACAGCGCAGCGGAGAGTCTCTTATCCTGGCGATCCAGCGATGAGCTCTCATTGCTGTGACCGCCAGCCGAGATCTCCGCCGCTCGTCTGTCGGTAGGAGGACTTCCTAGTTCCGTTCCCTGCAGCAGCAATGCTGCATGGGAGCGGAACTAGGGAGGGAAATTAAAAAAAAAAAAAAAAACGTTGCACAAAACACATTTTATATTATATATTATCTATCTATATCCACACACACACACATATATATATAAAATTATATTATTGATTAGATTATAATTCATACACACACACATTATATATATAACGCATGAATTATAATCTAATCAATAATATAATTGATTTGATTATAATTCACACGTTTGTGTTTCAAATTTATCACATCTGGGATGTCTACTAGAGTCTTGTTTTGGTCAGGTTTAAGTCAGTAATTACTAAGAATTGTAGGCCTATAATACACAACGCCAAATTTTCATGGAAAGAATTGTACCGCTTTTGGTACAGAATTCCTGACAGAATCATACCGCCAGGGAGGTTAATCCCCCTCCACCAAATCTGTTGGATCAGTGCACAAAGCAAGGTCCATAAAGACATGGATGAGCGAGTTTGGGGTGGAGAAACTTGACTGGCATGCACAGAGTCCTGAGCGCAACCTGATAGATGAAGGCCTGGCTTGCAGTGTCCACAATTCATCCCAAAGGTGTTATAACATCAGTGCCCTCACAAACGTGCTTCAGGAAGAACGGTCAAACATTCTCATTCTTATCTCTTCCTTGTGGACAGCCTTTCCATAAGAGTTGAAGCTGTTAACTGCAAAGACTGGGCCAACTTAATATTGAACCCTACAGACTAAGACTGGGATGCCATTAAAGTTTGTGTGTGTGTGTAAAGGCAGGCATCCCAACAGTTGACAATAGTGTATGGTAATCTGACAGCCGATTCTCTGCTGCTCAGTGCACTGCAATGTTATTCACTGCTTAATCAGCATTTGTTCCCTCTTCAGGAATCCAACTGGTTACTCCAGGAAAGTTGGTTGTCAAGGGGCAACTTACACCCAATTCAAGATTTCATTCATCGCACAAAACTAGGGAAATTTACTGCAGTCCGGAACCATCTAAGAACATTAGGTCTCCACTATAAACATTGGACACATTACCAGCTGGTTTGATTCACACTTCTAAAACATCTGAAAAGATCTTAAAAGTTTATTGGTTTTCTGGAGCTTGTTTACAATTCCACAAACCATGTCATTGCAAATTATAATGTAGAAGTATGAAAAATGAATTAAAAGTTTCACATTTCCAAGTACTTCCTTCACAAGTTTATTATGAAAAAATCCACAGCTGCATTTGAAATGCAACATAACAGAAAATTTTCTGGTCAAAACTAACATTAAACAATGAATAAGGATTGAAAAAACTGGAAGAAAAAAAAAAAAAAACAGAGTATGGGTGAGAATTTAAATTAAGATGGTATTCCCTGAAAATAAACATTTCTGTAGTCACAAAAAAGGCAATGTAGGCCTTAGTACTTATTCTCGGAAAGGTCATTAAAATCCCTCAACACCAACTGTAGAGGCTACAGGCCTCCAATCAGGATAAAGGGTTTCCCCAGACCATTTCTATCCTCATCTACAATCATGCCGAGTAAAGCTAAATTACTAAATGGAAAGTTAAATTGTATTCAAGGTGTTAATGTATACATCGCAAGTTGTATTTTTTGCAGTCTCTGAGAAAGCAAAATTACAAGTAGTGCTATGCCAGGAAACTGGGAATTTCTCATTTTGACAAGGTAATTTCAGCATGCAATGAACAAAGTCTTTTCTAATATGGTCAGGGGCTGCTGAGACGAGAGGCTTTGCTTTAGTATATGGCACATCTTTTGGTCCATCTGAGAACAATACGTGTGACAAATGATCTCTCCTGACTGAAAGTTCAGATTCTCTTCTCGGCTCCTAGGTCAATATCCTGCTTGTGGCAATAACTGTACAAGTGTGAAATCCTCTTTAGAGAAAATAGTCTGGGGTGCGACGGGTAACATGTGGTTCTCCTCTGCGTGGTGCCGGATCAAACTGCAAACTAAAAATTTACACACGTTAGTACAGTTACAATGTGTTTCAATAGAAATAGGGGTGGAAAAAAACTACCCCCATCACTACCTCGATTTATAACCAATTCTATTTTGTGCATTTAGAAATGCATCCAGCTATTTTTTAGACCAGTCCGATTAGAGAAAATAAACACAAAATCATCAATATATAATCCTAAACCCACAGTTGATCCAGAAGAAACTCAATTCTAATTATTCCTTTCTGCTCCCCTGGGAGACAACAGATATACCCTAGAACTACCACTCCCGATGTCATTACCTATAAATGTTGGTATCCAATTATATTGTGTATTGAGGAATACATACCGATTTTTTTTTTTTAGCCATCTACTAAGCTGACCAGAACCAGATCATGAGGCAGTCTATTGCACATTTTTAAAGCTTACTGTGATGCTGCCTTTTCTTTTGTGAAGGTAATATCTTTCTCCAGATGAAAAGAGTGCCCTTGTCCTCTGGCCTGAAAGTGAATAACTACATCAGGGGTAGGCAACATTTGGGATGTTGAGATCCGAGCATGAAAGATCACCTGTTTTTTTTTTTTTTTTAAGAAACCATCAAGGTCGAACTAAAATAAGCCAAACTTTGAAAAAACAAAATGTTAACTTGGTCCACCCTAAAAGGTTTTTTTTTTTTTTACATTCAACGGTTAAGAATCGGAGTGTTCTGGTAGATTATAGACTTAATAGCATGCAATGCCAAGCTGCAGTTTCTAAAGCTAGCACAAAAAACTTGCATTATTAGGGAATAGACGCCAAAGATATTTTGTGCCTACACAAAGGAAAACCTCAATTGGATTACACAGTTAAAGAAGAGTTCCGGCCACAAAATCGACAGTCGATTTTGGGCCATCCGCTTGCTATAGCTCACCTGAGAAAGAAATGGGTAGTTAGGATTTTTTTTTTTTTTTTTTACTTACCTTGTAATTGCAGAAAAAAAATACTCACCTTCCTTCCACTTCCTCCCTCGGCCGCACGGCTCGCGCCGTCACTTCCGCTTTGCAGTGATTCCTGGGAGCTGAACGTCATCGCTCCCAGTAATCAATGCGCCTGCACCGGCCCCGCTCGTCACTTCCGGTGCAACGCCTTCTGGGCATGCCCAGAAGCTGTGGAGGAATGCGGCGATGCACCGGAACTGACGAGAGGGGCCGGTGCAGGCGCATTCTGGGAGAAGAGGACACAGAAGAGGACGCAGAAGAGGATCGCGCTGGCTTCAGCTGCCCACAACAGAGATGGCAACGCTGGAGAAGAAATTTTAAAAGTGAGTATTTCTTCTTGCAGGTAAGTGCAAACCAGGACAGATCAGAGGCTATCCATTGTGGAATGTACTAGCCCTGACTGTCCTGGGGGTAGGTTTATTGAAATTTTTTTTTTGTGGCCGGAACTCCGCTTTAAGTTCTGGGCATCAGTTCACAAACAGGATATTTGGGAAAGTGCAGAAAAGGACAACCAAAGTGATAAGCAAGACAAGAGGGGCTCGGATGAAAAAAAAAAAAAAAAAAAAAAATCTATAGCTCTATATAGACACACACAGTATCTCACAAAAGTGAATACAACCCTCACATTTTTGTAAATTTATATCTTTTTATGTGACAACACTGAAGAAATGACACTTTGCTACAATGTAAAGTAGTGAGTGTACAGCTTGTAGAACAGTGTAAATTTGCTGTCTCCTCAAAATAACTCCACACAGCCATTAATGTCTAAACCGCTGACAACAAAAGTGAGTACACCCCCAAGTCAAAATGTCCGAATTGGGCCCATTCAGCGATTTTCCCTCCCCGATGTCATGTGACTCGTTAGTGTTACAAAGTCTCCGGTGTGAATGGGGAGCAGGTGTATTAAATTTGGTGTTCTCTCTTACTGGTCACTGGAAGTTCAATATGGCACCTCATGGCAAAGAACTCTGAGAAAAAGAATTGTTCCTCTACATAAAGATGGCCTAGGCTATAGGAAGATTGCCAAGACCCTGAAACTGAGCTGCAGCACAGTGGCCAAGACCATACAGCGGTTTAATAGAACAGGTTCCACTCAGAACAGACCTTGCCATGGTCGACCAAAAAGGTTGAGTGCCTAGGTCAGGGTCATATCCAGATGTTGTCTTTAGGAAATAGACGCATGAGTGCTGCCAGCATTGCTGCAGAGGTTGTGGGGGGGGGGGGGGGGGGGAGGTCAGCCTGTCAGCGCTCAGACCATACGCCGCACACTGCATCAAATTGGTCTACATGGCTATCGTCCCAGAAGGAAGCCTTTTCTAAAGAGGATGCACAAGAAAGCCCACAGTTTGCTGAAGACAAGCAGACTAAGGACATAGATTACTGGAACCATGTCCTGTGGTCTCATGAGACCAAGATAAACTTATTTGGATCAGATGGTGTCAAGCGTGTGTGGCGGCAACCAGGTGAGGAGTACAAAGACAAGTGTGTGTCTTGCCTACAGTCAAGCATGGCGATGGAAGTGTCATGGTCTGGGGCTGCATGAGTGCTACTGACACTGGGGAGCTACAGTTCATTGAAGGAACCATGAATGCCAACATGTACTGTGACATACTGAAGCAGAGCATGATCCCTTCACATCGGAGACTGGGCTGCATGGCAGTAGTCCAACAGGACTCCAAACACACCTCCAAGACAACCACTGCCTTGCTAAAGAAGCCAAGGGTAAAGGTGATGGATTGGCCAAGCATGTCTCCAGACCTAAATCCTATTGAGCATCTGTGGGGCATCCTCAAATGCAAGGTGGAGGAGTGCAAGGTCTCCAACATCCACCAGCTCCGTGATGTCATGGAAGCGTGGAAGAGAACTCCAGTGGGAACCTGTGAAGCTCTGGTGAACTCCATGCCCAAGAGGGTTTAGGCAGTGCTGGAAAATAATGGTGGCCACACAAATTGACACTTTGGGCTCAATTTGGATAATTGCACTTAGGGGTGTACTCCCTTTTGTTGCCAGCAGTTTAGACATTAATGGCGGAGTTATTTTGAGGGGACAGCAAATTTACACTGTTATACAAGCTGTACACTCACTACTTTACATTGTAGCAAAGTGTCATTTCTTAAGTGTTACATGAAAAGATAGAATAAAATATTTACAAAAATGTCCAATCGACCGACACAGCCTCATCTACATGAGCCGAGTGGGTTATGCACCTCCCATCAGTAGTCTAGGCAGGAAAATTTGCATGTACACACCTAGGGGCTGTCCCTCCAGGCATACCCCCCCCCCCCAGCACATAAGTTTAGTTTTAAAGCAGTGAAGACAAAACCAACCCCAAACAGGGGCGGGTGCTGCGTCTGTCGACAGACAGAGGAAAAGATTTTATGTAAGATCCAACAAAAATCCCATTTTCTCTATCGTCCATCGACAGACGCAGCCTCATCTCCATGAGCTGAGTGGGACATCCCAAAGCAGTATAGGCATGAGTGGTGGGAAAAACGCAACCAGTGTCGTCAACTCCCAAGAGGCTAAACCTAGCCAACTGGGCAACATAAAGCTCAACCAAACAGCTCATCCAGGTAAAACACCCCCAAGAGAAGAAAAAAAAACAAAAAACATCCCCTTATGAAACAGCAGCCTGCAAAACCTTGCGGCCAAGAGGCATCCAAAGATGCCAACAAATCCACCTTGTAAAATAGTCGTCTGTGCACACCTTAGAACAAGTCGCTGCCTTACAAACTTGTACAACAGAGGCCTGATGGCAAAAAGCCCAAGAGGCACTCGGCTCTCTAGTAGAATGCGCCTTCACAGGGGAAAGGAGGAACCTGACCCTTGATTGAATAAGCCTGAACAACCGCCTGCCTGATCCATCTCGAAATGGTCGCAGCAGACGCAGTCAAACCTTTGCGAGGACTGTCTGGAAGGACAGAGTCAGACTTCCTGAAGGACTCCGTAACCGTCAAACCCATATTGCCCAAACCACATCCAGAGAGTGCAAGGCAATCTCCTTGGGATGTATAGGCTTAGGCCATAAGATAGGCAACACGTCTTCATTAAGATGAAAATCGGACACCACCTTAGGGAGAAAAGACAGATTAGGTCGGAGGACCACTTTATCCCTGTGGACCACCAAATAAGGCAGACAGCCAGCGCCGCCAACTCAAGACTCTGCGAGCAGAAGTGATAGCCACTAGGAAGGCAACCTTCTGCGACAGAGCAGAGATCTCTCAATATTCTCAAAAGGAGGCTTTAGAAGAACAGACAAAACCAGATTAAGATCCCACGGCGATAACAAGGATCTCCTCCGAGAGGCCAGATGGTGCACCCCCTGAATGAAAGTGCGACTCAAACTGAGTAGCCAACGGACGTTGAAAGTAAATAGCCAAGGCCAAAACCTGGGCCTTAATAGTACAACCCTTTTTTGTAAACAGGCCATAACCCTAGCTATAGCAAAAAAGCGAGGGTGCAGCTGCAGCAATTCACATCAAGAAATGCATGATTTCTACGTACAATGAAAGATCTTCCTAGAGTTGACTTCCTGGCCTTCAAAAGGGTAGTAATCAAATTTAGAGACCTCTATCCCTCAACACCTTGCTTTCAACGGCCAACAGAAATGTATAGTAACTAAGTAGAACTACTTCACTACTGTAAAGTACCGAAAGGCGGTATCTGTACTTTCCTAGAGTAGAATTTTTTTTCTCCTACTTCCACTTTTACTTCACTACATTTTTTCAATGATTTCAATACTTCTACTCCGATATTTGTTTTTTGTGCTGCATAGTTACTCGTTACAATTATAAAAATTACCACTGCCAGAACAGTAGATGGCAGGTTTCATGAAGCTCAAAACATGTGTATTAGCGCATACGAAAATAAAAGCTACTGTATGTATAAATAAAAGCTGCATTTGAAATAATAAAAAAACAATATGATGTTCAAACTTTTGACTTCTTTCTTTAATAATTACATAACACAGTACTTGTACTTTCAGTAATTGAGTAGCAAAATTTTTTTAAAAACTACTTGCAATACTTAAGTACAAAAAAAATGGATTTTTGTAAAATCTTACCGTAAAATCCTTTTCTCTTAGCTCATCGACAGACGTAGTCCTCGGTGATACACCACCTTCGGGTTATGTTACCTCCGCAGGAGCAGGACTAGACAGGAAATTAAAAAGCTCTGGCCACACCCTAGGGGCAGTCCCAGAGGGTATATCCTCTCTCTCTCTGCCTCAGCAAATCAGTTATGTGAAAAAGCAGTGCTTAGAGAATTTAACCCAACCCAACTCCAAAACAGAGGGGCGGGGACTAAGTCTGTCGATGAGCTAAGAGAAAAGGATTTTACGGTAAGATTTTACAAAAATCCATTTTTCTCTAGCGCTCATCGACAGACGTAGTCCTCGGTGATACACCACCTTCGGGACGTCCCAGAGCAGTATCACAACTGAGGGGTGGGAAAATGGAAATCAAATCCCAATCTAGAAGGCCCAACCGGTGCCAACTAGAAGTTTACAATGCTCATCCTTAATGATGAGACTCAACCAAAATAAGAGAAAACAATTTTTTTTTTTTTTTTCAAACAGAAAAAAACCCTCGAGGTAGACCACCGGTCTCCTCAAATTGCGGCCTGCAAAACCTTGCGGCCAAATGAGGCATCCGCCGATGCCGTCACATCAATTTTATAGAATTTTGTAAAGGTATGTACCGACGACCAGGTGGCCGCCTTACATACCTGGACCACTGACGCCTGATGGCGAAAGGCCCAGGAAGTACTGAGCGCTCGAGTGGAGTGCGCCCTAACAGGGAACGGAGGACTCTGACCCTTAATAGAATAAGCCTGTACCACCGTTTGTCTAATCCATTTGGCAATGGTCGCGGCAGATGCAGGCAAACCCTTTCTGGGGCCATCCGTGATCACAAAAAGTGAATCCGTCTTACGGAATGATTCCGTAGCTTTCAGGTATACCCTGATTGCCCGAACCACATCTAAGGAATGCAACGCATGTTCCCGATGATGCTTGGGCTGAGGACACAAGGAAGGTAGTACAATATCTTCATTCAGATGAAAATCTGAAACCACCTTGGGAAGAAAAGATGGCTTAGGATGAAGTACTACCTTATCCCTATGAATCACTAGGTATGGTGACTGGCATGATAATGCAGCCAGTTCTGACACCCTGCGAGCAGAAGTAATAGCCACCAAGAAGGCCACCTTCTGGGATAGAGTAAGCAAGGGAATCTCCCTGATGTTTTCAAAGGGAGGTTTCTGTAGAACCGACAAAACCAAATTAAGATCCCAGGGCGGTAAGGGCGCGCGGACTGGAGGAGCCAGGTGCCGCACCCCCTGGATGAAATTCCGCACCAAGGATTTGGTAGCTAAAGGCTTCTGAAAGAAGATTGCTAATGCTGAAACTTGACCCTTGATGGTGCTCAAGGCTAGCTTCTGCTCAACCCCTTGTTGCAAAAAGGCCAATATTCGAGTCACCGAATAGGTACGTGGAGGAAATCCTAAAGATTCGCACCACGCAATACAAGTCTTCCATGTGTGATAATAGACTTTGCTGGAAGTCGCTTTCCTTGCTTTAATAAGGGTAGGAATGACTGAAGTAGACAAACCTCTGTCCTTCAGTACTTGGGTCTCAATGGCCAGGCCATTAAAACCAGCGACTGTAAAGCACGAAGGTAAATTGGTCCTTGAGACCACAGACACTCCCTGAGACGAAGTTCCCACGGAACGTCTGCGACTAACATGTCCAAGTCGGCCAGGCCGGCTTGAGGAGGCCAGCCTAGAATTTCTAGGACCACTGGCGCTGATTGGATCTGAACCAGGCGTCCCTAGAGCTATCTGGCCCCGACCATCCGAGAAAGTCTGGTCGTTTTCTGTTCCCACACATTTATCAGATACCTGATAGTTATCAGGAAAGGTGATCTTTTCTGGTTGAACCTCAGGGACCGAAGTCACCCGACTAGAGGCTACTTGGCCTATCTGGTCAACCAGATCCGATTCCTGTGAGGTATCGGGACTAATTTTAGGAAAAGGTAAAGGAAAAGATCTTTTCAGGGAACGGTAACTACCGCTTCCTGTGGTACTTAAATGTTGGAAGGGAAGAATCGCACCGGTAGTAGTGGTTGATGCTCGATCTAATGTCCTGAATACCGGTGAAAACGTCCCCCCACCCTGAAACTGGGTGGGGGCGCACCTTCAGGCTGTGTACTCCTTTGCTTCGGGTTTGGCTGGGTTGGTCCCCTTCTTGAACCCTCCTGGAGGAGTCTTGCCTTTCCCGCTAGTACCAGCCGGGCGCCCTTTATGGGCGGTAAAGAAAGGTCCTCGCTTGTTGCGAGGTCCCTTAGCTTTTGCAGCCTGTGGCAAAAAAGTGCTCTTGCCCCCAGTGGCATCCTTAATGATTTCATCTAGGTTGGCTCCAAATAGACGATTCCCCTGAAAGGGGAGATTGGTCAAGGTCTTTTTGGAACCTAGGTCAGCTGACCAGCATCTTAACCACAGCACACGTCTGAGGATCACTGCTAACTTAGATGCATGCCCTAATAAGGGAGTAGTGTCCAAGGCTGCGTCACAGATAAACCGTAGCCCTTGTATGATCTGTTCCATCAAATCAGATGTCTCCTGGGGAATATCTTTTCCCCTAAGATCTTGGCATACCATTTTCGCCCATTCCGTAAGTGTCTGGGAAACTAGACCAATAACGATTACTGGTCTAAATGCTGACCCTATCAGAGAAAAGATAGTGCGGGACTCTGCTTCTATCTTTCGATCCACCGGATCCTTAAAGGACGAAGTGTCCTCCACTGGAATAACCGTGGCTTTATTCAGCCTGGAAATAGGCGGATCCACGACTGGTGGTACCGTCCATTTCTTAATGATGGATTCCTCAAACGGATAGCGTCTAGCAATACGCTTGGAAATAGTAAAGGTGATTTAGAATGCTCCCATTCTCCTTTAATCTGATTACCAAAACATTTAGGTACAGGAAAAGCCTTCGCCGTCTTGATGGGCTTATTAGTCCCAAAAGGCCTCTCTGTTTCAGTTGCCTCTGCCGGTAAAGCCTCAAGTTTTAAGGTTTCTTGCACTGCCACAACTAGTGCGTCCACCAATGCTTCTTCCTGAATTATAGCAAGAGAAGAAGCGTCCTCCTCACTGTCTGAGGGGGCTTTACCTGGGATAACAGCCCTTGCAGAGGAACCTGCAACTGCCGTGACCATCTCTGAATCTGAGTCAGAGGTGTCAGATGGTATAGGGGTAGGCGGGGGTCGCTTCCTTGACCCCCGTCCCTGACAGGCCGCCTCCACCCGAGCCACCATAGACTCCAAAATTGCTGTAAATGACTCTATACTCTGTGCACCGGCGGGTCCCGAGGCCCCCTCGAGGGAAACAGGTGGGGGAATATGTGTGGCAGGGTCCATAATAACTCCAGTTACTTCCTGGATAATATAATTCAAAAGTAAAGAAAAAAAAAAACTTTTTTTTTTTTTTTCTTTTCTGACCCCCAGCGCCACAAAAAAAGCCCCTTAGTGTTACCTGCTTAGGGATCCCTATCGATCGAGAGAGAGAGAGAGAGAGAGATAGACCCCCAGGCTCACCACTTGATGCTCAGAGTTAAACTGCAACAGCTTACAGCGCTGTCTTGACAAACAGGAAGTCTTTTGGCTGGCTGCCCAGGAAGAAAGGAGGCGGCTCCGCCCCTCTGCACGCCTTCCGGCGCCTCCCCCAAGCTCCACGAGGTGTAGGATCACCTCAAACATGGCCGCCCCCATGCTGGAGACACGAGGCTACGCCAAAATGGCGGCTCGTGCGATCCAGCAAAAAAAAAAAAAATGGCGGCGGCCTAAACTGAATAGCGGTGTGCTGCAGGGCACACAACACTCTCTCTGCATGGGGATATGGCGTGGTTGGCGGTACCGGCCCTGGCGGACCGCGTGGCCGTTCGGGAGGCCTGCTAATAGCTGGAGATCTGATTTGGAAGGCAGTCTACATGTCCGTGGCTTCTGACTGGTAGGTAGCTTATACTTAACCCATAAGATTCCCAGAATGCCACAGATTACATCTTTAAAACATGTATACAATAGATTGTTAGCTCCCAAGCCAAGCCTCCTGGCTTTTGCACACATAAATCACACTCAAAGTAGGAGGATTTGTGACATGTTATAGGATAGAAAGGACTCTTTCTTACCATACAGAGAGGGGCCCGCGTTCACCACAAAACCCGTCAGGGAAAAAGGGGGAACATACTACTCACCATACCGGAACCAGGCGGGCACCAACTCCTGACAGTACCCCTCTCCACCGGGGCGGGAGGGCTGTCGACCGATACGGACGCCGTGACTCATGGTCTTTGGAGTTTCGGCGAGACGTTTAACTCGCGTGGACAGTCCTTTAATGGGACTTTGTCGCGGCCGACCCAGCGCGGAGCTATGGCCTGCACGCGCTCGTAGGCTGAACTGGGGTGACCACCGGATCTCAACATCCAGCCCGTCGCCCAGTTCAGCTTTGTTGCTTGAAGATCTCACAGGAACACTGGAGAAAAAAAGCTGTCTAAAAAAATCCTTTAAGAAAAAATTCTTGCCAGGACCTAAGATCCCAGCAAGGTGTCTAGGTCCTTACTCCTAACTAGACAGAAAATAACTGATTTGCTGAGGCAGAGAGAGAGAGAGGATATACCCTCTGGGACTGCCCCTAGGGTGTGGCCAGAGCTTTTTAATTTCCTGTCTAGTCCTGCTCCTGCGGAGGTAACATAACCCGAAGGTGGTGTATCACCGAGGACTACGTCTGTCGATGAGCGCTAGAGAAATGTTGAATACTTTAGTACTTCTACTCAAGTCACTTTTTGATCAAGCGCTTGTACTTTTACTCAAGTATGGGTTTCGAGTACTTTATACAACTGACAGCCAAGCTGTTAAAGCCAGCGACCGTAAAGCAGGATGGAAGATTGGTCCTTGAGATAGTAGATCTTCCCGCAGAGGAAGACGCCATTTTTACCAGCTCTGCGTACCAAGACCGCCGAGGCCAGTCTGGTGCCACCAGAACGACCGGAAAGCCTTTCATCGGCACCCTGCGAAGAAGCCTCGGCAGGAGAACTAGCGGAGGGAAGGCATATAGCAGGCGATACTGACTCGCAAGGAGCCACCAGAGCATCTGTGGTGGCGGCCAAAGGATCCCGAGACCTGGCTACAAACCTCTGAACTTTCCTGTTGAACCAAGGTGCAAACAGATCCACCTTTGGAGTCCCCCACTGGGCATAAAGGAGATGAAACACCTCCGGATGCAGGGACCACTCCCCCTGATCCGACACCTGACGACTCAGGTAATCCGCACGCCAATTCTCCACACCCGGGATGTGGACTGCGGAGAGAGCAGGAACAGTGTGTTCCGCCCACACCAGAATCCCAGAATCACAGCCACTGCTTTACCCGCCAGGGTATTTCTGGTGCCCATTTGATGATTGATGTAAGCCATGGCCGTGGCATTGTCCGACTAGACCTGAACGGGAGAGCCATGTAACCGACTCATCCAGTGAAGCAGGCAGAGCTTGATCGCCCTCAGCGCCAGAATATTGATTGACAAGGAAGACTGTTCCATCATCCAAGTCCCCTGGGCACAGAGCTTTACCAGCACTCTATCCTGTGGTGACCACCGTCCAAAACACCGGCAGGAAGGACTTGCCCTGGCACAGGACAGGCGACTGGAGGCACCAAGAAAGACTTTTTGTGAAATGGCTCAACCGAATCTTCTGGTCCAATGACCGAGGATCTCTGTTCCATTTCGACAGAATCTTTCTGCAACTGTATGAGCCTGAGCAAACAGAACCGCTTCGAAGGTTGAGACCATCAGACCCAGGGCCCTCATGCAAGCCTGCAAGGAGGACTTATCGACCCATCAGCAACCGGACTGCCCTTTGCAACTTCTGAAGCTTGTCAAAGGGGAGGAAGACCCTCGCCAGAGCAGAGTCGAGGATCAGCCCCAGATAAGTGATCCGCAAGGACGCTGTCAGAGCAGATTTGATGACATCGATCATCCACCAGAATTCTAAAAGGGTCTGAATGGCGATAGAAACCTTGTCCAGCAGATCCGAATGGGAGACTGCACGCAACAGGAGATCGTCCAGATACCCCAAAATAGAGACACTAACGATGTAACAAGGCCGCCACGGGGCCAGGACCTTGGTAAAAACTCAGAGCCGAGGCAAGACCAAAGGGTAATGCCACAAACTGAAAGTGCTTCTCTGCCACCGCTAAGCGAGGAAATCGCTGATGTCCCTCGAATATGGGGACTTGGAGATGCGGATCTTTGAAATTGATGGAAGCCAGAAAATTCCCGATTCCAAGATGCCACCACCAACAGAATGGACTCCATTCAAAACCTCTGCACCCGCACAAGGCGGTTCAGAGCCTTGTGGTCCAGGATTGGATGCACCTTGCCCTTTCTGGGCACAGTGAACAGGTCTGAATAGAAACCTTGAGAGCATTCCTGTGGAGGAACCGGCACAATCACCCCTTGAGCCAGGAGATCTCGCACAGCCTCCCACAGATCATTCAAACACACTGGAGACGGGTGAAGGTTCGACTGAAAGAAGCTGTCCCCTAGCAGGGACCAGAATTCGACCTTGTACCCGGAGCAAATCAGTTTGCAAAGCCAATCGCCCCGAATTAAGGAAGTCCAGGGTTCCTGAAAGAAGCGCAGACGTCCTCCCACCAGATACAAGTGAGGGCGCTGCACCAGACTGGCTGGCCTTGGGCTTGCCCCAGGGCTTCTTAGCTCCTACAGTACTGAACGGCTTACCTTTTTCTTGCGCCCCAAAAAAAAAAAAAAAATGTTTGAGGTTAAAAGGAGGGACCTCGATTAGTACAGGGAGTCTTACCCTTGGAATATCGAGGAAGAAGTGTACTTTTCCTGCCAGTCAGGCCCTTGATTAACTCGTCCAATGAGTCCCCAAACAACCGGTCTCCCAGAAAAAGGGAGATCAGCTTAGGCTCTTAGAAGCTTGGTCAGCCGACCAGTTCTTTAACCAAACCATGAGTCTTTAAACAATGCCCACGGCCAAGACCCTGGCCACCAAGGGAGCCGCATCCATAGACGCACCACACAGGAACACCAGAGCCTGGATCACCTGGTCCAACAGTTTCAGCTGTTCCGGAGGAACAGTCTCGGGGTCCAAGGACTCCCGCAAACCCCTAATCCATTCCGTCACCATCTGACACAAAAGCCGGTTTCAAAATGGAACCCGACAGCACATTAAGATGGTGGGAAAGGGATTCCACCTGCCTGTCCACTGGATCCGTAAAAACTGGGGAATCCTCCACAGGCACAAGGGTAGATTTGTTCAATCTGGAAACAGGATGGTCCACTTTAGGTGGCACCGTCCAATGGTTGGAGACCTTTTCAGCAACAGGGTACCGGCGTTTAAAGCGTTTAGGCACCACTAACACATGCTTAACGCGCCGCCATCGGTCATTCACTGAAAGAAAACCCGGTCAGCCTTTGGAGAGAGCAAAAAGCCACCAGCGTCCCTGCCGGCCTGGGCTCAGCCAATTTGAAAGTATCCCGCACTGAAAAAAAAAAAAAAAAAAAAAAAAAAAAAAAACAGGGCTTCCACTAAGGCGCCTTCGCGCGCTGCAGCTGAAGACAGGTCCTTTACCATCTGACTGAGGACAGCGATCCCTCAGGTAAGGGGGTGTCCGGGGCGACCATATCAGCCTCTGAATCAGAGGACACCTCCATAGAAGAAGGCAGCGGCCATTTTCGGCTATCAACCTTTTTCATGACCAAATTCAACTTTAGTCGCCAGGCTTTCCAGGGCTGCTGAAATCGCCGCCAGTGACTGCGGTCCGGATGAGAGTCGCAGAGTGGGTCTGAGGGTGATTGCACAGTTTGGGACTCCATATTGCATTTAAAAAAAAAAAAAAAGGTTTACTGTTGCTTGAAGAGCGCTGATCGCGGTATCCACCACCGATCGCCACGGTCTGAAGGGAACCCCATTAACTCCCTCCCATCCGCGCTACAGCCTATATACGGCTGCAGCGCGGACTTGAATTTTCGGGAGGCCGTTTTTAAACGGCCTCCCAGAAAGACTCTCCCCGCGCGCTCTCGCGAGCGCGCATCGGGGAGAATCTGTGTCGGCCGTGTCCCTTGGACACGGCCGATCACAGCGGCCATTCACCACGTGATCAAGCCATCCAATGAGATGATCTCATATGTAAACATATGAGATCATCTCTCATCGCCGGCGCTCCTTCCTCACACAGACACTGCAGTGTGAGGAAGGAGGGGGAGCCGACAGCCGCCGGGGACACAGCAGTGTAATCAGGGCACTGATCACCAGTGCCCTGATTGTTAAAGATAAAAAACACACAAATTGCCCCCCCATCAGTGCCCACAATCAGTGCCCCCATCAATGCCTGCTCATCTAGGCACTGATGAGCACTGACTGGCAGCACTATGGGCACTGATGGTGCTGCCCATTAGTGCTCATCAGTGCCACCTGTCAGTGTCCATCAGTGCCATCCGCCAGTGCCCATCAGTGCCGCCTATCAGTGCGGCATATTAGTACCTCCTCATCAGTGCCCATAAGTGCCACCTCATCAGCGCACATCAGTGAGGGAGAAAAAACGGAATTTTTGTAAAATCTTACCTGTAAAATTCCTTTCTCTGAGTCCTCTGACAGTCGCCGCCTCTTCATATTCGTCACATATGGGGTATTAGACTTTGCTCCGAAGGAGTAGCTAGGCAACAGAATATGTTAACAATAAAGCTTTAACATATCCCACCCTCAAGGGGTGGTCCCCTCAGTCAATACCCTCCTACTTCCTGCAACCATATCTCAGTTTTAGTGGAATAGCAGTAGAGTATACATTCAAACCCCAAAAGAGGGGCGGGGGCGGCGACTGTCGGAGGACTCAGAGAAAGGAATTTTACAGGTAAGATTTTACAAAAATTCCGTTTTCTCTTACGTCCTCCGACAGTCGCCGCCTCTTCATATTCGTCACATATGGGGACGTCCCAAAGCAGTGCAAACATGAGGGGTGGGAAACGCATCCGCGCCGAAAGGCAACGCAGTCTCCACATCAAAGAAAGGAACCTTACCAAAGGAAGGAAACCAGCTGGGCAACAGCAAAAATAAGTGCTCAACAGGAGCAACAACCCAGGAAAAGACAAAAAACCCAGGGGATACAAAAAACTATCCCAACAGCCAGGAGTCCCCACAAGGGACCCTAGGGAACAGCCGCACTAAGAACCTTGTGGCCAAAGGAAGCATCCGCCGGTGCCTGAACATCTACTTTGTAGAATTTTGTGAAAGTGTGCACGGTCGACCAAGTCGCCGCCTTACACACCTGGGCTACAGAAGCCCCATGACGGCAGGCCCAAGACGTACTCAGAGATCTAGTAGAGTGCGCCTTCACAGGCACAGGGGGAACCTTCCCCTGCAAGGCATAGGCCTGTTCAATGGTCTGCCTGATCCATTTGGCGATGGTAGAGGCCGAAGCCGCCATGCCCTTCCGAGGACCCTCTGGAAGAACAAACAAGGAGTCCGTCTTACGAAAAGACTCAGTCGATTTAAGGTAAACCCTTATCGCCCGAACAACATCCAGAGAGTGCAATCTCACCTCCTTCGGATGTTTAGGCTTCGTGCACAACGAAGGCAAAACAATATCCTCGTTAAGATGGAATTCCGAAACTCGTTTCGGCAGAAAAGAAGGATTAGGTCGCAAGACCACCTTATCCAAATGAACAACCAGGTACGGAGACTTGCAGGACAAAGCCGCCAGTTCCGACACTCTGCGAGCCGAAGTGATCGCCACCAAAAAGGCGACCTTTTTGGACAACATAGACAACGAGATCTCCCTGATCTGTTCAAAAGGAGCACGTTGTAACACATATAGAACGAGATTCAAGTCCCAAGGGGGCAAAGGATCCCTCCTAGGAGGAACCAGATGCCGCACACCCTGAATAAAGGTGCCAACCAAGGAGTTGGAAGCCACGGGACGTTGAAACAGAACGGCCAGCGCAGACACCTGACCCTTTATCGTAGCCAGCGCCAAACGCTGATCGACACCCGTCTGAAGGAAAGACAGCACACGGGAAACCGAGTACGTGCGGGGTGAAAACCCCCTGGACTCACACCAGGCAAAATATGCCTTCCAAGTACGGTAATAAACCTTCCCCGAGGAAGACTTCCTCGCGTTGATCAAAGTATGAACGACCTCTGGAGAGAGACCCTTCTCCTTCAGGACCTCGGTCTCAACAGCCAGGCCGTCAAAGCCAGCGACTGTAAAGCAGGATGGTAAAATCGGTCCTTGAGACAGTAGATCGTCTCGAAGAGGCAGACGCCAAGGGGCGTCGACCGCCAGATTCACGAGGTCTGCGTACCAGGACCGGCGAGGCCAGTCCGGTGCCACAAGAATCACCGTGCTGCGTTCCGAGTGTAACCTGCGAAGGAACCTGGACAGCAACTGAATCGGTGGAAACGCGTACATCAGCCTGTACTGATGCCACGGGGCCACTAACGCGTCCGACGCGTCTGCCCGAGGGTCGCGCGTCCTTGCCACGAACCTCTTCACCTTGCAGTTGAGGCGAGACGCGAACAGGTCCACATCTGGAAGACCCCACTTCGCGCACAACATCTGGAAGACAGTCGGGTGGAGAGACCATTCCCCCTGATCCAGGGTCTGGCGACTCAGATAGTCCGCCTGCCAGTTCTCCACTCCCGGAATGTGAACCGCCGTTATCGCCGGGACATGAGTCTCGGCCCAAGATAGAATGTCGGCCACTTCTCGAGCCGCTCGGGCACTCCTGGTGCCCCCTTGGTGGTTGATGTAGGCCACCGCCGTGGCATTGTCCGTCTGCACCCGAACCGGGCAGCCCTGCAGCCGGTCCGTCCAGCGATGAAGACAGAGCCTTATCGCACGCAATTCCAGAATGTTGATCGGGAGGGAAGACTCCCCCTCCGACCAGGTCCCCTGGGCGGACAGAACGCCCAGAACACCACCCCAGCCCGACAGGCTGGCATCCGTGGTGATTACCGTCCACGAGATCGGACGAAACGACTTGCCCCCGGACACCAACGGGGACTGGAGCCACCACAGAAGGTTTTCCCTGGTGCGATGACTCAACGAGATCTGAAGATCCAGAGATTGAGGTCGCCCGTCCCACCTGGACAGGATCTCCGCTTGGAGACCCCGCGTGTGAAACTGCGCGAAAGGAATCGCCTCGAAGGCCGAGACCATCAATCCCAGACATCTCATACACGTCCGCAGAGACGATTGTGGAACGTCCCTGAGGGACCTGACTTCCTCCTGAAGAGTCCTGAGTTTGTCTTCCGGCAGGAAGACCTTCGCCTGCACCGAGTCCAGTATCATTCCCAGATAGGGGAGACGAACCGACGGACTCAGTGTCGACTTTGGGACATTTATCGTCCAACCAAACTCCTGCAGAGTTTGCATTGTGACAGACAGGTCCTCCTCCAGACCCTGTCTGGTCGCAGACCGAACCAGAATGTCGTCCAGATACCCCAGGACAGAAATGCCCTGGGCCCTCAATAATGCCAGAACCGGTGCAAGCACCTTGGTGAAGACCCGCGGAGCCGAGGCGAGACCAAAGGGCAACGCCACGAACTGGTAGTGATCCTCCGCAATGGCAAATCGAAGGTATCTCTGATGACCCTCGAATATGGGGATGTGAAGGTACGCATCCTTCAAATCGATGGAGGCCATGAATTCCCCCGGAACGAGGGCAGCCACCACCGAGCGCAGGGATTCCATGCGGAACTTGCGAACCCGCACAGAGCGGTTCAGAGCCTTCAAGTCCAGAATCGGACGAACCTTGCCCTCCTTCCTGGGCACGGTGAACAGATTGGAATAAAACCCCCGAAATCTGTCCCGATGAGGCACCGGAACCACCACTCCCTGAGCCCTCAGGTCCCGCACCGCCAGGTGTAGATCCCGCAGGCGCTCTGTAGACAGTTGAAGATTTGAGGGAAAAAATCTGCTCTCCGGCCGAGAGAGAAACTCGATCTTGTAACCAGATCGAACGATTTCCAGAACCCATCTGTCCCGCACACGGGCCAACCAGGGCTGAAGAAAACCGAGCAAGCGTCCCCCCACCCCAAAACTGGGTGAGGGCGCCCCTTCAGGCCCAACTGTTATGGGCTGCAGGTCCGGATTGGCCGGACTTCTGTTTCCCAGACCAGGGCTTCTTCTGAGAGCCTTGGCCTTTGAACGGTTTGCCCTTGTAGTGCGGCCGAAAGGCACGAAAGGACCCCTGAGGGGGCCGAAAATTAGCATGCTTCTTCCCAGAAGCCCCCTTAGCCTTGGGGAAATGGGGCAAGAGAGTGCTCTTACCCCCGGTGATCCCCTTAATCAACACATCCAGGGACTCCCCAAAAAGGCGAGACCCATCATAAGGCAGATTGGCTAAGGTCTTACGTGAAGATTGGTCCACCGACCAACATTTCAACCAAACCAGACGGCGAGACAACACCGCCACGCTGTGCACACGTGCAGCCAACGGAATCAGGTCCAGGTCCGCATCACACAGATACATGACACCCTGGTGGATCTGATCCACCATATCCAGGGTCGCCGCCGAGGCCGAATCGGCCACTAGGACGCGCCTAAGCATCTGTGTCCAACTTGCGATCGCCTGGGCCGCCATGAGAGAAGCAAACAGAGCCTTAAGCATAGAACCCGTAACAGAATAAGTATGACGGGCAAGAGACTCCAGTCTCCTATCCGTGGCATCACGGAAAACAGGGGAACCCTCTGCAGGAATCGCAGTGGCTTTGTTCAAAACCGCAATTGCATGATCCACTGGTGGAGGTACACACCACCGTTCATCAGTGGCAGGCGAGAAAGGATAACGCAGCTTGAATTTACTTGGTACCGCAAAAGGTTTGCGCAGATCGCGCCATTGATCCTTAACAGCGCGCTGAAAATCAGCATTGCAGGGAAAAACCTGCGGCGTCCTGCGTTTTCTCTGCGTCCCATAAGCCGCCAAGGCAGCGGGGGGACACACCTCGTCCTGCAAACGTAGCGTCTGCTTAATGGAAGCAATCAACTCATCCATGATTGCAAGCTCTTCAGGCGAGCCAGGGGGAGAATTATCAACCCCCTCAACTTCAGCCTCTACCTCAGACCCCACTAGATCAAGAGAGGAGCGGGACCCCGATAAGGAGGTCCCTGCCAGAACAGCCCCATCACCTTCACCCTCAGAATCAGAGGACAGAGCAACTCTGGGCCGTTTAGTAGATTGAGCAGCCACCAGCATTTGCACCTGGGCAGCAATGCCAGCCACAATAGCGGCCAAATCCCCCCCTGGGGGGGAAACAGCGGTCCCCTGGCTTTCCACCAATACTGTAGGAAACTTGCCCTCCTGAGAATCCATTGCCCCTGTAATGCCAGACAACCAAGGGTTAACTGCCCCCTTTTAGCAAGCGCGGCAAGCGCAGCCCACCGCACCACACTCAGGCACAATGAGACCCCCACAGGGAATATACAAACTGAATACAGGCAATGGATAGCAAGAACAGAAGGATAAAACCTGAGGAGACCCCGCTGCTGCCGCCTCGATCGGTGTTCCTGGAAAGAGGAAGTGATGCTGCCAGGGCGCTCTATGTAAGCCTATGGAGGCTACAAGAAAATGGCCGCCGTGCATGTAAACCATGCGGCCGGAGCGGGCGCCGGTAAAATGGCGTCGTTTGGCGCCGAAAACGCCGCTCCACAGTGCATAAAAACACACACATTACATCCCAATATAAGGATACATGTTAGATCGCCGCAGCGATCGCTGTATATGCCCAAACATGCCAAGAAAAAACATGCCCCACAGCACACAGCTTCTCACACTGCCCAGCCTGACACACAGTGTCATACAGCTCCCCCCCCCCCCCCCTTGCAGCCCACAGCATGCAGCCGAGAGATAGGGAGACAAGCAGTGTGATTAAAGGCAGGTTACACAGTCCCAGACTGAGACCCTCCCAGACAGACAGGTCCCCACATAAATACACTTACCTCACATGGCGTGGGGAACCCGCACAGGTGAACAAGCCGCTGCACATGAGGCAGGGAGAGTCGCAATTCAAGACGCACACAATGGAGGTTAAGAAACCGCACAGCGTCCGGTGAGGTAGCCACCTCACCAATCATCCCTGCACCGAACAGGGATGGGTCGTTCACTGTGCCAGGAGCGTTACCTGGCTGAACGCTCGATGGCAGACTGGGAAGCCACTGACCCACGACCTGCGACCAGGGGGATCAGCCCGAGACCCAGTCCGCATGATCCTCTTCGTCCGAAGAACTAACTAATGCTGACAAAAATAACAGCTAAGTAAAGATAGAGAGAAAACTCAAACAAAATATTAAAAAGAAGAAAGAGTCTGGGACAGAAAGTCCCAGCACAGAGAGAGCCAGCCACTCCTGACAAGCTAGACATTAAAACTGAGATATGGTTGCAGGAAGTAGGAGGGTATTGACTGAGGGGACCACCCCTTGAGGGTGGGATATGTTAAAGCTTTATTGTTAACATACTCTGTTGCCTAGCTACTCCTTCGGCGCAAAGTCTAATACCCCATATGTGACGAATATGAAGAGGCGGCGACTGTCGGAGGACGTAAGAGAAACTTTTTTTTTCAAAATTTTCTGTCTATTTTTTTTTTTTTGTAAAAAATAAAAAACCCAGAGGTGATTACATACCACCAAAAGAAAGCTCTATTTGTGTGAAAAAAATGATAAAAATTTCATATGGGTACAGTGTAGCATGACCGCGCAATTGTCAGTCAACGTGTGCGAGCGCTGAAAGCTGAAAATTGGCCTGGATGGGAAGGGTGTTTAAGTGCACAGTAGGCAAGTGGTTAAACCAAACTTGACAGCAGAAAGTGCAAGGATATGCCCGCAAAAAAAAAAAAGTGACTTTGAAAGTAAAAAATTGTAAAAAGGTCTGAGGGATGCAGCACTCTTGAAAATGTTAAGATATTAGGGCGTGATCCCAAAACCAGCAAGCGTTTTGTTGCAAATAGTAAACAGGGTCGCAGGAAATGGGTTGGAAAAACACACAATTTAACTGGCAAAGATTTAAGAATCAAACGGGAAGCTCCTAGGAGCACATTATCCAGTGCTGTCATATTTCAGACCAGTAACCTACCTGGAGTGCTCACAAGTACAAGGTGTTCAGCACTCAGACATGACCAAGGTAAGGGAGGCTGAAACCCGACCCTCTAAACAAGACACGTTGAAACGTCAAGACTAGGCCAAGAAATGTGTGAAGATTTTTCATGGACTGATGAGATGGGTGACACTTGGCGGACCAGATGGATGGGCCTGTGGCTGGATCAATAATGGGCACAGAGCTCCACTTTGACTTAAACGCCAGCAAGTTGGAGGTGGGGTATTGGTATTGGCTGGAATTCAAGATTAGCTGGTTGGACCTTTTCAGGTTAAGATGAAATCCCAAACATGCCTGTTTTTAGAAGACTTTCTTCAAGCAGTGGTAGAGGAAATAGTGTGCATCCTTCAAGAAGACCATGATAATTATGCAGGACAATGCTCCAACGCATGCATCGAAGTACTCCACTACGTGGCTAGCCAGTAAAGGCCCTAAAGAGGAAAAAATGACTTGGCCCCCTTCCGCACTTGCCCTTAACCCTATTGAGAACTTGTGGGCCCTTCTTAAAGGGACTATTTACAGTGACGGAAAACAGTCCACCTCTCTGAACAGTGTCTGGGAGGCTGTGGTTGCTGCTGCACAAAAAGTGAATAGTCAGATCAAGAAAACAGACAGGCTCTATGAATGGAAGACTGACTTATTGAAAAGGGTGGCTAAATTGGTAAAAAAAAAAATTTTGAAATGTCAAATGTTTTATTTGCATAGAGTTTATTCTTACAGATGAAAACAAGCAAGATGGGAATATTTTTTTTTTTTTTTATTTAGTTGCATAACTGCACACTAATAGTTGCCCAATAATTGTGCACAGATATTCCAAGATCAAAACCTCACTTTAACTTTAAATATTCAGGTTTGAGGTTTATTACCTTTTGGATTGACAGAGCACTGGTTGTTCAATAAGTAAATTAATCCTCAAAAGTACAACTTGCCTAATTGTGCACAGTGTAGTCTGACAGACTAATTCACTAAAAAGCTACCAAGACTAGTAGATAAAAGCAAGACTTGCTTCGGTTACTTTTTGGAAGCATATGGATTTGCTTACAACATTAATGAACTACAGATTTTGCCCCAAAGTGCATTCACTGCATAAATTACACATTTACAATATGATTTTATACTTACAAGGAGTATTTAAGAGTATCATCAAGTTCCATTATTGCAGCTTGATTCCCACATCGGTAACAATAATTTGGAGCGCTAAAGATGGTTACTACATTCCGGTCATGGCACCAGTTATACCCCTATTACACAAAAGGCACCATTTTAAACAGTGGACAATGAAAATCAACAGCTATAACTAGGTTAGTGTTTTGGAAGGGGTTATATTGTCAGGCAACCTTATGGGCCTTATGTAGGCACAGAGGAGATTGAAAGAAAATACAAATTAACCCTCTAGACAAGGAGTAGTTAAGAACGGTTACTCTATTCTTTAAGAACCTGTCACTCAAGGCCTCATGCACACTGGATGCTTTTAACATTGCTGTTAGGGGCATTTGCCATTTTTCTTCCTCTCGCTAAATAGGTGCACTGTAGAGTTAAGGTGCTATTGATACTAACGTAGATACAATATATTAAAGAAGGTGCAAAAATATGAAAAAAAAAAAAAAAAGACAGTCAGGTCCATAAATATTGGGACATCGACACAATTCTAATTTTTGGCTCTATAATGGATTTGATATGAAACAAGATGTGCTTTAACTGCAGGCTTTCAGCTTTGAGGGTATTTACATCCAAATCAGGTGAAAGGTGTAGGAATTATAACAGTTTGTAAATGTGCCTCCCACTTTTTAAGGGACCAAATGTTATGGGACAATTGGCTGCTCAGCTGTTCCATGGCCAGGTGTGTGATTCCCTCATTATCCCATTTACAAGGAGCAGATAAAAAGGTCCAGAATTAATTTTCAAGTGTGCTATTTGCATTTGGAATCTGTTGATGTCAACTCTCAATATGAGATCCAAAGAGCTGTCACTATCAGTGAAGCAAGCCATCAGGCTGAAAAACCAAAACAAACCCATCAGAGAGATAGCAAAAACATTAGGTGTGGCCAAATCAGCTGTTTGGAACATCCTTAACCACTTAAGCCCCAGAGGATTTGGCTGCTCAAAGACCAGGGCCTATTTTGCGATTCGGCACTGCGTGATTTTAACGGACAATTGCGCGGTCGTGCGACGCTGTACCCAAATGAAATGGACGTCCTTTTTTCCCCACAAACAGGGCTGTCTTTTGGTGGTATTTGATCACCTGTGCGATTTTTATTTTTGCGGTATAAACAAAAAAAAAAAAAAAAGAGCGCCAATTTTGAAAAACAATATTTCACTTTTTTTTTATATGAAATTCCAAAAAAAAAAAAAAAAAAAAAAAGTAAAAATCAAAATTTAACATTAGGCCAATTTGTTTTCTGCTACATTTTTGTTTTTTAAAAAAAAAATTTGATTGGTTTGCGCAAAAGTTATTGCGTTTACTAACCACTTTGCCTCCGCTCACATTGAGCGTACTGCGGCAAAGTGGTTCGTTATCGTCCAGCGACGTAGACCTACGTCGCTGGACTCCTCCCCCTGTAGGCGGCGCTCGCGTGCCGCGCTCCCGCTGTTCATTCACAGCGGGAGTCGGGCCAGGGGAGGAGCGGCAGCGATCGCCGCTGCTCTGCCCCGATCGTCGGGGAATCGAGTGAGGAGATCCGCCCGCCTGTATAAACAGAGCGGACGGATCTCCTAAGTGACAGGGACTGACAGATCGGAGTGTTCAGCATAGCTGAACATCCGATCTGTCCTTCTGTCACACAGTCACCTACCCCCCCCCCCCCCCACACGTCAGTAAGCACCAGGCATACATTAACCCCTCCCTCTCCAATAAAATTAACCCCTTCACTGCCAGTGTCATTTTTACAGTAACAGTGCATATGTATAGCACTGATTACTGCAGTAATGTCACTGGTACCCCCAAAAGTGTCAAAAATGTCAGTCAAGGGTCCGATCTGTCCGCCGCAATCCCGAGAAAAAAAAAAAAAAAAAAAAAAAAAAAAAAAAAAAAAAAATCGCAGAACCCCGCTTTACTTGTTTAAAAAAAAAAAACACCAAAAATGACAAATCTTTCCCGTATTTAGTAAACGCAATAACTTTTGCGCAAACCAATCAAAATACGCTTATCGTGATTTTTTTTTTTTACCAAACATAGGTAGCAGAAAACAAATTGGCCAAAAATTTAAAAAAAAAGTGTTTACATTTTTTTGGGGGGAATTTCATATAAAAAAAGTTAAAAATATTGTTATTTTTTCAAAATAAATGCTCTTTTTTTGTTTATAGCACAAAAAGTAAAAGGTGCACTGGTGATCAAATACCACCAAAAGAAAGCTCTGTTTGTGGGAAAAAAAGGACGTAAATTTCGTTTGGGTATGGCGTCGCACGACCGCGCAATTGTCAGTTAAAGTCGCACAGCGCCAAATCGCAAAAAGTGGCCTGGACGTAAGACAGCAAAATCCTCCGGTGGTAAAGTGGCTAAGGGAAAGGTTTATGTAATTTTTATTGTGTTTTTTTAACTAGAAATGGCGGCGATCTAAGATTTTTTTGGGGGGACTGCGACATTGCGGCGGACAGATCGGACCCCTGACTAACATTTGACACTTTTGGGGGTACCAGTGACATTACTACAGTAATCAGTGCTATACATATGCACTGTTACTGTAAAAATGACAATGGCAGGGAAGGGGTTAACTTTATTAGAGATCCAGGGGTTGTGTGTCCGTAGGGGTGTGCTTCTAACTGCCAAGGGGCGTGGCTTTTGATGTAACCACAGGGACATACGATCCTACATCTGCTGCTACACCAGGGAGAATGACCGGCGGCTTTGTTTACATTAGCCGTCTGCCTTTCTCCCTCTCCAGCGGGAGATTGCGAGTGACCGGCGGACATCGGAGCCACCGTGAACGAGCGGGAGGGGCTGACTGCCGCAGTAAATTTACTTGCGGCGGTCGGCAAGCGGTTAAAAAGAAAGAACGCACCGGTGAGCTCAGCAACACCAGAAAACCCGTAAGACCACGGAAAACTGTGGTGGATGACCGAAGAATTCATTCCATGGTGAAGAAAAGACCCTTCACAACAGTTGGCCAGATCAAGAACACTCTCCAGGAGGTAGGTGTAGTATGTGTCAAAATATACAATCAAGAGGAAAAAAAAAAAAAAAAAAAAAAAAGGATGACTTCTTGGTTATGCAGATATTTTATATATTCTCATCTGTATTTTTGATCTGAATATTAATCATGTATTGTGTAATTGATATGCATATATGTGCTGTTGTATGATATTTCTATCTGCCAATATACATTTATTTCTATATGAATTGTATTATATATACACATGATGTGATGCGTTTTCTACTTTCTCCATGGCAGTGCCCTTGTTCGTTTATTCACTTTTTGATTAGTGTCCCACTTTTTGATTAGTGTCCCATTTACTGACATATGCGGCGTAATTGTTATTCATCATGTAGCAATAAACGAATATTTCTCAATTGGATTTTTTGAGACCGCATTCATCCCATTATCCCCTTTTCCTTTTCTGCATATAGTTTCAGGGATGGAGGTTTCTGCTGTGATGCCGCAGATCAATTTTACATGTCATCAACAATCAAGAGAAGACTTCACCAGAGTGAATACAGAGGGGTTCACCACAAGATGTAAACCATTGGTGAGCCTCACAAACAGGAAGGCCAGATTAGAGTTTGCCAAACCTCTAAAAAAGCCTTCACAGTTCTGGAACATCCTATGGACAGATGAGACCAAGATCAACTTGTACCAGAGGGATGGAAAGAGAAGAGTATGGAGAAGGAAAGGAACTGCTCATGACCCAAAGCATAACACCTCATCAGTGAAGCATGGTGGTGGTAGTGTCATGGCGTGGGCATGTATGGCTGCCAATTGAACTGGTTCTCTTGTATTTACGATGTGACTGCTGACAAAAGCAGGATGAATTCTGAAGTGTTTCGGGCAATATTATCTGTTCATATTCAGCCAAATGCTTCAGAACTCATTGGACGGTGCTTCACAGTGCAGATGGACAATGACCCGAAGCATACTGTGAAAGCAACCAAAGAGTTTAAGGGAAAGAAGTGGAATGTTATGCAATGGCCAAGTCAATCACCTGACCTGAATCCGATTGAGCATGCATTTCACTTGCTGAAGACAAAAAACTGAAGGGAAAATGCCCCAGGAACAAGTAGGAACTTTGACAGTTGCAGTAGAGGCCTGGCAGAGCATCACCAGGGATGGAACTCAGCGTCTGGTGATGTCTATGCATTCCAGACTTCAGGATGTAAATTGACTGCACAGGATTTGCAACCAAATATTAAAAAGTGAAAGTTTGATTTATGATTGTTAATCTGTCCCATTACTTTCGGTCCCTTAAAAAGTGGGAGGTACATATACAACTGTTGTAATTCCTACACTGTTCATCTGATTTGGATGTAAATACCCTCAAATTAAAGCTGAAAGTATGCAGTTAAAGCACGTCTTGTTTGTTTCATTTCAAATACATTGTGGTGGTGTATAGAGCCGATATGCCTTTTTTCAGAGCAGATACCGATATTTTGGTGACAATGTATCGGCCGTTATGGGCCGATATTTTGTACATTTAAAGTTTTGAAAAATAAAGAATTTGACAGAAATCTGGTACTGAACATATTCATTTTTGTTTAATGCTTAATGGGTGGCTGGCTGGCACTTTGGGGTGCATGGGTGCCTGGCTGGCACCCTGGGGTGGATGGGTGGCTGGGTGGGTGTATGGCTGTGATACACTGCTGCCGGACTAGTCCCGACTCCAGACGAGGCTGGCCAAGGCGAGGGAGGCAGTCCAAGAAGGCAGAATGACGTCACAACAAAAATCGGCAATATCGGCCAGTTCCCGGGGCCAATACTGATATATCGGGGGAAGTGCATATCGGCCTTTTCTATATATTATTAATACAGGATTATACATTGTGTAACTGTAAAAAGTCTCAAATTTGGGAAAAATCAAACTGCGAATCAATCAGAATAAGTGCTCGCCAATGTGACACCCTTCTTACCAAAACACGTGCAACTATTTTTTTGGTGAACTTTACCTTCAAGCTAATTTTATTGATGTTTAAGTATCTGTCATTTGTTACATTAGATTAACTAGTCAGCACGCACCTCCATCACCAACTGATGGGCTCTAGAAACCAGAGTAAGGCCATTGGCATGGTTAAATGTTTCAGAAATATCCTGTCCAAATGTGTAGCCAGCACCTCTTGGAGAAATACCCCAGCCACCACGGTCATCCGGGTCAGACCACAGAAGGTCACACATAGGCCCCTGGAGAAAAAAAAAAAAAAAAAAATTATTAACTCGAACACTAGCAAAACAGAACACAAAATTACTGTAATTCCTAGCACAGCAGTCACTGAGCTACCAAAAAACTGAAAAAAATCACATGTTCCCTGTTAGAAGCACAGAATACTGATGTCAATGCACTTTACCCACTTCACATCCAGGTCAATTGTTTTAATTTCCCAAATGGTAACCCCTGAGCATTCTATATTTTCAGAAAGCAGAGGACCTGGAGAATAAATTGGTGTCCCTTGAAAATTTTATGTTTACCAAATGCACCTCTCCAAGACCACATATATTAAAAATGTGTTTTACTACACACAAATACCCAATAGTTTGTAAAATTAAAAGATGGTTACGTCATATATTATACATGTCAGACTCGGACATGTGCCTTTGAAACATTAAACCAAAATACCTAAAATGTTGCTATAGGCAACATCTTAAAATCCTTTACAGATTATCCATTTGGTTTTATGAATTATGGCCCTAGATTTATTGCTCACTCAGACCTTTGCAGTATTACCCTACATGTGCCACAAATGTAATTTACATACACAAAGTGTGTTCCCAGGCTCCCCAGGACCTACTGTGGGCACAGCAAGGGACTGCTCCCTCTAACTACTGTGATGAGGTAGCTATAAAGGCGCCTGGATCACCTTTATTGAACAGCTGCTCGCAACCTTGAAAGAAAGGACACCAAGCCTAAAGTGTTTGAAACACAAAAAAAACACAATTGGATACTGTTACTTTAAAGCATGTTATATAGCACAGTGCTTGTGCTGCGTAATTTGGCCCCTGTATCGCCTGAAATACCTGGCTGATCCTGCCTGGCTCTGCCCTCCCCCCCTGTAACCTGACCACGGTTTATCATGGCTGCTGAGCCCTGGTCAGTTTACGCGCCTCCATCATATGCAGTTCTCTGTCCTCTCCCCCATATCTCCCTGCTAGTGACAGTGCCCGCCCTGCCACCTACTGCTGCTGAAAATACTGTGTAAATTTAAAATAAAACTAAAACTAGAAGCACTGCATTTGTTTTCAGAGATTGGCACAGAATTTTTTAGACAAAGAATAAACTGCAAAATAAACCCATTCGTTCTAATACCACCATACCCCAAAGTACCATAAAGCTCTAAAGCAGGAATCGCTATGGCAATGGTGGACCGTGGTCCTGAATCTAAAACGAGCCACTGCTCTATCCGGACCGCCACGATTGCACAATCTAGCTGCTGCTTTTGTCCCCAGGCCCCCACCGCCGTTCGAGCAGACGGAGGAAGGTGGGACAATTATGGAATCAGGGTGGGAGCAGCACAGCATGGAGAGAGAGAGAGAGAGAGAGTAGCAGCTGCCTGGATGAACTTTTCCCCATTAACCAGGAGGCGATTGGCTGCTAGGATGCAGGGGGCGGTCCTAGCAACCAATCAACTTAATATGAAAGGTTAACCCGGCAGCTCCCATCCTCCTTTCAGTGCTGTTGTGCCTCTGTCTTTGGTCCAGGATTGTCCCATCTCCTTCTGCAAGGTAAGAGAGCAGAGGGAGCAAAGGACATGGCTGTAAACTTGAAGGATGGGGCAGGGGTAATTTAAAGGGTGGTGTGTTGTGTATTGGGGGACCATGTACAAGCAGTGCTGCGTGTGGAGGACCATGTAAGGGGGGGGGAGGGAATATGTAAAAGGGGGCAGTGCTGTGGAGGGGTTCGGAGGCTATGTAAAGGGGGACAGAGGATGTGTGAAGGGGAATATGTGAAGGGGCAGTGCTGTGGAGGTTATATGTGAAGGGGCATGCAGCCGCACACAAAATGAGGTGCTGCCACCACACCAACTTAAACTGCACTTCTGGGACTCACCATGTCACCAAGTGTTACTGCAGTGTTGGTTTGGCTATGACCAGGATGTACTAGGCCACCGAGCTGGACCTGTTCACCAGAAGGTTGAGCGGCACTAGTGCCAACACTCTGCTGCATACGAGAACCCTGCGATTGTTACACCTCAGCAACAGAATGGGGTCGGGTACGCCTGACCTTAGCAGGGACCACTTCATCATCCGAGCCATTTGTCAGGGTGCAGCTGCGCTCTATAGGTTAGAATACTGAGCCTGATTTCGACAGTGAGGCTTCCCTATGGCTCTCATCTGTCATGCTCAGCATCGTGTAGGCCTCTTCACTAGCGTACCTCTGTTTGGACATTTTGGCCAATAATTTTATAGGTACCTAGTGTGACTCCAGTTAAAAAAAAAAAAAAGCACCTGGTTGTCAAGGACTGTTTGAACCGCTACCAAAAAATTTAAGTGCTAACAGATATCAGGCTGACTGCCAACACTGCGGTTTAGCGTCCAGTGTACTGGAAGGCACAGTAATCTGATACTGCACTTCTTGGGGGCTGGGCATATGGGGCTAAATGCAGGTGCTGGCAGGTGTCGGTGCTGATCCAGCTAAGGCTGCATTTTGGCAACACTATACTATAGGGGACACTAGTATAGTTCTGATCATAGCAAAGATATTGGATCTGTTCAGACACTATTAGTAATGGAGGGGGGGGGGTTGTCACTGGCAAAAGGGTTAAAATGCACTAAATAGGTGGAGGGCAATCTGACGTCACCTGTGATTCAGAAAAAAAGGTCTGGACACCATAATAGTGACACTAACAGGGCAATGAAGGGGTTAAATGGCGGGTAACCTAAACCTATCTAGGACCACTGCTAAACTACCACTAGCTGCTGCTCACACAAGCTGGCATCACAAGTGAAACATACAGTGATCAGTAAACTAGCTGTATACAGTGTCTGACGGAGTGAAAGGGTAAATGTGTACTGGTGTTGATGCACTCTCCTCTCACGCTGGAATCGAAAAAGGGCTCCAGGAGAGGAGATTACACAGGCACAGGACATCCTGTCATTGGTCAGAACCAATGTACAGGCCAAAAATCATTGGCCTGGACCTGATGACTTACCGGTTCTGAACCGTAACGGCACACGACTGATTTAAAGTTACGTTGGTTCGCGCAGCTGAGACACCTTACCACACTAAAACTGTGGCGGGTGGTCGGCAACTGATTAAACAAGATCCTAAATCTAGTCATTCCAGTTGTGGAAATCCATTTTCAAAGACATGCCAACGATACCTCATGCGGAACTTCCTGCAGACGGTCAAGTGCCCGAATATGATCCAGTGTATCTATTGAGGGGGACAATCCTCCATGTAAACAAAAGATCTGCAAAGTAAAATTTCACACAATGAAAACCAAAAAAAAAAAAAACCCACATGCACTTATTAACTACATCTCCAATACAAGGACATTTGTTTTATTATTTATTTTTTTAAATACTAAACGTCAAAATGGGCTATTTATTATAGGAATGACTGCAGTAGCCCTTGTGTAAAAGGACAGAACCTGAAAGGGTCATTGAGAAACATTGTAAGGAGGGTAGCTTTGCATTTCTGACAGGATCTACATCTGTTTTCATTGCACCTAAAATATCAGAGAACATTTTCAAGGGTATATTTAAAATGGACCAAAAATGGAGCATAAAGACATTTATGGTTTAGAGTTGATTTAAATTGCTGAAAGGGATAACACCCCTAAAGCAATCAAAATGGTTACAATATCCTTATATGTTAGGGCATGCTGAGGAGTGCCAAAAACGTGACTTACCGGTAACGGTATTTCTAGGAGTCTTTCAAGACAGCACCTGGACAGAGCGCAGCTCCAAATTTCCCAGGAACCACTGCAGTCACATTTTAAAGCCTGGCCCCTTCCACCATGGCCTCAGTTGTTATAGAGTACCTCCAGGCATGCTGAAAAAATACAATTTTTGTAAGAACTTACCGTAAAATTCCTGACAGTCGCCTCCCACTCGTACAATATGCACGTCTGGGATATTGGTGTTCTCCACAGATGTAAGCTAGGCAGAAGATTCGTTAGAATAAACAAAAAAAACTTAATATTGACACCTACAGGGGGCATTCCCAATTCAGTTTGGTAGCAAGCAGTATAGAGATCCATGAGCCCCAAAAGAGGGGTGGGGGTGGCGACTGTCAGAGGACTCCGAGAAAAGAATTTTACGGTAAGTTCTTACAAAAATTCTATTTTCTCTTAAGTCCTGACAGTCGCCCGACAGTCGGCGCCCGCTCATACAATCTGCACATCTGGGACGTCCTAAAGCAGTGTAGATGTGAGGGGTGGGAAACGCAACCGTCAAAAAGGCAACGCAGCACCCAGATCAGAGAGAAGAACCTCATCTGAACCAGAAAGGTAAACACTGGGCAACAAGAAAGCTCAACAGGAGCGAAGGCCCAGGAAAAACAAAAGGGAAAAAACCCCCAACAGGAGGAGACAGGCCAAAAAACACCCCGTCTCCGCTAAGGCACTGCCGCACTCAAAACTTTGCGGCCAAAAGAGGCATCCGCTGATGCCAAGACATCAAGTTTGTCACCGCCTTGCACACCTGGGTCACCAACGCCAGATGGCGGAAGGCCCAAGACGCATTAACCGCTCTAGTAGTGTGCTGACAGGGAAAGGTGGAACCTGATCCCTAATTGAATAGGCCTGCACAATCTGTCTGATCCATTTAGAAATGGCTGCCGCAGACGCAGCCGTACCCTTCCGAGGTCCCTCAGGAAGGACAAAAAGATAAATCCGACTTTCTGAAGGATTCCGTAGACAGGTAGACCCTGATCACCCGGACCACATCCAAGGAATGCAAGGCAAACTCCTTAGGATGCTTAGGCTTCGCACACAGCGTAGGCAAGACAATGTCCTCGTTGAGATAGAAATCAGAAACCACTTTCGGAAGAAAGGACTGATGAGGTCGCAGCGGTGTGCGGGAGTCCGTGTTGGGGCTTCGTTCTAAGGTAAGAAATTCATAATGAGCTAGTATGCGATGCATACTAGCGCATACTAGTATGCGATGCATACTAGCTCATTATGCCTTTGTCTTGCAGGTTTTTTTTGGGGGGGGTTTACAACCGCTTTAACGGGAGCCACCAGGGAGGCTCAACGACCAGGTGCATGATGTCCACGTACCAGACCAGCGTGGCCAGTCTGGGGCCCCAGAAATCACCAACCTCAGTTCCGAGACCAACCTGCGAAGGAATCTGGACAACTGAATCGGGGGGGAAGGCATAAATCAGCCGATACAGAGTCCAAGGCACTACCAACGCGTCTGCTGTTCTTGCCATGAACCTTCCCACCTTGTTGTTGAGATGCGAACAGATCCACGTCCGGGGATCCCCACTGCGCACACAGCATCTGAAACACCTCCGGGTGTAGGGACCATTCCCCTTGGTCCAGGGACTCAGATAGTCCGCCTGCCAGTTCTCCACACCTGGAATGTGAACTGCGGCAATCACCGGGACCGGTGTCTCGGCCCATGACAAACTCTGCCACTTCCTTGGCCGCCTGGGCACTCCTGGTGCCCCCTTGGTGATTGATGTAAGCCACCGCAGTTGCGTTGTCTGTCTGCACACGCACTGGGCAGCCCTGAAGACGATCTGAACAACAGAGCAAACCGAGCCCGATTGCCCGTAGTTCCAAGACATTTATCGGTAGGGAGGATTCCCCCGCCGACCAAGTGCCCTGGGCAGATAACTTGCCCAGAACTCCACCCCAGCCCGACAAGCTGGCATCCATGGTGACCACAGTCCATAGCAATGGACAAAGGACTTGCCTTTCTTCAGAGCCGGAGACTGGAGCCACCACAGGAGATCCGATCTGACTTGGGGGCTCAAAGCAATCCTTTCCAAAGACTGGGGATGTCTGTCCCACCAGACCAGAATCTCCGCTTGAAGAGATCTCGTGTGAAACTGTAAATGGGATTGCCTCAAAAGCCAACCATCAAGCCCAGGCACCGCATGCAGGTCCGAAGCGAGGAAAACTCGTTGTCCCTGAGGGACCTGACCTCGGCCTGCAGGATCCGGATCTTGTCCCCTGGAAGAAAGACCTTTGCCTGGGCAGAGTCCAGAATCATCCCCAGGTAAGGGAGGCGAACAGAAGGGGACAACGTCGACTTCTGAAAATTGATTGTCCACCCGAACTCCTGGAGTGTCTGAACCGTGATCGACAGATCGCGCAACAGAGAGGCACTGGAGCTCGACCTTAATAGGAGATCGTCCAGGTAACCGAGGATGGCAATCCCCTGTACCCGCAACAAGGCCTGAACAGGAGCCAAAACTTTGGTAAAGACCCTTGGAGCCGAAGCGAGGCCGAAAGGCAGTGCAACAAACTGATAATGCTCCTCCGCTATTGAGAATCGAAGGTACCTTTGATGACCCTCGTAAATAGGGATGTGTAGATATGCATCCTTGAGGTCGATGGAAGCCAGGAAATCCCCTGGACTCAGACGCCACCACCGACCGGAGGGACTCCATTCGGAATTTCTGAACCCGCACAAAAGCGTTTTAGAAACTTAAGTCCAGAATCGGATGTACCTTGCACTCCTTTCTGGGCATTGTGAACAGATTCGAGTAAAAACCCCCGAAACCTGTCCCACTGTGGAACCAGGACAATCACCACTTGGGCTAGGAGATCCTGAACCGCCCGATGGAGATCTCTGAAATGATCTGGGGTCAAATGAAGATTTGAGGGAAAGAATGTCTGCTGAGCGTGATCTAAACTTGATCTTGTACCCTGACCGAATGAGTTCTTGAACCCACCTGTCCTGAATCTTGGCCAGCCAAGGCTGGGGAAACCAGCGCAGACGTCCCCCCACCCCTGAAACAGGTGAGGGCGCCCCTTCAGGTCGAGGCGGACTGAGCCGCCATGTCAGCATGGGCAGCTTTTGACTTGCCCGCCCAAGGCTTCTTCTGGCCCCCAGAGGCCTTGAAGGACTTGCCTTTGTCTTGTGCCTTGAAGGCACGAAAGGACCCCTGGTTAGGTTTAAAGGAGGGACCCCGATTGCCGCAGAAAGATTTTTCCCCTGAACACCTGGGGCAACAGAGTGCTCTTTTGCCCCCAGTGATCCCCTTAACCAGTTCCCCAAAAAGACGACTCCCGCATAAGGGATGTCAGGATGTCTTCTTGGAAGACTGGTCGGCCGACCAGCTTTTCAACCTAACGATGCAATGGATCGTAACTGCGACTGCAGACAGTCGTGCGACTAACAGGGCCTCATCCAAGGCCGCGTCACACAGGTACAAGTATTCAGACCCCCTTAAATTTTTCAGTTATATTGCAGCCTTTTTCTAAAATCATTTAAGTTCATTCTTCTTCCTCATGAATGTACACATAGCACCCGATACTGACAGAAAAACACAGAATTGTTGACATTGTTGCAGATTTATTAAAAAAGAAAAACTGAAATATCACATGGTCCTAAGTATTCAGACCCTTTGCTGTGACACTCATATATTTAACTCAGGTGCTTTCCATTTCTTCTGATCATCCTTGAGATGGTTCTACACCTTCATTTGAGTCCAGCTGTGTTTGATTATACTGATTGGACTTGATTAGGAAAGCCACACACCTGTCTATACAAGACCTTCCAGATCACAATGCATGTCAGAGCAAATGAGAATCATGAGGTCAAAGGAACTGCCTGAAGAGCTCAGAGACAGAATTGTGGCAAGGCACAGATCTGGCCAAGGTTACAAAAAGATTTCTGCTGCACTTAAGGTTCCTAAGAGCACAGTGGCCTCGATAATCCTCAAATGGAAGACGTTTGGGACGACCAGAACCCTTCCTAGAGCTGGCCGTCCGGCCAAACTGAGCTATCGGGGGAGAAGAGCCTTGGTGAGAGAGGTAAAGAAGAACCCAAAGATCACTGTGGCTGAGCTCCAGAGATGCAGTCAGGAGATGGGAGAAAGTTGTAGAAAGTCAACCATCACTGCAGCCCTCCACCAGTCGGGGCTTTATGGCAGAGTGGGCCGACGGAAGCCTCTCCTCAGTGTAAGACACATGAAAGCCCGCATGGAGTTTGCTAAAAAAACACCTGAAGGACTCCAAGATGGTGAGAAATAAGATTCTCTGGTCTGATGAGACCAAAATAGAACTTTTTGGCCTTAATTCTAAGCGGTATGTGTGGAGAAAACCAGGCACTGCTCATCACCTGTCCAATACAGTCCCAACAGTGAAGCATGGTGGTGGCAGCATCATGCTGTGGGGGTGTTTTTCAGCTGCAGGGACAGGATGACTAGTTGCAATCGAGGAAAAGATGAATGCGGCCAAGTACAGGACAAAAACCTTCTCCAGAGTGCTCTGGACCTCAGACTGGGCCGAAGGTTTACCTTCCAACAAGACAATGACCCTAAGCACACAGCTAAAATAACGAAGGAGTGGCTTCACAACAACTCCGTGACTGTTCTTGAATGGCCCAGCCAGAGCCCTGACTTAAACCCAATTGAGTATCTCTGGAGAGACCTAAAAATGGCTGTCCACCAACGTTTACCATCCAACCTGACAGAACTGGAGAGGATCTGCAAGGAGGAATGGCAAAGGATCCCCAAATCCAGGTGTGAAAGACTTGTTGCATCTTTCCCAAAAAGACTCCTGGCTGTATTAGATCAAAAGGGGGCTTCTACTAAATACTGAGCAAAGGGTCTGAATACTTGGAACCATGTGATATTTCAGTTTCTTTTTTAATAAATCTGCAACAATGTCAACAATTCTGTGTTTCTGTCAGTATGGGGTGCTATGTGTACATTCATGAGGAAGAAGAATGAACTTAAATGATTTTAGCAAATGGCTGCAATATAACAAAGAGTGAGAAATTTAAGGGGGTCTGAACACTTTCCGTACCCACTGTATAAAACAGCCTGATCCACTATACTTGCCCCCACGCTGCTGAATCAATCTGCATGTGAAGAAAGAGGAAGTGACCTCACGCCTCTAGAAGCAGACATCGCCCTGAGCCACACGAAAATGGTTGCCAATGCAAGTCTATGGGGGAAAGCTCTGGGAAAATGGCCGCTGTCCACATAAGGACATATTTCCCACACTAAAGATGGCGCCCGATTGGCGCCAACAGCATTGCAGAAAATGGTTGCTGCCCTCACAATGAAGCCAGACAGCCTGCCCACACCTAAAATGGCGACCACACGGTTTCGCACAGATTGCGGCCCCCACACAGCATGTACCGTACCCCCAATAGTTGCATAAGCATCTGAGGGACAAGGCAGACCCCCGCAACCCCCCATACAGCGGTGTAACCACCGCAGCGCCCCCGCAGGGGTCAGGAAGGGACCGCACTTCGACATGAGGGGGGACATTACAGAACCCATACCGAACTGCCATCCCCATAAACAGAGGGCCCACATACAGATCCCTCAAAAAATTTGCATATTGTGATAAAGTTCATTATTTTCTGTAATGTACTGATAAACATTAGACTTTCATATATTTTAGATTACACACAACTGAAGTAGTGCAAGCCTTTTATTGTTTTAATATTGATGATTTTGGCATACAGCTCATGAAAACCCAAAATTCCCATCTCAAAAAATTAGCATATTTCATCCGACCAATAAAAGAAAAGTGTTTTTAATACAAAAAAAGTCAACCTTCAAAAAATGATGTTCAGTTATGCACTCAATACTTGGTGAGGAATCCTTTTGCAGAAATTACTGCTTCAATGCGGCGTGGCATGGAGGCAATCAGCCTGTGGCACTGCTGAGGTGTTATGAAGGCCCAGGATGCTTCGATAGTGGCCTTGAGCTCATCCAGAGTGTTGGGTCTTGCGTCCCTCAACTTTCTCTTCACAACATCCCACAGATTCTCTATGGGGGTTCAGGTCAGGAGAGTACAGTAATACCATGGTCAGTAAACCATTTACCAGTGGTTTTGGCACTGTGAGCAGGTGCCAGGTCGTGCTGAAAAATGAAATCTTCATCTCCATAAAGCTTTTCAGCAGATGGAAGCATGAAGTGCTCCAAAATCTCCTGATAGCTAGCTGCATTGACCCTGCCCTTGATAAACACAGTGGACCAACACCAGCAGCTGATATGGCACCCCAGACCATCACTGACTGTGGGTACTTGACACTGGACTTCAGGCATTTTGGCATTTCCCTCTCCCCAGTCTTCCTCAGGGTCCGGTCACCTCTTCTCGTTGTGCAGCGTTTTCTGCCACACTTTTTCCTTTCCACAGACTTCCCACTGAGGTGCCTTGATACAGCACTCTGGGAACAGCCTATTCGTTCAGAAATTTCTTTGTGTCTTACCCTCTTGCTTGAGGGTGTCAATGATGGCCTTCTGGACAGCAGTCAGGTCCGCAGTCTTACCCATGATTGCAGTTTTGAGTAATGAACCAGGCTGGGAGTTTTTAAAAGCCTCAGGAATCTTTTGCAGGTGTTTAGAGTTAATTGATTCAGAGGATTAGGTTAATAGCTCGTTTAGAGAACCTTTTCATATGCTCATTTTTTGAGATAGGAATTTTGGGTTTTCATGAGCTGTATGCCAAAATCATCAATATTAAAACAAAAGGCTTGCACTACTTCAGTTGTGTGTAATGAATCTAAAATATATGAAAGACTAATGTTTATCAGTACATTACAGAAAATGATGAACTTTATCACAATATGCTAATTTTTTGAGAGGGACCTGTTCACACCCCGACAGACTTGCCATAGACCGAGGGGTAGCATGGTACTCACCGGTCCAGCGAAAACGTGGGTACCGCTTGGTGACAGGAAGCCTCCCACTGAGCAGTAGTGCCGCAGTTGAGCCGGCGAAGATAGCAACTTTGCAGGCTCGTCCCTGAGGTCAGGGACATAGTCGTTAGCAGGGTATGTGTACGCCCAGGCTTTGCAAACGCTCAATGGCAGGCTGGGATTCCTTAAGGCTCTAGAATAACCAGTGTGATTCCCAGCTCCGCAAACGTTGTAGTCATCCGAAGTCCGACTAAGTGCAGGAACAAATAAAAAAGCTATCTTTTTAAAAGAAAAAACACTTTTCTAGAGAAAAAAAATAAGAAAAAAAGGCTGAGACTGCAGCCCCAGCCAGGGAAAAGCCTGCCTACTCCTATGCTAGGCAGAAACAAACTGAATTGGGAATGCTGCTAGCTGGGGGTATAGGACCAGAGGGACAGCCCCCTGTAGGTGTGTCTATACAAAGTTTTTTGTGTATATTCTAACTAATCTTCTGCCTAGATTACTCCTGTGGATAAGACCAATACCCAGACATGCAGATTGTATGAGTGGGCGGCGATTGTCAGACGCAAGAGAAATCTAAACCGCAACAAAACCACAGTAATTACAATCAAGGTAGGGTAATAGGTGCTGGCCTGAAAGACTCCTAGAAACACCGTTACCGGTAAGTCTAAGGTTTTCCCAAATCGTCTTTCAGGACAGCACCTGGAGATAAGCGAGTACTTACCCTAGGGTGAGACCATCGCCTGCAGGACCTTCCTGACAAAGGATTGCTCCGTTGCCGACAGCAAATTCATCCTGTAATGACGAGTGAAAGTGAAAAAACTCAAGCCGCTTTTCAGATTTGCTCTTGAGAAGCACCTTCCATTTCCGCCCAGGAAGTTTATATCGCCCTGGTTGAATAGGCCACAACACCTATGGGAGGATCAACTCCAGAAGCTATATGGAATAGGCCACAACACCTATGGGAGGATCAACTCCTGAAGCTATACAAGATTCTCTAATGGCTAACCGAAGCCACATGGCTATAGTATTTTTGGAAGCCCCTAAACCTTTACGCGACCCTGAAAATAGTACAGAGTTTGATTTTCTAAATGCTTTTGTGATCTCTAAATAAATTAAAACCCCTCCAACTTCTAAACTAAAAATCTCTATCCTTAGAACCCGGTGGAGATGGACAATGGGCAAAATTATCTCCTGGGATCGATGAAGAGAAAAAAAAAAAAAAAAAGAAAAAAAAAAAAAAAAAAAACGAGAAGGCCTTTGGCAAGAAACCCAGGTCTGTTCTCAGAACCATCCGGTCTGGGAACACCGACAAGAAAGGCTCAATAGACAAAGCCTGCCGCTCACTGACCCTCCTAGCCGAAATGACTGCAACCAACAGGCTTACTTTTAACGCCCAATCTCTAATCCTAGCCTCTTCTGGAGGATCGAAAGGTTTCTAAAGCCCCGTACACACACACACAGATCGTCGTCATACAAATGTTCGTCTTTTCTCCCCGGGATGTCGGTGTCTGTTGAAAAGTGCAAAGACAGCACAAGAATTTTGTCCGCAGACTTCAGCTGACTGCAGAAGTGATGTCATGTAATGGTCAACTTTCCCTGTGTTTTTTATTTTCTGAGCATGCCCAGTCTTGCAAATCTGCGGTCTGTCGGCTGATTTCTGTACTGACAGGCGAACAATCGTCCGTTCTGGTGTCTGCAGACAAAAATTTTCATGTTTGCAAGAAAGACTCTTGTCCGCGGATTGTGTGCAGACAGCTGTCGGAGGCACCATACTAACACGCGTACAATCGGCAGATCTTTCGTCCGCCGACGTTTGTATGACGACGATCTGTGCGTGTGTACGGGGCTTTAGTCAGCACTTGAAGAACCAGACAAATCCCACTTGGGAAAAACTTTAAATGATATGGGTCTGGCCCTGGCCAAAGCCCTGAGAAAAAAATCTAATGATTAAAAAGGTTCCTGAGATAAAGGTCTCTCCAGAAACAGATAAAGCAGCTACCTGGACTTTCAAGGTACTGACTGCTAACCCCTTCTCTACTCCCTCATGGAGAAATTCGACAAAAACCCCTTCCGTGGGACCAAAATTTTTTGAGGTGCACCAGAAGTTGAAGCACTTCCAAACCTTTAAATAAATTGCTCTAGAGACTTTATTCCTGCTTTGTAGCAGAGTAGAAACTAAACCGTCCGATAAATCCTTCCTTTTCAGGGTCTGCTCCTCAGCCAGGCTGCTAGTTTGAGCTGACCTATATTGGGATGAAATAGGGGGTCGTGGCTCAGCTGTTCCTCTCGAAGGGGCAGCAACCAATGTGGTTCTGCCGCTAAATTGAGTAGGGTCGAGAACCAAGTTCTTAAGCGAGAGGGGGCCACCAGGCCCATCGGCGGCTTTCCCCATCTGTCCACTAACATCTGGAAGATCTCCGCATTCAGACACCACACTGATTGGATCACCCGCCTCCTGCTTAGGAAGTCTGCATTCGTTTTAAGCTTCCCTTGAGGTGTAGAGCTGTCAAAGAAGCCAAATTGATCTCTGTCCAAGACAGGATATGTAGCGCTAAGGACAGCAGAATCCTGCTCCTTGTTTTGAAACGTAGGCCACTGCAATTGTCGAATATCTGAATGTGATGCCCCTGGATCACCATTCCAAATGTCAACAGCCCTAAGGGGATAAGCCCTCAGCTCCCTCCAATTGGAGGTTCTCTTGGCTTCCCTGCTCATCCATGACCCCTGCGCAAACTGGCCATCGAAATGAGCCCCCCAACCCCAGGAGCTTGCACTCGTTAATCTCTTCATGGCCGGAAAAGCCCAGAACAGACCCCTGCTCAGATTTGTAGACTCTAGCCACCGCCATAACTTTCTCTTGACCCCGAAAGGGACTAAGATCTGTTTCTCGAGTGATTGCTCAGTGCCAATTCTGCAGAATTGACTGCTGGAGACACCATGAATGGAGGCGGGCCCATTGGACCGCAGGGATTGAGGCCATGAGAAGGCCTAAGGTTGACATTGCAGCCTGAAATTGAAACTGGCGAGTTTGTCTGGACCTTCACCACATTCTGGATCTTTACTATCTTCTCATCCGGGAGAAATTTTTTTCCTGAACCGAGTTGGTGTAACCCAAAAATCTGATCACCTGGGAAGGGACCAGGTTTGACCTCTGTTTAGGAGCCAGCGCAGCCTTTCCAGGTGGCTCTGTCCTCAGATACCTCCACAAAAGCTCTTTTGTGCTGGCAAATAACAGATCGTCCAGATACGGCACAATCGACACTCCCTCCAACCCGAGAGGTGCCAAAGCTTCCGCCATAATTTTTGTGAAGATCCTTGGAGGAAAATTAGCCCAAATGGCAGGGCTCTGAATTGGGAGGTGCAAATCTCCCCCCCCCCACCCCCCACGGCCAACCTCAACAACTTGTGAAGCTGGTGCTATGGGGACATGTAGGCAAGCATCCTTCAGGTCTATAGATGCTAGGAAGCACACTGCAGACAGAAGCCTCCTCACTGAAAAAAATTGTATCCATTCGGAACGTCTTGTCCCGAATGAATCTGTTCAGTATCTTTAGATTCAAAATTTAACTACATTTTTCCAAATGTTTCCTGACTAGGAATACGTGCAAATAGAACCCCAGTCCTAACTCCTCCTGGGGAACAGGAATGAGAACCTCCTGCTCCCGAAGCTCTTTGAGGGCAGTCATTGTCAGAGATTACTCTTGATCTCTGGAAACCTGCGTGCCGTAAAAAGGACTTGTTGGGATTTTTGAGAATTCCAGTCTGTAGACCTGGGAGATCACCTGGGAGGACAAACCGACTGGAAGTCACTGTTTTCCCACTGTGGAAAAAAAGGCCTGAAATCTTCCTCCCATGGTTGGAAAACAAACCTTGGGGGATTGATTGGGAAGTCGGAACGGAACCCTGTTTCACCTCTACCTCTGAGACCTCCATGGGTCTCTTGTATCCTGCTCCTTTTAGCATCCTGGGCCTGGTGAAAAAAGGATGAAAACTTAAACCTGTGGCGTTCCCTTTTTTGGCTATAAAGGCCTTTTTCTTGTCCGCCATTCTGTCTAAAAACTGCCTCAAGATCAGGGTCAAATATCAGATCCCCTTCAAAAGGAAAACCACATAGCTTCACCGTAGAGGCTGAATCCCGACCAAGTCTTGACCCACAAAGCTCTACGTGCTGAGTTTACTAAAGTCAAAGACCTTGCGGACAATCTTACAGATTCTGCCGATGCATCTACCATGTATTCCCCCGCTTTATGCAAGATTGGGAAAGTATCCAGCAGATCTTTATGAGAGGTTCCTGCATCGTTACGCCCCTTCGACTGCTCCTGCCAATTATCCAAATTCCTGGCTAATACCATTGAAGCCCCTGCTGGCTTAAGGGTTGGAGTAGAGTCCCAGGCCTTCTTTAAACAGGGAATCAGCTATCAACGATGGTGTCCTTTAGAACACCCATGTCCTCGAACGCCAAATTCGTATTCCGAGAAACCTGGGAGAAAGCTGCATCGAGGTTGGGCCTTTTGTTCCAAACATGATTATCCTCATCAAAAGGGAACCTCCTTTTTAAAAGGACCAAAAAAAAAAAAAAAAGCCCTCTCAATTCCCTTTTCACAATCTCTGACAGTACCCTGTGAACCGAGAATAAACAGTACTTAACCTCATTCATACCCCGATATATCTTATGAGAACTGCTTTATCTTCTTTGATGTCTAGGGTAGAATGAATGGGTTAAGAGGTCGAACTCCTCCAGGGATAGTTTGTAATGTGAGGAATACACCCCTTATCTTCCTCTTCGTCTGATCCTGAGGAACCACTCACCCCCCCCCACTCCTCTGAACCACTGTCTCTAGGAGCGGAAGTGGAGGGATGTGGACTAGCTGGTGGATTTACCACTAGTTTGTGCTGCCCGAAGTTTATCCAAGGAGTGGAAACACTGAAAAGTATATGCCAACTCCTTCTAAAAAGAAGCTCACTAGGTTGTGCAGAAGAAGTCGCAGAGGACATCTCCTCCCTGACTAAAACCGCTAAGCAGGCCTTATATAAAGGCTTGGTCCAAGCGTCCCTAAGCGTGCTTTTACAGGAGGGACATTTCTCCCGGTTCCCTGCAGCGCTTTCACCATGGCGGAAGAAACTACAACCGAGGCCATGGTGCAAGGGGCCGGGCTTTAAAGTGTGATTGCAGTGTTTCCTGGGAAATTGGGTGGAGCAGCGCTCCCGTCAGGTGCTGTCCTGAAAGACTTGGGAAATTAACTTAAAGAAAAAAACTTAAATTCAGTTGTCTGAACATCTGGATCTACAGATTTGTGTTTTCATTAAAGAACCTATGCTTATGCATTCTTAATACAAACTGCTAGAATTATCTAGGTTTTACGTTTTGTTTTCATAAAAATAACTAAAAGGAGGTTGTCCACTTTCAGGTCTTCATTTAACTATGCAAAAACATCCATAGAATTCAAGTTTAAAAAAAAAGGTCAAGTAAACTAAACCGGTTATTTGAGTTCAAAAGGACATCGCAATATTGTGGTAATTTAATTTATATCCATACCTGACCATCCACTAAGGCAGTTAACGGAAGGTAATCAAATAGGTCTGTGAAGTATTTCCATACATTTGCATTTCCATATTTCCTTAAACATTCATCATAGAAACCATATACTTGTGTAATTTGCCTACTTTCATGATTCCCCCTTAGAATTGTAATACGTTCACGGTAGCGAACCTGGAAAGGTAAGAACAAAACATTTCAATATGATACAGGCAAAAGGCGATGTAACCTTTACCAACAGATATTAGTGAAAGTTCTGTTTTAGTCTGAAGAAACGCTGCTGCCGTTCCTTAACCACTTTAGCCCCGGAGGATTTTGCTGCTTAAAGAGGAAGTAAACCCTCCTCAGGAAGTTGTACCTATAGGTAAGCCTATATTAAGGCTTACCTATAGGTACTGTAAATATCTCCTAAACATGCACCGTTTAGGAGATATTTACCTTTAATGCAGCCAGTGACGTCACTGGCGCATGCGCTCTGAAGGAACGGCAGATCGTGCCGTTCCTTCAGAGCCCTGTGCCGTGACCGTCGGCTCCCGCGCGCGTGCGCGGGAGTGACGTCACCGCGGCTCCGGCCAATCAGATGGCCGGATGCCGCGATCCCGGAAGACGGGCGACTATACATGTCGCCCGTCATACAGGTAAGCGGACGGCACGGCGGGGGCTCGTTCTAAGGTAAGTATTTCATAATGAGCTAGTATGCGATGCATACTAGCTCATTATGGGTTTCTCTTTCAGGATGTAAAGAAGAGAAATTTTTTTTTTTCTCGGTGTACAACCTCTTTAATGACCAGGCCACTTTTTTCAACTTGGCACTGTGTGACTTAACTGACAATTGCAGTCATGCAATGCTGTACCACTACCCAAACAAAATGCATGTCCTTTTTTTCCCCACAGAGCTTTCTTTTGGTGGCATTTGATCCTCTGCTTTTGTTTGCGATATTAAAAAAAGTGAAAATTGAGAAAAAAAAAATTACATTTTATATTTTGTCTTTTAAAAAATATCCAATATACTCAATTTGTCATATTTTGGCCAAAACTTATTTAGCTACATGTCTGACAAAAAATCTCAATAAAACATTTTTATTGGTTTGCCTAAAAGTTATAGCGTCTACAAACTATGGTGTAAATACTGGAATTTATGCAGCTTTTACTTTGACTGCCTAAAATGGCAGGGCAGTACACATGCCATGGGTATATGTGAAATGACACCCCAAAATACATTCTGCTGCTTCTCCTGAGTATGGCGATATCCCATGCGAGACTTTTTGGCAGTCTAGCCGCGTACAGGACCCCAAAAACCAATCACCACCTTCAGGCTTTCCAAGGGCTTAAATTGTTGATTTCACTCTTCACTACCTATCACAGTTGAGGCCATGAAACGCCAAGACAGCACAAACCCCCCCCAAAAATGACCCGGAAAGTAGACACCCTAAGCTTTTGCAGAGAGGCATGCTGAGTGTTTTGCAGATCTCAATTTGTCGCAAAGTTTTTTTTTTTTCTTTCTTCAATTTTCAAAAAAGGAAAAATGCATTTTTATTTTCTTAATTTTCCAAAATAAATGAGCTGCAAAATACTCACCATGCATCTTAGCAAATACTCTGGGGTGTCTACTTTTTGAAAGTGGTCATATGGGGGGGGGGGGGGGGTTGTCTATCTTGGCATTTCAGGGCCTTCAAAACTTATCGGTAGTGAGGTGTGAAAACAATTTACGCCCTTAGAAAACCTGAAGTAGGCGATTGGTTTTACTAGATAATTACTTTGAACCTACAAACATATTATATTATATATATATATTTTTTTTTTTTTTTTTTTTTTTTTAAATCAGAGGCCCTACAGAACAAAATGGTGGATGTTGCAAATTTTTTTGCCACACGGTATTTGCGCACAGATTTTCTAAATGCAATTTCTGCGAAAACCATACTTTAATTTTATGCACATATACTACAATTCCTAATTGTTTGGTAAAATTTAAAAGATAATCTTATGCCGAGTACATAGATACCAGACATGACATGCTTTAATTGCGCACGCCCGTGTGCAGCGGCAACAAACTACGTACATTTGTAAAGCCTACACTTTGGACTTGGAGGTCTTCTGCAAGAATTACTGCCCTCAACCTGGCATTCGCGGCGATACAATTCTCGTCTCCATCAGCTCTAGACAATTGAATCACTGGCTGCACTCTCGGGTTAAACTGTGGGACAGGAGAGCCCGAGAAAAACCACGGAAGGCGGCGGGGAGTCCCCTCCCACTGCTTGTAAAAAGCAGTCTAGCAGCTAATTATCTGCTAGGATCGCTTTTACATGCAAGCCGACCGCTGGCTGTAAAAACAATACCAAGACGACTAAATCTGCAGGCATCATCCTGGTATAAACACTCAATATCCAGCAACGTACCAGTACATTGCTGGTCCTTGTTTGGCATATAGTGTAGGTTTTTTTTTCTTCATGCAGCCTGTGGGCTGAACAAAAAAAAAAAAAAAAGAGAACCTAACAAATCCCTGCCAGAAAATGTGTAGTACACCCATCATTAGCCGCCCAAAACATCCAAACCCATTTTCTAATGATGGGCAAACATGACAAATTCCATGTATACCTATTTTTTTTAACTGCGCTGCCAGAGATTTCCAAATATGCTGAGCGCAAACGCTGTTTGTGTCAGAAAATATAAAATCAGCGTAGCAGCTGATGAGTGCCCTGCAAGGCAAACTGGTTAACAATAGAATTAAATTGGTACCTGAAAAGTAAAAATGGTTACCAATGAAAAACAGTAACAAAGTACAGTAAAAGCAAAGTAGGAAGAGTAGAAGTAGAAGAGCAGAGTAAAAACAGAAAAACGCCCAACTATTTTTGGCTTGTTTATTTTACATTTTTTTGTAAACTTGTAATTTTTTTTTTCACTTTTATTCTTCAACTGCAACATTCCAGCTTGGGGTTTCAAAAAAATGTCGATAGCCATCGAACATCTTTCGAGACCCTGTGTTAGTGGGCCCTAGACTGTGCCGTGCTGTACCCTATGCTAACACTCCACTAGTGTGTGGTAGCGTTGGAAACATTCCCCGATGTAGAGACCAGGTTGGTCAGGACAGAAGGGACAAATGTGGGTGTCACGCCTAAATCCACACCTGCTACAGACACGACATCTTTGGGTAGGGGTACTCGGGAGGACATGTGGAAAATGCCTCATGCAGCTGGCTCACTGCATCTGGTAGGGGAAGTGGGGCAGGAGCACCTCCTGGATACAGGTAGGCACTGATGTATTCTTCCTGGATCTCTAGGAAGGATCCAGTTCGTCCTGACGCTTTGTATAGCACAAAGGCATTCAGCAAAGTCAATTGGAATAAACAGACACTTTTGTATCAGAGTCTGGCTATACGGGCAAGTACGGCGATAAAAGCTGGTCGTTGAGGTCCACCCCTCCCATATTAAAGGTTCTATTCATGGACACAGAGCGTCTTTCTCCAAAACCCCAGTTGCTGTATGAATTTGGACTGTCGTGTCTGCATGAAGGGAGGATAGAATGAAAACAAGTGTATCCTTCCCTGCAAGCAATTTGTCCTTTTTCAAGCAGGCTCTTCCCCCGACAAAGACAGGAATCTACAAGCCATTGGGGGAAGCCCCGGTGATTAGGTCGCACGGTGCCACATGCGCCAATTTGAAATTCAAGCAGGTGACTAAAAAGTGGCCCACGTACAAATGGTACCCCTTTCCGCATTAGGGTGACACCAAGTCCCAGACTATCTTGCCGCTGCTCCCTATGTAGTCTGGGCAGTTGGGGGGGGGGGGGGGGCTCCACAGTGCTCTCTTTATCCTCGTAGACACGGAAACTGTAGAGTCTGTGGCCCTGTCACACAGCTTGACCCCGTATCTGGCGCGCTTGCTGGGGAGATACTGCTTGATAGCAAGGCAGCCAGTAAACTTAATCAGGGACTCCTCAACACAGACAACTTGTTGGGGGGTAAACAAGGCTGCAAACCGCTGATTGAAGTGGTTTACGAGGGGCCTAATTTTGTGGAGCCGGTCATATCCAAGGTCTCCAACGACAATGAACTCCGTCGTCCTCGAAGTGCATGAACCGCAGAATTTGCTCGTATCTCGCCCAGGGCCCTGGACATGGAAGCAGAGAACACGCGCATATGGTGAATTGGGTTAGTGGACCAATATAACCGCAACTCATTGCTGTTGGTTATGCCCATGTTGAAGGAAAGGCCCAGAAAAGTTTTAAACTTGGAAACAGTTATAGGTTTCCAGCTGAATGGCCTGGCAAGGGACGAATTTGGGTTGGCGGCGATGAATTGACCAGCATATAAATTGCTTTGGTCTACAATAGATCTGAAAAGATCTCCCATGAAAAACAGCTCAAAAAAATTAAGGGGAGTAAAATTGTCTGTTTCCATGCAAATTCCAGGTTGAGCAGTGAATGGGGGGTGGGTAGTACAGGAGCTGTAGAATCAGTGGGCTGAAAATTCGGATATGCCAGTGCATCAGGGAGGGTATTATGGGCTGTACGGGCCTGTCTTCAAATTTGCGGTGGCTGCGGGCCACTACTCGTGCTAGCCACCGCACCAGATTCAACTGCACTTATGGGACGCGCCACTCCAAGTGATACAGCACTACTGGTATGTCTAGGTCCAGGGTGTACTAGGCCGCTGGTGCTTGCCAGTTCAGACAGAAGTGTGAGCGGCACTAGTACTGGCTCCATATGAGCATCCCACAATTCCTGCACCTCAGCAACTCCAGAACGGGGTCGGGTACACCTGACCTTAACAGGGATCCCTCAGTCGTCGGAGCCATTGCTGTCCACAGGCATATATACAGACCCCGATTCTACCAATGAGGCTTCCCTATCGCTCTCATCTGACATGGTCAGTATGCTGTAGGCTTCTTCACTACTGTTACCACGGTTTGGACATTTTAACAACTTAACAGGTAAAAGTGTGACTCACAGGTAAAAAAGCACCTGGTTGTCAAGGACTATTTCAACCGCTACCAAAAAACAGCTAGTGCTAGCAGGGATCAGGCCTGACTAACTCAGCAGTTGTGTTTTTTGGAAGGGACAGTAATCTATTGATCACTGCACTTGCCTGGGTGAGGTGGGCTGGGCCGAGGGGCTAAAAACGCAGGTGCTGGCAGGTGTCGTGACTGATCCTGCTAACGCTGGGAACCCTTAACTATTGGGGACGCTAGTATAGTTCTGATCAGATCAAAGATATTGATCCGTTCAGATACTATACTAGTAATGGAGGTGTATGTTTTACTGGTAATTAAGGGGTTAACTAATATTTCTAACTATGCGCCAGGGATCTGCGCTGTCCTAGACTGACGCTAATGTCACCTGTGACACCAATAGTGATCAGAAAAAAAATTACAGAAATATAAACAAATGCCATATACTGTCTATAGTGTGCAATGTGACAGGGGGTGCAGGGGGTTAAATATTTATGGGGGGTGGTGGGGACCCTAAAACTACTTGGGACAGAAACTAACTCGCTAGCGCTAACTCAAGTCACAATCACACCAATACAGAAAACCACTATAATACCTGTAGTATAGTGTGCAATGTGAATGGGGGGGGGGCGTTTACGGCGTTTACTGGAGGTGATGAGGGGGTTACATCTTTATTGGGGGGTGGCGGGTATCCCAAGCCTAAAAGTAACGGTCGCTAGCGCTAAATGATGTCACTAGGCACACTAATACAGAAATAAAGAGAACTGCTAAATACTGTAAACAGTGTGCAATGTGACAGGGGGTGTAGGGGTCAACTTGGGGGGGGGGGGGGTGATCGAGGGGTTAAATCTGCCTGTGCTTGGTGCTGTGATCGGTTCTGAACCCAGACCATCAGCGGGGGCGTGCCCTAGAGCGGCGGGAGTGAGTGACATAGTACTACGTCTTTGCCCAGGAGCGGTCGTCTGCCACAGTAAATCTGCAGTAGGCGGTCGTCAAGTGGTTAATACCACAATGAACAGTGTAAACTGCCTACTAGGACACATCAAAACCGTTTCTGCTGAAAAATCAAAGAAGCCAAAGAAGCCCATAGCTATTTCAACAGTGCAGGCAATTCATACCCATCTTAAAGAAAATTCTATTGGGCTTTGGGATTTTTGCAGAATAAGAATGCTCCCAACAGCTGACAAGCTGCCATGCATTCTTGAGCAAATCTGAATTGCCCCATATGTTTTTGTGCTAGGCTAAAAAAGAATATGTATTGAATGTTTGTTCAGCAGCCATGAAACTAATTCTGGTGACAAAACTGGATTTTTGCCTTACCGTAAAATCCTGAGGTTCACTGACAGCTTCAAGTCTTCAGACCATTGGGCTTATGCTCTTGCTCTTTAGGAGTAGGACTAGGTGGAAACCTTTTTGGCTACACCCCTGACTATCATTTCCTGCTGTAGGACTTTGTAACAAGTGGTGTCAGAATAAATCACTCAACCCCAAAAGAGGGGCGGGTGCTGTGCCTGTCCGTGAACCTCAGTGAAAAGGATTTTACGGTAAGAGAAAAAAAAAAAAAAAAAAAAGTTCTTTCGTTCACTTACACAGCTTCAAGACTTCAGACCATTGGGATGTACCAAAGCAATGCAATGCAACGAGGGGGTCGGAAAAACACAGCAAACGCAGAATTCCCAACAAGGCCAAAATCTAGCCAACCAGGTAACAGGAGCTCAATTAGGGATAACTGTAGCTCCTCACCAGAAAAAAAAAAAAAATCACCCTCAAGAAGCGGAAGCCTCCGCAGCCAGCAAAACTTTGAGGCCAAACGCTGCATCCAAAGATGCAAGTACACCCACTTTATAAAATTTTGTGAATGTGTGTATAGATAAGTAGCCGCCTTGCACACCTGAACCACCGACGCCTGTTGACGGAAGGCCCAGGAGGCACTAAGCGCCCTTGTAGAATGCACTAACAGGGAAATGAGGATCCTGACCCTTAATGAAGTAGGCCTGCACCACCGTCTGCCTGATCCACTTGGAAATTGTCACAGACACAGCCTGCCACTTACGAGGTCCATCCGTAAGAACAAAAAATTGTAATTCAGTCACTGCCAGGTAAACCTGAATCGCTCTTACCACATCTAAGGAATGTAAGGCAATTTCCTTAGGATGTTTAGGCTTAGGACATAAGGACAGTAGCCCAACATCCTCATTCAAATGAAACCGAGACAACCTTAGGAAGGAACGCCTGACAGGGTCGTAACACCACTTTGACCCTATGAATCACCAAGCAAGGTGACCGTCAGCACCCAATAGCTACTAAGAAAGCCACCTGCTGCGACAGTGAGCAGAGGAATATCGCGACTATTTTCAAAAGGAGGCCTTTGAAGCACCGACAGAACCAAATTGAGATCCCACTGTAGGAGCCAGATGGCAAACTCCCTGCACAAAAGTGTGAACCAAGGACTTCGCAGTTAATAGCCTTTGGGGAAAAAATAGCCAAGGCGGAAATCTGGCCCTTGATGGTGCCCACAGCAAAATGTTGATCTACACCCAATTGTGGAAACTCCAACAGGCAGGTCACAAAGGGAGCAGGGACACCAAGTAATGTACGCCTTCCATACTCAATCCTTCCTAGAAGATTTCCTAGCCTTCAGCAGCATAGGAATCACCGACTTAGACAGCCCTCTGTCTTTCAGTACCTGGCTTTCAATAGCCACGCCGTAAAAGCCAGCAACTAAAGCAGGATGGAAGATTGGTCCCGGAGACAGAAGATCTTCCCCGAGAGGAAGTTTCCAAGGGACGTCTGCTACCAGCCTTACCAGGCGTGCGTACCAGGACCAGAGAGGCCAGTCTGGAGGTGCCAGGACTGGAATTTCTTCTACCTCAATTCTGCATAGCAGTCTCAACAGAAGTTTAATTGGAGGAAAGGCGCAAATCAGTCGATACTGACCCCAAGGGGCCACCAGAGCATCTGCAGCGTCGGCCAGAGGATCCTGAAACCTTGACATGAACCTCTGCACCTTCTCGTTGAGACGGGAAGACAGCAAGACCAAATTGGCAGTCCCCCGCCGAAGACCGTTGATGAAACACCTCCAGGTGAAGAGTCCATTCTCCACGATCCAACATCTGTCCACTGAGATAGTCCGCTTGCCGATCCTCCACCCCCGGAATGTGCACAGCAGAGGGGGCTGGAACATTGTTCTGCACACCTCAAAGATGCTGGCCACTTCCCGGGCTGCCAGGGCACTTTGTGCCCCCTTGATTGTAATGCCATAGCATTGTCCAATTGTATCCGCACAGGGCGCCGCTGCAGATGGCAACCTGGACTCCTTCACGAGTCTAGACACCTTGGGAACACACTCCAAGGACACCTCCCCATCCGGACAGACTGGCATCCATGGTGATTAAAGTCCAATACAGTGAAAAAATAAATAATTTTCCCCAAACGCAGAGCCACCATAGGAGAGACTCCCTTGAACCTCGACTCAACAGACTCAGATTGTCCAATGACAGCGGATCCTTGTTCCCATTTGATCAGAATCGCCCTTTGCAAAGGTCTGGTTTTGAACGGCGCAAACCTAACCGCCTCAAAGGCCTGTTTAGAAACATGATCCGCAGACCAACACTCCGGCCAAGTATACATCGGATATCCACCGCCGAAACCGACAGGTGACCCAACAAGGGAGCTGTGCCCAGCGCAGCATCGCAACAAATTGCAGCCACCGCGCCAGTTGTCCAACAACTCCCAAGGCAGGAGGCACTCGCTCCTCACCTAGTCACGGCATTGGAACTCTGCCCGTCAGGCAGAGTCTTTGTGGCAAGGGCAAACACTTTGCCCAGTGCAGACCCCGCCAGGGAGTACAGCTCGCAGGCCACAGCCCACACCATCCTATCCCCCAGGTCCTTAAAGGACGGGGATACCTCCACTGAAAAAACTGTAGTCCTATTCAGCCTAGAGACCGTAGGTCCATCTTAGGCGGTACAGTCCCGATTACCAGACTGCGCAAAAGGGTAACGTCTAGCAGCCGCTCAATACCCCAGGGGAACATCTCAGACGGTCACATTCTTTATGAGCATGCTAGCAAATCAGGCTGCTCCGGATGGCATGTGTGCCAGATGCAACCTGCGCCCCAGGTGCTGTCGCTACATCTTCCAAATTGCAGTGTGTCACGCACTGAAAACCAGTGCATCCACCAGCGCCTGCATCACGCACGGCAGGGGAGGTAGAAACGCCATGCTCATTACCCAAGGAGACCAGGTGCGAGGTAACAGACCCGACAGGGAGGTCCCTGTCTGCGGCTGCTGAGAAGCAGAGACAGCAGATGAGGCAGGGGTAGGTGGGAGAAACATCAGGCACGCCCACAGACCTCCCAACAGAGGCCCCTAGAACCCACTGTCCTAAAAAGCAATCTCATGAAAACATGTGTAAACCAACAAACCTTCCCATAAGGAAGTGAGCAATGAAAACTGCCCAGGGTGAAGGGAGGGGCTCCATTCCCCAGAAACCGCCTCCAGGCACTCCCACCTAGATTCTCAGCAGAGAATCCACCGCAAAATGGCCCCCATTTGTACCAAGATGGCCGGCACCATAATAGACGAGGCTACAGCAAAATGGCGGCCCCACGCAGCAACAGAACCCACAGGGAGACATCCCGCCAGTCCTACCTACACCATCCTGCCCCTGGGAGGAACCGACCTGAGGCGTGCCCCCCCCCCCCCATCGACCAGGAACACAGGCGGGCGCCATCTCTTGACAGGATCCCTCTCCACCGAAGTGTGGGGGCTGTCAGCCAAGTAGGAACACTGCGACATAGGCCTAGACCCTGTCGTGTGCGTCCCGGCGAGACGTTTAACTCGCAGGGCCCGTCCAGTGGGACTATGTTACGGCTGACCCAGCATGGAGCCAAGGCCTGCATGCGCTCGCTGTCCAAACTGGGGGGGTGACCACTGGATCTAGATATCCAACCCGTCGCCCAGCCCGACATAGGTGCTTAAAGATCTCACAAGAAAAAAATTTTAGAAAAAAAAGCTAGCTAAAAGAAAAGACTCTACATAAATACTTTTATGCCAGGACCAAATATCCCAGCAAAGAACTAGGTCCTTACTCCTGACTAGGCAGATTAAAAAACGGACATCCTATGCAGGAAGAGAGGGTGTACCCTCCGGGACTGCCCATAGGCGTAGCTAGAACCTTTTTTTTGCCTAGTGTCCTACTCCTGTAGGGGGCAGTTTAACCCTACTGATATGGATCAGAGAACTGCGACCCGTCAATGAACGATAGAGAAACTGGATTTTTGACTTATCGTAAAATCCTTTTCTCTGAAGTTCATTGACAGATGCAGCTTCATATCTTCTTGACCATTGGGACGTTCCAAAGCAGTATTTGCATGAGGGGGTGGGAAAAAAACCCACAAAGAACGCAATTTTCCAAGGCTAAATGTAGCCAACCAGGTAACAAGGAGCTCAAACAGGAACAACTGGAGCTCAACGAGAAAAAACCTACAACCTCAAAAGAGAAAAAAGTTTAGACAGCAGCCGGCCAAGAGGTATCCGAAGATGCAACACATCTACCTTGTCGAACTTTGTGAACGTGTGCACCAATGACCAAGTTGCCGTCTTGCAAACTTGCATCACTGACGCCTGATGGCAAAAAGCCCAAGAGGCACTCAGCGCTCGAGTAGACCCTTTAGTGAATAAGCCTGACCCACGGTCACAGCAGACACAGCCATTCCTTTATGAGGTCCTTCGGAAGGACAGAGTCCGGTTTCCTGAAAGATTCAGTAGCCGCAAGCTAAACTAATTGCTTTGCATTCTTTGGATGTGATTTGGGCAATTTCCTTGGGATGCTTGGGCTTAGGACAGAGTGAAAGCAGCATAATGTCTTCATTCCAATGGGAACCCAAAACCACCTTGGGAAGAAAACGGAATTTTTGTAAAATCTTACCTGTAAAATTCCTTTCTCTGAGTCCTGTCGGAGGACTCAGAGAAAGGAATTTTACAGGTAAGATTTTACAAAAATTCCGTTTTCTCTTACGTCCTCCGACAGTCGCCGCCTCTTCATATTCGTCACATATGGGGACGTCCCAAAGCAGTGCAAACATGAGGGGTGGGAAACGCGACCGCGCCGAAAGGCAACGCAGTCTCCACATCAAAGAAAGGAACCTTACCAAAGGAAGGAAACCAGCTGGGCAACAGCAAAAACAAGTGCTCAACAGGAGCAACAACCCAGGAAAAGACAAAAAAACCAGGGGATACAAAAAACTATCCCAACAGCCAGGAGTCCCCAACAAGGGACCCTATGGAACAGCCGCACTAAGAACCTTGCGGCCAAAGGAAGCATCCGCCGATGCCTGAACATCTACTTTGTAGAATTTTGTGAAAGTGTGTACGGTCGACCAAGTCGCCGCCTTACACACCTGGGCTACAGAAGCCCCATGACGGCAGGCCCAAGACGTACTCAGTGATCTAGTAGAGTGCGCCTTCACAGGCACAGGGGGAACCTTCCCCTGCAAGGCATAGGCCTGTTCAATGGTCTGCCTGATCCATTTGGCAATGGTAGAGGCGGAAGCCGCCATGCCCTTCCGAGGACCCTCTGGAAGAACAAACAAGGAGTCAGTCTTACGAAAAGACTCAGACGATTTAAGGTAAACCCTTATCGCCCGAACAACATCCAGAGAGTGCAATCTCACCTCCTTCGGATGTTTAGGCTTCGTGCACAACGAAGGCAAAACAATATCCTCGTTAAGATGGAATTCCGAAACTCGTTTCGGTAGAAAAGAAGGATTAGGTCGCAAGACCACCTTATCCAAATGAACAACCAGGTACGGAGACTTGCAGGACAAAGCCGCCAGTTCCGACACTCTGCGAGCCGAAGTGATCGCCACCAAAAAGGCGACCTTTTTGGACAACATAGACAACGAGATCTCCCTGATCTGTTCAAAAGGAGCACGTTGTAACACAGATAGAACGAGATTCAAGTCCCAAGGGGGCAAAGGATCCCTCCTAGGAGGAACCAGATGCCGCACACCCTGAATAAAAGTGCCAACCAAGGAGTTGGAAGCCACGGGACGTTGAAACAGAACGGCCAGCGCCGACACCTGACCCTTAATCGTAGCCAGCGCCAAACGCTGATCGACACCCGTCTGAAGGAAAGACAACACACGGGAAACAGAGTACGTGCGGGGTGAAAACCCCCTGGACTCACACCAGGCAAAATAGGCCTTCCAAGTACGGTAATAAACCTTCCCCGAGGAAGACTTCCTCGCGTTGATCAAAGTATGAACGACCTCTGGAGAGAGACCCTTCTCCTTCAGGACCTCGGTCTCAACAGCCAGGCCGTCAAAGCCAGCGACTGTAAAGCAGGATGGTAAATCGGTCCTTGAGACAGTAGATCGTCTCGAAGAGGCAGACGCCAAGGAGCGTCGACCGCCAGATTCACGAGGTCTGCGTACCAGGACCGGCGAGGCCAGTCCGGTGCCACAAGAATCACCGTGCTGCGTTCCGAGTGCAACCTGCGAAGGAACCTGGACAGCAACTGAATCGGTGGAAACGCGTACATCAGCCTGTACTGATGCCACGGGCCCACTAACGCGTCCGACGCGTCTGCCCGAGGGTCGCGCGTCCTTGCCACGAACCTCTTCACCTTGTAGTTGAGGCGAGACGCGAACAGGTCCACATCTGGAAGACCCCACTTCGCGCACAACATCTGGAAGACAGCCGGGTGGAGAGACCATTCCCCCTGATCCAGGGTCTGGCGACTCAGATAGTCCGCCTGCCAGTTCTCCACTCCCGGAATGTGAACCGCCGTTATCGCCGGGACATGAGTCTCGGCCCAAGACAGAATGTCGGCCACTTCTCGAGCCGCTCGGGCACTCCTGGTGCCCCCTTGGTGGTTGATGTAGGCCACCGCCGTGGCATTATCCGTCTGCACCCGAACCGGGCAGCCCTGCAGCCGGTCCGTCCAGCGATGAAGACAGAGCCTTATCGCACGCAATTCCAGAATGTTGATCGGAAGGGAAGACTCCCCCTCCGACCAGGTCCCCTGGGCGGACAGAACGCCCAGAACACCACCCCAGCCCGACAGGCTGGCGTCCGTGGTGATTATCGTCCACGAGATCGGACGAAACGACTTGCCCCCGGACACCAACGGGGACTGGAGCCACCACAGAAGGTTTTCCCTGGTGCGATGACTCAACGAGATCTGAAGATCCAGAGATTGAGGTCGCCCGTCCCACCTGGACAGGATCTCCGCTTGGAGACCCCGCGTGTGAAACTGCGCGAAAGGAATCGCCTCGAAGGTCGAGACCATCAATCCCAGACATCTCATACCCGTCCGCAGAGACGAGTGTGGAACGTCCCTGAGGGACCTGACTTCCTCCTGAAGAGTCCTGAGTTTGTCTTCCGGCAGGAAGACCTTCGCCTGCACCGAGTCCAGTATCATTCCCAGATAGGGGAGACGAACCGACGGACTCAGTGTCGACTTTGGAACATTTATCGTCCAACCGAACTCCTGCAGAGTTTGCATTGTGACAGACAGGTCCTTCTCCAGACCCTGTCTGGTCGCAGACCGAACCAGAATGTCGTCCAGATACCCCAGGACAGAAATGCCCTGGGCTCTCAATAATGCCAGAACCGGTGCAAGCACCTTGGTGAAGACCCGCGGAGCCGAGGCGAGCCCAAAGGGCAACGCCACAAACTGGTAGTGATCCTCCGCAATGGCAAATCGAAGGTACCTCTGATGACCCTCGAATATGGGGATGTGAAGGTACGCATCCTTCAAATCGATGGAGGCCATGAATTCCCCCGGAACCAGGGCAGCCACCACCGAGCGCAGGGATTCCATGCGGAACTTGCGAACCCGCACAGAGCGGTTCAGAGCTTTCAAGTCCAGAATCGGACGAACCTTGCCCTCCTTCCTGGGCACGGTGAACAGATTGTAATAAAACCCCCGAAATCTGTCCCGATGAGGCACCGGAACCACCACTCCCTGAGCCCTCAGGTCCCGCACCGCCAGGTGCAGATCCCGCAGGCGCTCTGGAGACAGTTGAAGATTTGAGGGAAAAAATCTGCTCTCCGGCCGAGAGAGAAACTCGATCTTGTAACCAGATCGAACGATTTCCAGAACCCATCTGTCCCTCACACGGCCAACCAGGGCTGAAGAAAACCGAGCAAGCGTCCCCCCACCCCAAAACTGGGTGAGGGCGCCCCTTCAGGCCGAACTGTTATGGGCCGCAGGTCCGGATTGACCGGACTTCTGTTTCCCAGACCAGGGCTTCTTCTGAGAGCCTTGGCCCTTGAACGGTTTGCCCTTGTAGTGCGGCCGAAAGGCACGAAAGGACCCCTGAGGGGGCCGAAAATGAGCATGCTTCTTCCCAGAAGCCCCCTTAGCCTTGGGGAAATGGGGCAAGAGAGTGCTCTTACCCCCGGTAATCCCCTTAATCAACACATCCAGGGACTCCCCAAAAAGGCGAGACCCATCATAAGGCAGATTGGCTAAGGTTTTACGTGAAGATTGGTCCACCGACCAACATTTCAACCAAACCAGGCGGCGAGACAACACCGCCACGCTGTGCACACACGCAGCCAACGGAATCAGGTCCAGGTCCGCATCACACAGATACATGACACCCTGGTGGATCTGATCCACCATATCCAGGGTCGCCGGCGAGGCCGAGTCGGCCACTAGGACGCGCCTAAGCATCTGCGTCCAACTTGCGATCGCCTGGGCCGCCATGAGAGAAGCAAACAGAGCCTTAAGCACAGAACCCGTAACAGAATAAGTATGACGGGCAAGAGACTCCAGTCTCCTATCCGTGGCATCACGGAAAACAGGGGATCCCTCTGCAGGGATCGCAGTGGCTTTGTTCAAAACCGCAATAGCATGATCCACTGGCGGAGGCACACACCACCGTTCATCAGTGGCAGGCGAGAAAGGATAACGCAGCTTAAATTTACTTGGTACCGCAAAAGGCTTGCGCAAATCGCGCCATTGGTCCTTAACAGCGCGCTGAAAATCAGCATTGCAGGGAAAAACCTGCGGCGTCCTGCGTTTTCTCTGCGTCCCATAAGCCGCCAAGGCAGCTGGGGGACACACCTCGTCCTGCAAACATAGCGTCTGCTTAATGGAAGCAATCAACTCATCCATGATTGCAAGCTCTTCAGGCGAGCCAGGGGGAGAATTATCAACCCCCTCAACTTCAGCCTCTACCTCAGACCCCACTAGATCAAGAGAGGAGCGGGACCCCGATAGGGAGGTCCCCGCCAGAACAGCCCCATCACCTTCACCCTCAGAATCAGAGGACAGAGCAACTCTGGGCCGTTTTGTAGATTGAGCAGCCACCAGCATTTGCACCTGTGCAGCAAGGCCAGCCACAATAGTGGCTAAATCCCCCCCTGGGGGGGAAACAGCGGTCCCCTGGCTTTCCACCAATACTGTGGGAAACTTGCCCTCCTGAGAATCCATTGCCCCTGTATGCCAGACAACCAAGGGTTAACTGCCCCCTTACAGCAAGCGCGGCAAGCGCAGCCCACCGCACCACACTCAGGCACAATGAGACCCCCACAGGGAATATACAGACTGAATACAGGCAATGGAACACAGGAATAGAAGGATAAAACCTGAGGAGACTCCGCTGCTGCTGCTGCCTCGATCGGTGCTTCCAGGAGAGAGGAAGTGATGCTGCCAGGGCGCTCTATGTAAGCCTATGGAGGCTACAAGAAAATGGCCGCCGTGCATGTAAACCATGCGGCCGGAGCGGGCGCCGGTAAAATGGCGTCGTTTGGCGCCGAAATCGCCGCTCCACAGTGCATAAAATCACACACAATATTATCCCATTATATGGATACATGTTAGATCGCCGCAGCGATCGCTGTATATGCCCCAACATGCCATTAAAAACATGCCCCACAGCACACAGCTCCTCACACTGCCCAGCCTGACATACTCAGTGTCATACAGCTCCCCCCCCCCCTTGCAGCCCACAGCATGCAGCCGAGAGATAGGGAGACAAGCAGTGTGATTAAAGGCAGGTTACACAGTCCCAGACTGAGACCCCCCCCAGACAGACAGGTCCCCACATAGATACACTTACCTCACATGGCGTGGGGAACCCGCACAGGCGAACAAGCCGCTGCACATGAGGCAGGGAGAGTCGCAATTCAAGACGCACACAATGGCGGTTCAGAAACCGCACAGCGTCCGGTGAGGTAGCCACCTCACCAATCATCCCTGCACCGAACAGGGATGGGTCGTTCACTGTGCCAGGAGCGTTACCTGGCCGAACGCTCGATGGCAGACTGGGAAGCCACTGACCCACGACCTGCGACCAGGGGGATCAGCCCGAGACCCAGTCCGCATGATCCTCTTCGTCCGAAGAACTAACTAATGCTGACAAAAATAACAGCTAAGTAAAGGTAGAGAGAAAACTCAAATATCAAAAAGAAGAAAGAGTCTGGGACAAAAAGTCCCAGCACAGAGAGAGCCAGCCACTCCTGACAAGCTAGACATTAAAACTGAGATATGGTTGCAGGAAGTAGGAGGGTATTGACTGAGGGGACCACCCCTTGAGGGTGGGATATGTTAAAGCTTTATTGTTAACATATTCTGTTGCCTAGCTACTCCTTCGGAGCAAAGTCTAATACCCCATATGTGACGAATATGAAGAGGCGGCGACTGTCGGAGGACGTAAGAGAAACTACCGATTAGGTCGATATACTACCAAATAAGGTAAACAGCAGGACACCACCACCAATACAGACACCCTGCAGGCAGAAGTGAGCCACCAAAAAGGCAACCCGAGATTAAGCAGAGGAATCTCCCTAATGTTCTCAAAAGTTTTTGAAGAACAGATATCAAATTTAGATCCCACAGAGGCAGTGGGGATCGCCCTGGAGGCGCCATATGATGGACCCCCTGAATAAGTGATAATCAGGGCATGCGTAGCTAAAGGACATTGGGGGGAAAAAAAAAAAAAAAGCCAAAGCCGACACTTGGCCTTTGATAGTGCCCAAAGCCAAAACACTGTTCAACCCTTTTTGACGAAAGGTCAAAACCCTAGCTACCGAAAACAAGCGAGGCTGCACTTTCCCACCATGAAATATAAGATTTCCACGTACGATGACAGATCTTCCTGGAAGTAGACCTCCTGGCCTTTAAAAGCATAGGAATCACCGAGTCTAAAGGACCTCTATCCTTCAATACCTGGCTTTCAACAGCCACGCCGTTAAAGCCAGCGACTAAAGCGGGATGGAAGATCAGCCCTTGAGACAGCAGATCTTCCCTGAGAGGAAATCACCAAGGAGCACTGGCGACCAACCTTACCAGGTCTGCGTATCAAGACCGACGAGGCCAGCCTGGGGCCACCAGAATCCTTTCCACCTCTTCTGCGCAGAAGCTTCAGCAGGAGTTTTAGCGGAGGGAACAGAGCAGCCGATACTAACCCCAAGGAGCATCAGTGCATCTGTGGCATCGGCCAGAGGATCCCTCAACCTGGCTACAAACCTGTGAACCTTGTCGAGAGGCAAACCGGTCGACATCAGGTGTCCCCCACCAGACAAAGGAAGGGAAACCCCTCTGGTGCAGGGAAAACCCACCCCCCCCCCCCCCCGATCCAACATCTGCCTGCCAGTTCTCCACACCTAGGATGTACACAGCAGAGAGCTGGAACAAACTTCTCCGCCCAAACCAGGATCTCAGCCACCTCCCAGGCCGCCAGGGCACCCCATGATGATGTACGCCACGGGCGTGGCATTGTCAGATTGGATCCGGACCAGACAACCTTGCAGACAAGCTGTCCAATGACTCAGGCTTCTGAGCTCAAAGATATTTATTGGAAGCTTGGACTCTTCCACCGTCCAGGATCCCTGGGCATAAAGCCTCCCCAGTCTTCCTCCCCAGCCTGACAGGCTGGCGTCCGTGGTTACCATTGTCCAATACAACGGAAGGAAGGACTTGCCTTGGGGTAGTGCTGACGAGTGAAGCCACCATAGAAGTGCAGACTGTTGCGACTCAACCGAATCAGTGTCCAAGGATATTTGACCTTTGTTCCACCTTACAAGAATCTCCCTTTGTAAGGGTCTCATGCGGAACCGTCTCGAAGGTTGATACCAGCAGACCCCAAGGCCTGCCTGCAAGTCCGCAGAGAGGACAGATTGTCAACAGCAACTGGATCGCCCCCTGCAACTTGTCCAGGGGGAGAAAGATCCAGTTACTTCAGTCTCATTGAAGGTATCAGGGTGGATTTTTTAAACTGATGCTCCAACCGAACTCTTGCAGTGTTCGGACAGTAATCAAGTTGCCAAACAGGGCTGAGTGAGTCCTCCCACAATAGGATGAGATCGTCCAGGTGCCCCAGTACCAAAATCCCCCATTGGCGCAGTAATGCCAACACTGGGGCCAGTACCTTGGTAAAGACCCTGGGAGCGTAGGCGAGACCAAAGGGTAACGCTGCAAATTGATAATGCTCCTCTCCTATAGCGAAGCAAAGAAAACGCAGGTGTCCAGCGTAGATAGGGATGTGGAGATATGCGGCCTTGATATCTATGGAGGCCAGTCTCCCACCACTACTGTGTGAATGGACTCCCATCGGAAACTTCTGTGCCTGCATAAAGTGGTTCAGAGCCTTGAGGTCCAGGATTGGATGCACTTTCCCTTCCTTCCAGGGCACAGTAAACCGGTATGAATAAAACCCCTGAAAGTGTTCCTGAGAGGGAACCAGCACAATCACACCTTTGACAGCTGATCTTGTACTGCCTCTCGTAGATCCCTTAATGCGGTCTGGAGATGGGCGCAGATTAGACAGGAAGAACCTGTCCGACGGTTGAGACCTGAATTTGATCTTGTACCCTGACCGGATCAGTTCGTGAACCCATTTGTCCTGAAACAAGGTAGTCCATGGTTCAGGAAAGAGAAGAGAAGATGTCCCCACACCCCAGAATCTGGTGAGGGCACCCCTTCATGCAGATGAGGATTTGTCTGCAGATCTGAATTGGCCTGTCTTTGGTTTACCTGACCATGTCTTCTTGGAACCTGCAGAAGACCTGAATGGCTTTCCTTTTTTCTGCGACCCGGAGGCACGAAAAAGCCACCTATGAGCAGTAAAAGGCGGCCCCCATCTAACACATGGTGCTTGCCCTTAGAGGATTGAGGGAGAAGAGTACTCCTCCCACCTGTAAGGCCTTTGATCAACTCATCCAGGGAGGATCCAAACAATCGCTCCTCCGTAAAGGGAAGGTCAGCAAGAGCCTTTTTGGAAGCCTGGTCCACAGACCAGCCCTTTAACCACACTATGCGTCTAATAGCAATCCCCAAACCAGACACGCTGGCCACCAGGGGATCGCATCCAGCAACACATCACATATATACACACAGCAGGGCTTGAGCCATTTGATCCATGAGCTCAGACCCAGCAGAGAGCTGTTCCGTAAAAGACCCCTTTAAGTAACTTTACCCATTCAGTGATGGTCTAACACCAGGGTGGTCACAAATATTGGTTTCAATATTAAGCCCGCTTACACATGTAAATGTCGGGACAGACTCAATCAACAGGGTCCGTAAAGGCCTGGGATTCCTCCACCGGGACCACAGTAGATTTATTCACTCTGGAAACTGGATGATCCACCTTTGGTGGCACGGTCCACCGAGTGGAAACCTTATCTGCAAAAGGATAACTGCATTTAAAACACTCGGGCACCACTAGCATGTGCATGATGCGCCTCCACTGTTCATTGACAAAACGTTTCGGGCAAGGAAACACTGCGCGATTTGCGGGTGCCAAAAGACACCTGCATTCTTGACACTGTAGACTCATCTGCCATTTTTGAAGTTTATCACTGAAACTATAAGTGCTTCCACCGATGTGCTTTCCCATGCGGCAGCCGAAGAGGACAGGTCCTCTTCCCCATCAGAATACAATGACAGTCACCAGGGTGGGTGTGTCTGCGGCAGCCATATCTGCCTCAGAATCTGAAAATACTACACAGAGGGAGGAGAAGGCAAAAGGGTGCTTACGGCTAGCGTTATTTTTAACACCAAATCCACTTTTGACACCAGGCTTCCCAAAACGGCTGTAAAAGTTGACAAGGGCTGCGACCCAGAGGGTTCTGCAGCCACACTGAGGGAGTCTGTAGGTGAGATTTTGTCCTGGGACTCCATTTAAACTGAAACTAAAAAAGTGAAGTGTCACTTGAAAAGTCGCAAAAAACACGATCGCACCGCTGCACTAGCAGTAAAGCAAGTCCCAGCCTAACAGTGTCAGCAGTGAGTGAGGAATATCTTACAGGGAACCCCAAAAACATTACCAAACTGATCAGGAGGCTTTTAGGAATGTTCTTTGCAGCAGAAGGAAGGATCTGACACAAGAAATAGAAAAGCCCCTGGGTCATGCCTAGAGTCTTTAGTGTTTCCCCTTGCTGTCTAGCGATCGTGGACTACAAGAAAATGGCTGCCCCAAGCATTTCTATGGAGAACTATCAGAAAATAGCTGCCCATGAATTACAAGGAAACGTTTTACAAAAGTCCACAGCAAAATGGCAGCCCCCACGGCGCGCCATGCGTCTTCAGGACCCCCGGGGGGGGGGGGGGGTCAGCAGACAAGGCATAGGAGAATACACAGAAGGATTTTCCTGCCTAGTGTCCTACTCCTGTAGGGGGCAGCATAACCCAATGGTCAAGATATGAAGCTGCGTCTGTCAACGATAGAGAAAAGGTTTAGTCTTTAAGAGGTTAAACTGCCCTCACTTAGACCGAAGTTCATTCTTTTGATCTAAAAGAACAAAATGATACATCAACATTGCCAAAGCTGGAAGATAACTAAACACAATGTTTTAAATATTTGCCAGAGGCTCTATTTGACAGCTGTGAGTGAGCAGATAGAGAATGGCTCCGCTCTATATATGAATGGAGGAAATGCCATTTTAAGATCGTGGTGGGGTGAACGATCGTGCAGCTCTACTGTACACTGGCTACAGTGCACAGTCCTGATCCATATGGCATTTGTTATGATGAATGAACCTGGGTGCTGGGGTAGTTCAACAATGGCCACCCAAAAGCAGAAGCAGAAAGCCCAGGACCCAGAGAATGACAGCAGGGGAAAATGCTTGTCAGCCAAATGTTGAGAGATTAAGGGCATTTGCTTTAAGCCAGGACACTACCACTCTTCTAGCTTCCAATATTTCAAACTAGTTACTCTTACCTTCAGTGCAACCAGTAACGTTACAGTTTCTACCGAGTAATAACCTCTATCAACATAATCCCCCATGAATAAATAATTTGTGTCTGGTGATTTGCCTCCAATTCTGAACAATTCCATAAGATCGTGAAACTGTCCATGGACATCTCCACATACTGTGACCGGACATCTTACTTCTTGGACGTTTGATTCTTTAGTCAAAATTTCTTTTGCCTGTAAAAAAGATAGAACAGTGTCATTTTTTTTCCTTCTACTAGGGATTAAAATACTTGTTAAAGTGCTGACTGAAAAATGCAATCACTCCCTTCCTGCCATGAGAGCCATTATGTAATCAAATCTGACGACAGAAATAAGGCTACAGATAGAAGGCATGAGACAAGTGAATACCAATAGATTATAGGAGTAATAGTTGTAGCCAGCTTTTGACCACCACTACTTTCTGAGAAAACAGGACAATGATACTATTTTACAACATGAATACATTTGTTGGTCCTCCTCAGCCATCTGAAAGGGATTCTCCATTCCTCCAGGAAAAAAAGGGTGACGACATTAAAAGCAATTGTCTCATGTATACCTATATGCATTTGGTTTAGCACAGTAAAGCAAAAAAAAAAAAAAAAAAGTGAAAAGGAGAAAATTGCCTATACTACAAAGCTTTTCTAAAATGACCAGGACAAATTTCTTAGTACCCATTGAAATTATAACATAGGTTAACAGTAATATTGAGCTTTTTCTATAATTAGGATCAAGTCTATTCTTGTAAACAGTCAGCCTATTAAAGCGGAGTTCCACCCAAAAGTGGAACTTCCGCTTTAGGGAGTCCTGACCCCCCGACATGCCACATTTGGCATGTCATTTTTGGGGGGGGGAGCGGGTACCTAGTTTTGACAGGTACCCGCTCCCACTTCCGCTCGGAGCGCCGCGGCGCCCTGAGCGGAAGTTCTCCTCTCCCCCTCCCTCCCTGCAATCTTCTGGGACACGTCAGAGGTCCCAGAAGATTGCCGGCCAATCACGGCGCGCAGCGCGACTCGCGCATGCGCAGTGGGCACCCGGCTGTGAAGCCGCAAACTGTAACAGCCGGGTGCCCACAGCAGTGATGCCGGCGCCGTGGGAGAGGATCGAGGCTTCCGGCGGCCGCATCGCTGGACCGTTGGACAGGTGAGTAAATGGCTGGAACTCCGCTTTAAGTCTGAGAAAAAAGTAGTCACGGCTGCTTGGTATCAGTGTGCACGGCACTAAACCCTGGGCAGAGAATTGTCCAAGGAGATCAGAAAGGAAAAATTATAGACTAAAGGTCAAAGAAAAGGCTCCAAGACTGCCTCCAAACATCATGATGCTTGACTATATCTGCAAATGTTGAAGGTTTAAGTTCCATAGGAGTGTAGTCAACCTTCTTGGACATGGCTGCAAGAGGAAAAGTAGACTCCAAATTGAACAGGATAATGCAAATTGGGGGGGGGGGGGGGGGGGCTGGAAGACACTAGCTGAACTTAGAACTGAAAAAAGTCAAAGAACGTCATTGTCTCATCACAACACCAGTCCCATGAGTGACGGTGGACTTCCAAAGAAAAACTAAGTCAGACTAGAATTCGACAAAATGTGTGTAGACATTGCACAAAGCTTCTGGGAGACTTTTGTGCAAGGTTTTGAAGAAGCACGTTGTCAGTGTGAAATATCAACCTTTCCATGGTCTGTGTCCTCGTCCTGGTGGTTTTATGTATGTTTCAATAAATCTATTGGTGTGCAGCCAATTTCTTTCCCAAGACTTTTAGGCAGACAAGACTGGAGCTTTTTGGCAAGTCAAAATCAGTTAGGCTTTTAAAAGAAAAGAACACTGTACCCACTGGGAAACAGAGCCTTGTTTTTTCTTTGGGGCCACTTTGCTGTGCCTGGCATATGTGGAGCTCATTACAATCGAAAGAGGAATTTTGAAATGGGGGGGGGGGGGGGGGAAAGGTACTGCCCAGCATGCTAAAGCATGATTTTTGTTAAAATTCATGGGTCTTCAAATAGGATGACCCAAAATACACAGCTAAGAGCGCCCAAGAATAGCCAAACACTGGGCAATTAGGGGGCTGGATAGGATTCCTATTGAACATCTATGGAAAGCACTGTGACATTGTCTGCAGAAAGCACCGCTCAAACCTAAAACAGTTGGAAGCAGTTTTCCCAGGTGTGGGCCAAACCACCTGCTGCCTACCAGAAGTTGCAGAAGTCTCATTGAGAGTTAAAAAATAGTTTACTTGCAGTTAAGGCTCCATTCACACCTGGGCGTGTTTCAGGCGTTTTTCCAGGCGTTTATGGGCGTTTTTGCAGGCGTTTTTAGATTGACTAGAAACCAATGGAAAATGCCTGTAATCTGCCCAAAAAGAAGCTCATGTACTTTTGAGTGTTGGGCGTTTTGCTTCAGGCGTTAAAACGCTCAGATGTGAACAGGGGCCATTTAAATGAATGGGGTTTTACTTGTTGGGCGTTTTGGAAATTTTTTTTAGCGTTTTTGGAGCTGAAAACGCCCAGGTGTGAATGGAGCCTTACTGCCTCTGAAGGTTTGTCAGTTTCAAGCCAATTAAGAGACAATTGTGAGTTCTTTTGTAGAAGGGTACAAATTTGCCCACCGTTGTGAGTGACCAACATCACAGTATCACCAGAACCAAGTAAAGCGGAGCTTAACAGCATTTGAGCACCACACACTGAAACGCTATTAAGTTCATTGTTAAAGTGGAACTTTACCCATAACAGTTTGAAACGTAATATTCTTTAAAGGGAAAACTAGTCAAAAATGAAGTTCCTATTAATAGCATGTTAAATTTCTTTATCTTTAATAGTATCCATTTTCTGCCTAGCTGCTTGCTAAGCTTAGGAAGTCTTATCTAACCTGGACAATCAAATTCTTCACTGACAACTCTATTTCCTGTTATCTGAAATTCGCTAAGCAGCCTTTTACTTCCTGAAAAGGTTGTCAAGCTTTCTTAGACAGGCACGCCTAGACCTAACCTAGCCCACCCCCATATCCCTCACCATGACCTCCTCCTGTCTTCATAAAGAGATCATGCGACGGGCTCAATATATGAAAGAAATAAGGCCATTTCCACTAGTGCGACACATTAAGCCGCATGACAAGTCACAGCCCATTGATTTCAATGGCACCTGTTCCCATTTATGCGACTTTGAAAATGTGTCTGCACTACCTGGATGAGACTTGATCCAGAGAGTGTAAAGTTGGATCAAAGCTGCACTCAAAAGTCGCACTTTAAATTGCACAACTTAAGAGTCGCACTAGTGAAAACAGCCACTAGGCTAGAGTGACTTTGGAGTTCAGCAGTTTAGACAATTGCTGTGTGTTATTTTGAGGGGACAGCAAATGTACACTGTAAGGGTTCTTTCACATGGCCAGCAACCGCTGGAGCCATTCTGCTCAGCGGGGGACCGATCACCGCTGAGCAGGCGGATGACAGCTCCGTCTGAGGACAGCCTGTCAGTTTTCATCCAATCCGCTGGACGGATGGAAAATAAGTTTCCATCCGTCCGGATTTCATGGACAGGATCGGAAGCGGCTAGCAGCGGGCGTCAACGGAGATGTCTCCGCTGAAATCCGCTGCCCCATAGGGATGCATGAAGCATCCGATCAGGTACGCCTGAAAAACTGACAGGCAGATCTGATCGGATCGATCGTGTGAAAGGACCCTTATACAAGCTGTACACTCACTTTACATTGTAGCAAAGTGTCATTTCTTCAGTGTGGTCACATGAAAAGATAATAAAATATTTACAAAAATGTACACATACACTATATATATATATATATATATATATATATATATATATATATATATATATATATATATATATATATATATATATATATATATATATATATATAATTAGGGCTGCAACTAAGATTATTTTCATAACCGATTGTTTCAGCTAATCGGACAATAACCTTAAAGTGTATAATTAAAAAAAAGGTACATTTGTACAGTAAAAAAAAAAACTGAATTTTTGTAAAATCTTACCTGTAAAATTCCTTTCTCTGAGTCCTCCGACAGTCACCGCCTCTTCATATTCGTCACATATGGGGTATTAGACTTTGCTCCGAAGGAGTAGCTAGGCAACAGAATATGTTAACATTAAAGCTTTTAACATATCCCACCCTCAAGGGGTGGTCCCCTCAGTCAATACCCTCCTACTTTCTGCAACCATATCTCAGTTTCAGTGGAATAGCAGTAGAGTATACAACCAAACCCCAAAAGAGGGGCGGGGGCGGCGACTGTCGGAGGACTCAGAGAAAGGAATTTTACAGGTAAGATTTTACAAAAATTCCGTTTTCTCTTACGTCCTCCGACAGTCGCCGCCTCTTCATATTCGTCACATATGGGGACGTTCCAAAGCAGTGCAAACATGAGGGGTGGGAAACGCCTCCGCGCCGAAAGGCAACGCAGTCTCCGTATCAAAGAGAGGAACCTTACCAAAGGAAGGAAACCAGCTGGGCTACAGGAAAAATAATTGCTCAACAGGAGCAACAACCCAGGAAAAGACAAATAACCAGGGGATAAAAAAAACTTATCCCAACAGCCAGAGGTCCCCAACAAAGGACCCTAGGGAATTGCCGCACTAAGAACCTTGCGGCCAAAGGAAGCATCCGCCGATGCCTGAACATCTACTTTGTAGAATTTTGTGAAAGTGTGCACGGTCGACCAGGTCGCCGCCTTACACACCTGGGCTACAGAAGCCCCATGACGACAGGCCCAAGACGTACTCAGAGATCTAGTAGAGTGCGCCTTCACAGGCACAGGGGGAACCTTCCCCTGCAAAGCATAGGCCTGTTCAATGGTCTGTCTGATCCATTTGGCGATGGTAGAGGCCGACGCCGCCATGCCCTTCCGAGGACCCTCTGGAAGAACAAACAAGGAGTCCGTCTTTCGAAAAGACTCAGTCGATTTAAGGTAAACCCTTATCGCCCGAACAACATCCAAAGAATGTAGTCTCACCTCCTTTGGATGTTTAGGCTTCGCGCACAGCGAAGGCAAGACAATATCTTCATTAAGATGGAATTCCGAAACTCGCTTCGGAAGAAAAGGATTAGGTCGCAAGACCACCTTATCCAAATGAACAACCAGATACGGAGACTTGCAGGACAAAGCCGCCAGCTCCGACACTCTGCGAGCCGAAGTGATCGCAACCAAAAAGGCGACCTTTTTGGACAACATAGACAACGAGATCTCCCTGATCTGTTCAAAAGGAGCACGTTGTAACACAGATAGAACGAGATTCAAGTCCCAAGGGGGCAGAGGATCCCTCCTAGGAGGAACCAGATGCCGCACTCCCTGAACAAAAGTGCCAACCAAGGAGTTGGAAGCCACGGGACGTTGAAACAGAACGGCCAGCGCAGACACCTGACCCTTTATCGTAGCCAGCGCCAAACGCTGATCGACACCCGTTTGAAGGACAGCACTCGGGAAACCGAGTACGTGCGGGGTGAAAACCCCCTGGACTCACACCAGGCAAAATAGGCCTTCCAAGTACGGTAATAAACCTTGCCCGAGGAAGACTTCCTCGCGTTGATCAAGGTATGAACGACCTGGGGAGAGACCCTTCTCCTGCAGGACCTCGGTCTCAACAGCCAGGCCGTCAAAGCCAGCGACTGTAAAGCAGGATGGTATATTGGCCCTTGAGACAGGAGATCGTCTCGAAGAGGCAGACGCCACGGGGCGTCGACCGCCAGATTCACGAGGTCTGCGTACCAGGACCGGCGAGGCCAGTCCGGTGCCACAAGAATCACCGTGCTGTGTTCCGAGTGTAACCTGCGAAGGAACCTGGACAGCAACTGAATCGGTGGAAACGCGTACATCAGCTTGTACTGATGCCACTAACGCGTCTGCCCGAGGGTCGCGCGTCCTTGCCACGAACCTTCTCACCTTGTTGACGAGACGCGAACAGGTCCACATCTGGAAAACCCCACTTCGCGCACAACATCTGGAAGACAGCCGGGTGGAGAGACCATTCCCCCTGATCCAGGGTCTGGCGACTCAGTCCGCCTGCCAGTTCTCCACCCCTGGAATGTGAACGGCCGTTATCGCCGGGACATGAGTCTCGGCCCAAGACAGAATGTCGGCCACTCCTGGTGCCCCCTTGGTGGTTGATGTAGGCCACCGCCGTGGCATTGTCCGTCTGCACCCGAACCGGGCAGCCCTGCAGCCGGTCCGTCCATCGATGAAGACAGATTTATCGCACGCAATTCCAGAATGTTGATCGGAAGGGAGGACTCCCCCTCCGACCAAGTCCCCTGGGCGGACAGAACGCCCAGAACACCACCCCAGCCCGACAGGCTGGCATCCGTGGTGATTACAGTCCACGAGATAGGACGAAACGGACGAAACGACTTGACTGGAGCCACCACAGAAGGTCCCTTCTGGTGCGATGACTCAACGAGATTTGAAGATCCAGAGATTGAGGTCGCCCGTCCCACATGGACAGGATCTCCGCTTGGAGACCACGCGTGTGAAACTGGGCGAAGGGAATCGCCTCGAAGGCCGAGACCATCAATCCCAGACATCTCATGCACTTCCGCAGAGACGAGTGCGGAATGTCCCTGAGGGACCTGACTTCCTCCTGAAGAATTCTGAGTTTGTCTTCCGGCAGGAAGACCTTCGCCTGCACCGAGTCCAGGATCATTCCCAGGTAGGGAAGACGAACCGACGGACTCAGTGTCGACTTTGGAAAATTTATCGTCCAACCAAACTCCTGCAGAGTTTGCATCGTGACAGACAGGTCCTTCTCCAGACCCTGGCTGGTCGCAGACCAAACCAGAATGTCGTCCAGATACCCCAGGACAGAAATGCCCTGGGCCCTCAATGCCAGAACCGGTGCAAGCACCTTGGTGAAGACCCGCGGAGCCGAGGCGAGACCAAAAGGCAACGCCACGAACTGGTAGTGATCCTCCGCAATGGCGAATCGAAGGTACCTCTGGTGACCCTCGAAAATGGGGATGTGAAGATACGCATCCTTCAAATCGATGGAGGCCATGAATTCCCCCAGAACCAGGGCAGCCACCACCGACCGCAGGGATTCCATGCGGAACTTGCGAACCCGCACAGAGCGATTCAGAGCCTTCAAGTCCAGAATTGGACGAACCTTGCCCTCCTTCCTGGGCACGGTGAACAGATTGGAATAAAACCCCCGAAATCTGTCCCGATGAGGCACCGGAACCACCACTCCCTGAGCCCTCAGGTCCCGCACACGCTCTGGAGACAGTTGAAGATTTGAGGGAAAAAATCTGCTCTCCGGCCGAGAGAGAAACTCGATCTTGTAACCAGATCGAACGATCTCCTGAACCCATCTGTCCCGCACGCGGGCCAACCAGGGTCGAAGAAAACCGAGCAAGCGTCCCCCCACCCCAAAACTGGGTGAGGGCGCCCCTTCAGGCCGCACTGTTATGGGCTGCGGATCCGGATTGACCGGACTTCTGTTTCCCAGACCAGGGCTTCTTCTGAGAGCCTTGACCTTTGAACGGTTTGCCCTTGTAGTGCGACCGAAAGGCACGAAAGGACCCCTGAGGGGGCCGAAAATTAGCATGCTTCTTCCCAGAAGCCCCCTTAGCCTTGGGGAAATGGGGCAAGAGAGTGCTCTTAACTCCGGTGATCCCCTTAATCAACACATCCAAGGACTCCCCAAAAAGGCGAGACCCATCATAAGGCAGATTGGCTAAGGTCTTACGTGAAGATTGGTCCACCGACCAACATTTCAACCAAACCAGGCGGCGAGACAACACCGCCACGCTTTGCACACGTGCAGCCAACGGGACTAGGTCCAAGTCCGCATCACACAGATACATGACACCCTGGTGGATTTGATCCACCATATGCAGGGTCGCCGGCGAGGCCGAATCGGCCACTAGGACGCGCCTAAGCATCTGCGTCCAATTTGCGACAGCCTGGGCCGCCATGAGAGAGGCAAACGGAGCCTTAAGCATAGAACCCGTAACAGAATAAGTATGCGGGCAAGAGACTCCAATCTCCTATCCATGGCATCACGGAACACAGGGGAATCCTCTGCAGGAATCGCAGTGGATTTGTTTAAAACCGCAATTGCGTGATCCACTGGGGGTGGCACACACCACCTTTCATCAGTGGAAGGCGAGAAAGGATAACGCAGCTTGAACCTACTTGGTACAGCAAAAGGTTTGCGTAGATTGCGCCATTGTTCCTTAGCAGCGCGCTGAAAATCATCATTGCAGGGAAAAACCTGCGGGGCGTCCTGCGTTTTCTCTGCGTCCCATAAGCCGCCAAGGCAGCGGGGGGGACACACTTCATCCTGCAAACGCAGCGTTTGTTTTATGGAAGCAATCAATTCATCCATGATTGCAAGCTCTTCAGGCGAGCCAGGGGGAGAATCATCAACCCCTTCAACTTCAGCCTCCACCTCGGACCCCACTAGATCCAGGGAGGAGCGGGACCCCGATAAGGAGGCCCCCGCCATAACAGCCCCATCACCTTCACCCTCAGAATCAGAGGAAAGAGAAACTCTGGGTCTTAGTAGATCGAGCAGCCACCAGCATCTGCACCTGAGCAGCAAGGCCAGCCACAATAGTGGCTAAATCCCCCCCCTGGGGGGGAAACAGCGGTCCCCTGGCTTTCCACCAAGGCGGCAGGAAATTTGCCCTCCTGAGAATCCATTGCCCCAATATCAAAAGCCGGATAATAAAGGGTTAACTGCCCCTTTAACAAGCGCGGCGAGCGCAGCCCACCGCACCACACACAAGCACAATGAGACCCCCACAGGGACAATAAAACTGACACAGGCAATGGATAAGAAGGATATAACCTGAGGAGACCCTCGCCGCTGCCTCGATCGGTGTATCCTGAAGAGGAAGTGATGTGGCCAGGGCGCTCTATTAAAGCCTATGGGAGGCTACAAGAAAATGGCCGCCATGCAGGGCCGGTGTAACGTTAAAAAACCATACCCCGTGAAGAAACCATACCCTCGTCACTTCCTGTGTCAAACAGCTGAGCAGCGCAGCAGTGCGCATGCTCAGAGCCCCGGAGACGTAACAGAACAGCAAAGAAGAACACAAGTGCGCATGCTCAGAGGGTAGGAAAAACTCACGGCACTGTGTGAAATGTCATACTTGCGGTGGTATAATTAAAACTGTTCGGCTGCAACATTAAACATCTCCTCTTCTATCGCCGTGACTTCCCTGATCTCCCCTAATAAATATAAAAGCGGCGGCGGGTGTATGAGATGAAAATGACGCCGATCTCGGCTCCGTGATCCGCTTTTATATTTATTAGGCGACATGAGGGAAGTGACAGGGGAAGAGCGGAGATGACTGATGTTGCAGAGGATTTGTTTTAATGTAACGGCGGCAAGTGTAAGGACCGTGAGAAATCCATACCCTCCGTAGTAGCACCGGAAGTGACGAGGGTATGGTTTTCTCACGGGTATGGTTTTTTCACGGAACACCGGTGCAAGGATTTTTGACACCCTAGGCAAAACTTAATTTTGCCGCCCCCATTGGCTCCGCCCCTGACTCCACCCCTTTGTCAGTGTTAAATGGTTTTATTCAACCCTCTGCTACATCTGCAAGACGGCTTGTTCTTTTAAAAAACGATTGAATTACTAGCAGGATCAGTATGTTAAAACAAAAGCGAGAAAACCTAAAAGCAAGAAAGAAAACTAATGCAGCCACCCATCTAAGAACTAGTAAGCTGCAGTACAATATTTTGCTTTGCTTTACCACTTGCCAACCGCCCCTGCGGCAGGCTGGCTAGGCTGCGCAAAACATAGCTCCTTGTCAATCGCGCGTGTGGTGCTGGGGGGCAAGCATGTGCTGCTGTTGGCGCGCTCCCCTACTAGGCAGCAGGGATGACGATCCATGGGACAGGTGGCCGTGAATGCCGATGGGCACCCGCAATCGTTCCCCACTGAGAGAGAAGAACGGTCGGCTGTTGTAAACACAGCTGACCATTCTCCCTGGAATGATCGCGAGAGCCTGTGATCCTTCTATGTAGGATCACAGGTCTCTATGGTAATTTCAGAAGTCACGCTCCCCCCCCCCCCCCACAGTTAGAATCACTCCCCTAGGCTCACATTTAACCCTTTGATCACCCTGGGTTAACCCCTTCTCTGCCAGTGTCATTATCATAACAGTGCATATTTATAGCACTGATTACTGTAGTAATGTCACTGGTAACCCCAAAAGTGTCAAAAATGTCAGTTAGGGGTCCGATCTGTCCGCCGCAATGTCGCAGTCCCACTAAAAAATGCAGATCACCTCCATTACTAGTAAAATAAGTAAATAAAAATGACAAATCTTTCCCATAGTTTGTAGATGCGATAACTTTTGCGCAAACCAATCAAAATACGCTTATTGCGATTTTCTTTTACCAAAAATATGTAGCATAAAACAAATTGGACTAAAAGGATCGAAAATTTAGATTTTTACATTTTTTTGGGGGGGGGGGGGGGGGGGGGAATGTTATATACCAGAATGTGAAAAATATAGTTTTTGTTTTTTTTTCAGAATTGTCGCTATTTTTTTGTGTATAGCACAATAAAAAAAAAAAAAAAAAAAAATCGCAGAGATTATCAAATACCACCAAAAGAAAGCTCTGTTTGTGGGAAAAAGGACATCAATTTTATTTGGGTACAGCATCGCACGACTGCGCAATTGTCAGTTAAAGTAACGCAGTGCCGAATCGCAAAATATGGCCTGGTCATTAAGGGGGCAAATCCTTCTGGTCCAGAACTGGTTAATACCACTTTAAGTGCTGGTTCACACTTGTGTGATTTCAGACATCGCATGTGATTCACACCACATTACTGCCCAGATCACATGCAATGTCTGTGCGATGTGATTTCAGCCATACAAACTGTAAGGCTGAAAACGCATTGCATTTGCACCAAAATGGTGCAGGTCCCTATTTTTGGCCTGCACTGGAATCGGATCGCATTGATGTTCACACCTATGCGATACGATTCCGGTATCATTTCACAGTTCGCACTGCGATCTTTGAACCAATCTGGGG